>NC_134356.1:81570438-81909115 GCF_048569485.1 Anomaloglossus baeobatrachus | reverse complement strand
TGAGCAGTCGCGAAGGGGAACCGGAGTCTGCACTACACGTGGGCAGCAATGCAGGAGAGCAGAGGACCCAGACACACGTGTCTGGCCATGCATTACAGAAGACCACACAACCTGTTGGCAGCCATGCAGGTGAGCAGAGGACCACACAGCATAAGGATGGCCATCCAGGAGAGTAGCTAACTGCACAAATCGAGCACGGCTGCAAGGACCAGCGAGTGGTTGGGGAGGTAATGGCGTCGGTGTTTTCTGGGCATGGAGAGGAGATTGCAGGGGCACAAGTGCAAGAAATCACCAGAATGCTGGCGAACATAGAGATATGGATGCCAGCATCACACTCAGACATTTTTGAATGTCATCCATCATGCATATCCAGTAATGTTCCTGTACTAATTTTTCCAATAAGTTTTCATTATGAAAACACGCTTATCCAAATAGTACCTGTACATTATTAGGTAATGAAGAAAGAATTTGTCAAGAGTGAAATGCAAGCACCATGAATGAACTGCCAATGCCCAGAAAGCCATGTAACAAGTCTATCTCATAGTGAAGATGACAGGCGAGACAACAAGCTAGTGAGACCATTCGGCGCAAAGATATTTCTCATTGTTGTTGCTGAGGTTCAAATTTCAGTATAGTCGTCCATCTTGTTGTGAAGATACTACTACGGTCATCTTTTCATTCACATGTCTCCTTTTCTGATTTACTAAATCACAATAAGATTTATGTATGAGCGCGGATGTTGCTTTTACACTGTAAACCAAGGAAGCCTTGTTCAGAGGCTACATAGCCTTAAACACAGACCCCAGCGTGAGACAGCATGTTGAAATAGAAGTCACATGAGTGTGAAGAAGACCTGAGCGATACTGGCGATCGATAAGTACAGTTACATTATATTGCACACACATTTACACAGGTTTAGCTAATCAAAAAAAATTGGAAGTCCTCTTTTCATATATTACTAGTGTCAGCAATGCATGGGCTTAGACCACTGCTTTTACCATATTGCCATTGGATGGGAGTAGTATTCAGAAAGTCATAATTATGATCCTAAAAACAAATTGAGGGTTAAAAAAAAGCTCAGATAGTGTCTTACCTGATTAGAGTAGTGGATATGAAGGGATCAGGAAAGCTCGCCTGTAGTAATTGTGAAAATCACAACCACTGTTAAAACGTGTACCAATAGCTGAGGCAGCTACCCGGCGGAAGATGATAGGTGCAGATCAAGGAAAGGGTTAAGCTCCACAATGCCGTTGAAGAAAATAGAAGACCAAATGGATAGGAATCGTGATCTTTATTCGTCTAGAGATTATTCTCCTTCTTCAGGACCAAAAATCACATTGGGTTCTATGATTTTTGGTCCTGAAGAAGGAAAACAATTTCTAAAACTCGTAGACAAATAAAATCACGATTCCTATCCATTTGGTCCTGCATTTTCTTCAACAGCAGTGCAGCATTTAACCCATTCCTTAATCTGCACTTATAATTGCGAGAGAAGAATTTGAGGTCTGAATATCATTCCAGACAATAACTATATGAATGATGGAAAGACATGAATTCTAAATTATGTAAGCATGATAGGATTCAGATGGTACCTTCCTAACCAGGATGAAAAATTATGGTATCTCGTCAAATTTTTATGTCTTTTTTTATTTCATATGTGAGTTGTTTCAATCTAATCTAGTTTGTTTACCAGATATCCCGGTAGTATCATTAAATCAGATTTCACATCAAGGGTTGCTATTTGCTCTCTTGAAAGGGGAAGAGATATAAATTTTATAATTTCAAAGTGCTATTTTATATTTCAAAGTAAAGTACATTTCTCTTGAACAAGACAGAGATGAACTTCAAAAGCTGTGTAATTTATCTATGGAAAAGTATTATGCCAGCCCATTAAATGATCTCACCAACAGGACCAATATACCAATCATTACTTCTGCACTACATCCAAATGGAAAAAAAATAAAGAGCCTGGGAAAAAGGAATAGAGAAATGTATGAAGCAAGGCGCGGCGTTGGATGAAGAATGTAGATGGAAATTCAATACTTCTCATAAATAAAAGTGGAATAATGTAGTTATATAGCTTTAGAGAGTGCAAGTTAAGTTCCTTGTATTATTGATTGAGTGTCCCAGATTCCAGTCTATTGTGTCTCATTTTCAGATTGGTATATCGCTGTCTGATGGTCCTATCTGAAATAAGAATTATGTAGATTAATTCAGCTCTGACCTCTAGCTATGCCCATACAGAAATGTGTTCTCCGTCCTTGGGAATCACTCATAATAACCTCAGGCTAAGTACCAAGGGCTATACTAATAATTGTATGACACACATTCTTTAATATTTCTTCTGTAAAGCATTTAAATTATGGTGTAGGTATGAATATCAAAGTAGACAGCACGCGTGCGGTAGAAATACTCTAAATATCACACCAAGAGACTAATGCACGGCTAAACTGAGTGACATAGTAAAGGTAAAACATGGCTGCTATGATTTTACACACATTCTGTTTTGAAGTGTATTACTGTACTAAAAGAGAAAAAGAGGAATTTCAGCGTCAACAACCAGAAAGGCCGGTAATGTTCTTTTATGAGCAAACTAAGAAAGACGCCAGGGTTGGGGGCAGTGGGATAACTTGAAGCATGTGGGACCTAATAAAAAATTACAATAGGGCCCTGAGTACCAGTGGTCTTTAATAGTATTGGTATTCTCATACTGGGCCCCCCCAGAGGCTCAAGGGACCAGGTGCAACTGCATTCTGTCATGGCATGGGAAAGAGGCTATACCACCAGTATATGACAACACAAATGAAGGGGAAAGGAATGCCTTATATCTATGGAAAGGGGGAAGTGGTGACTCCTGACAAAAACCTACAGCTTGTCTCTGGGGTCCCACTCCACCCTAGATAGGTTCTTATGCGCTGAGCCGGATACCTGACCCTAGGTATCCCTATTGCTGGGCCTTAAATGGGATACGGGGAGTATGACCTCTTTGTCAATCCCACTAAACACTAAAGGTAGATGCAAGGGAACAATAAAGGGGAAACACGACTGCAATCACCTGGTAGATAGTAAAAGACAAACACTTATCTCAGCAGCAGCAACCACAGAAGCACCAAAAGATGACCTCTCCACTAACTATAAACCAGACTCAAACCACCCCAGGGTGAGGTTAATAAAGGAAGTCAGAAGCTGGCAACTGAGAAGAAAAACTAACAGTGTCTAGGGTCCTAGAGTTCGCCGCTGTAAAAACAGGGAACTGACAGATACAGTAACAACAAGTGCTGCCAATCTCTAGGATTTTCTAACACTCACTGCCACTGAACTGTCAACCAGCTGTGACACCTCCATAACAGTCCGTGACACAACCGTGACACAACCCTGGGGGAATGTGGTAAAATTTTTCTAAGTCTACCAAATCAATGGTGGGGTTTATGGCCAATATATTTATGATTTAATGGTGTTTATTTTTCCTTTTTGACCCTATTCACTTTTAGAAGATATAGACATAAATGATACACATTTTTCTACAAAAAAACCCTTAGGCTGGCATGAAATGAGAACATTTTCCCTTTATGAATCAGTCCTGAATAGAGGTAAGCGAATTGGTTCAAAGCAAATTGAATTCACCCTCAAACCCAAAAATAAATTCAGATATGCCCAAAATTGTTTTATTTATTTAGATTTTGTAAATTACTTCGAATAAATCCAGAACATTGGCAGTTGCTGGATAATAAAAGGCCAAAAAAAGGTTACAAATAGGAAAAATGATAGGCTCATTTGTTTCAACTTACAGCTCTGGCCCAGTCCTTGTCTTCTATTTTGTCACTGGTGTTCAAAGACATCTAGGCCCCCAATATCATGATGTTATGGGGGCCTAATATATATTAACTATTGATCAGATAGAAGAGGACTAAACCGCATGACAAAGCTGTTGAAAAGACATGGACCGCACATTAAAAAATCCTACATTGATCTAGTGCCGCTAGGCAAAAATGTATACAACTGAACATGAGGTTCTAAGTTTAACATTCTGATTGGACTGTATGAAGCCCACTGCCATGTCACGGCGAACCTCTAAGTGGTTACTAAATTTACATAGCCTTAACAGTGCGGTGCCATGCGCCAACCACATTTACATTGGCAGTGCACTAGCAGGGTGGGCGACCTACTGCTCCGCAGCACCCAAGCTATAAAGCTGAGTCCCCATGACTCTTGGCCACACCGGCCCAGAGGTACAAAACTACTGCAACAATGGCTACCACACAGCACCAACACCTTGTGAAAGGAGCTGGACAACTCACCTTCCACAAGCTCTTAAACTGTAAACTGAAGGCAACAGTATTCAGAACCGCTCTTGCAGTCTACTGCTAATTATAAACGTTTGAGCCAAATGGGAGGAGTGCTGGTCCAAGTAAAATAGAGGGGACAGATCATGCAGTTTATCATAGCTATAGAAAAAGACATAGATCGAAGATGGGCAACATGTCAGGAGAGGTAAAGGCTTGGTAGTTTTTTTGTATTTAGCTTTTTCTTTGTTTGTTATGTTCTGGGTTCTGAAAAGAATATAAATCTAATTTCTCAGCCTATTTCAAGAGAATCTGACCTTAATATATTTACTTACCTTGAACCTCAGAGTTCGGAGAAATAACTGACTTCCATTAGTTTGCTAAGATACTTAAAAATAAAGTGTCACCTCTCACAGCATGTCTGTAGTAAGTAGCTGTACTCCACATGAAATAGCAGGTACATTTTTAAAGTTTTTTTGTTGGATTGTTATTCAGTTATTCCTCTTAAACATTTATGACTAAAATGGCAATTTGCCAATGGAGTGTATTCTTACACATTCCGATATTGTCCAATTAGTGCTAACTATGTTGTGACCATCCCATTGTGAAGATGAATGGTAGCACCCAGAGATCAATTTATTGATATATTTGTAATGTATAACAGCAATAGAATTACATAGTTATAAGAAAAGATGCTCCTTTTATTATGGCGAATTCAGGTCAATAGGAGTGATAGGACCTCTTGCAGATAAATAGATGTCATTCAGCTTTAAAGCTGATCACAGTCCTTAAAGGGAATCCGTCTGCAGATTTGTGCTATGTAATCTGAAGACAACATGTTTTAAGAGTTAACACAGAGATTTCAGCCATGTGTCTCTTATCACAAAGTGTGTTTTTGTTTATCTGCAATGTTAATTTAAGCTTCAGTACCTTTATCATTAGTGGGTCTAAGGAGCTCCTGAGCTCAAGTTTAACTCCGCCCCCTATGTGATTAACAGCTTCTGTCTATAGAAATGTGCTATGAAGCCTGGGATGGGCAGGAGCAGCTTTTTTGGCTCTACTGCTTTGCTCAAACTATAATCTTTGATTGTGTCAAAACAGCTGCACCCAGTAATCTAAGTGATACATTGTTGGATTCAGGATCTCTTTGTCTACATCATGCTGCTCTCAGATGAGGGAGCAAAAACCTGCTGACAGATTGTCCTTATGCTGCTATCAACCTGCACAGACTACTAATTATCCTTAATTAAATAAAATGCATATTTGTTCAAACTGATCATACCAGTTTATGGGAAACGTGAATTGATCTCATTCAGCTGCAGTAAATTATAATTTCATTAATAGCTAATGCATAAATATGCTTTGCTTTTTGGTTAATTCAAGGGCTGATCGAATCCACCAAAATCCGGAACCAGCGGATCCCTGTCGGATTGAACAAAAATTCCGGACCACTCTGGATTCCGGTGCCCATATAAGTCTATGGGGACTAGAATCCGGATATTAAAAACATTTGTGGAAGGGATACAGGGGTAGGAGCGCGTGCGGTGTACTCACTCGAGGCTGTGTCATGGCGGCAAACTCCTTCCGGGTCACACTTTTCCCTTCCGGAGTCAACAATATAATATTCATTGTTTTGCCCACCCACCACGTTTAATTGGTTGCAGCTAGACGCGCCCCCTCCGAGTGTCAGCGTGTCAGCTGGCTGCAACCAATCACAGGCGGCAGGACGGCCGATGGGCGAGGAAAGCAGTGCAAATGTCTGCGGGTCAGTATGGTGAACGTGCATATCTTTCAGAAACATATGCACATTCCTGCGCTCTCTGAACTTGAGTGTGCATGTTCTTAGAAACACATGTACACTCCTGTCAGAAGTGTGCGGCTGTGCCGGTTATGCGCTGTCAGACTCGTACTAGTCTGACATGACATCAATCGGCACAGCCTGCGCTCTCTGAGCATGAGCGTGCATGTACACAGAAACACATGCATGCTGTTATGAAGGCTGACAGTTTTTCAAATAATATTAATCTTTTAATATTGAAGATAATTAAGTATCTTCAAGAAGTTCCTCTCCAAATGAGCCCAGAGACGTTAACACTTTATTAAAAAAAAAAATACTCACCTCTCAGACCGGCGCCTTTCCTCCGTACTCAGTGGCAGTGGAGTTATTAGTGGTAGAGATGACTGCATCGGTTCTAAATGAATTCATTATGCTAAATTTTCCCCCAAAATTCAAAATCTATCACATTTGAAGCTTTTGGATACAATTTGCATAAAGCTAGAAAAATGGCGACTCTGAATTTTGAGAAAGGGTTAAAAACGTGTTACACTCACCACTTCTCATCCCTCCTATGCCTCCCGGTTCTCCAACCTTCCAATCATACCTCTTGCCTTCTTTAGCCTTCATATTTCCTATCTTCTGAAGGATTCCACCCTTGACAAGGCTCCAGCCACGTTATTGTTTCTTTTAACCGCTTCCCAGCAGATTTGATTAGCAAGCACCATTTTCTCTCAATTTATTTTTTATCCCCTCCTGTATTGAGCGAATCTGCCCAGATTGAGTTTCATGAAAGTTACTCTGCTCCAGTGAATGGCAGTAAGCCAGATTTTTCAAAATCTGAACACTGCAGCCAATTTTTGCCACTTATCTCGATAAGCCTGGGTTGACGCTCAGTGATGCTTTTGTAAATATATTAACCATTTGTATTTTTACCTTGTGTTTTACATCGAAGCTTTAATAAAGGTATTATTCATATAGCTGTTGGTTTTTTTTTTGGCCCTGCAATGAGTTAGTGTCCACTGATTTGCTGCAGCACTCACAGGACGACCCGCTCTGAACGTTGATGCCAGTTGCGGTGCGGGGCTGAATACAGTGGAGCTGCGCTTAATTTCTTAAAAACTTTTGATGTTTATTTATGGTAAAAAAAAACACAAAAAAACCCTAGAGCATAAGTAATCCTAACAGTCCGAGAGAACGAGGAAGATCAGAATCCTAGCACGGCTGGGTGTGTAGTAATCCAGGGAAAGAGACAATGACACAGCTTTCAAGTGAAATATAAAATACTTAATTTATTGAAGGATATAAAAACAAAAAGTGCACATAACCAAGGAATTTATGCTGGGATAAACAACACTGAAGGGTAAAAATAGGGAAAAGGCATGTAACGAAAACCAGGAAAGTGTTTCAAACGCTCCTGCATTCTTAAACTTGACTCGTATGCATACCAGCCATATTTAAGAACACATGAGCATTCAAAATGCCTCCAGATTTTTGTTACATGCCTTTTCACTATTTTTACCCTCCAGTGTTGCTATCCCAGCATAAATTACTTGTTTATGTGCACTTTTTCTTTTTATATGCTTCAATAAATTAAGGGGTCTAAGGGGAACATTATTCTTCTTGCAGAGACTGACACACCAATCTAGCATTCCAGTAGTGAGGAGACTTTAAGCCGCAATGTTCCTCTGGGAAATATACAAATTGTCTCTTTAGTGAGGAAGCAGACAAACTCTGGTGCCACCTATTGGAAGTAGCAATCCTAAAAGTCAAAAGTGACCCTTTAACGAGCCTTGTCAGATGACTTTTGACTCCAATAGGTGGCACTAAAGTTTGTATACTTCCTCAATGAAGAGACAATTTGCATTTTTCCCAAAGGAGCATTTCGGCATAAAGTCTCCTCATTACTGGCATGCTGGATTGCTGTGTCAGTCTACGCAAGGAGAATAGCTTTCCCCTTGGATCACGTCTTAGACTCTCATACAATTGTATTGTGTTTGTATGTAATTTTAATGGCTTGGCAAAGGCCCTGTGTTGTCCAAAACATCGCTATCTGCACTTTATTTTTGTATGCTTTGACTAAATATTTTAGATACCTACAGGGAGCTTGCGGTGCCTTGGATTTCTTAACAGATCTCTTAGCCTCTCATACAGCCAGAGCAGATTTCATACTTTGCACTAATGAAGGACAACCATCCTGATACACTGTGTCTGCAAATTGAGGTTCTGATCTGGCATAAAGCCTAAAGGCCCCGTTACACGCGTCAATTTATCGTGCGATCACATTTGCGATCGCACCCGTCCCCATCGTTTGTGCATCACGGGCAATTTGTTGCCCGTGTCGCACAAAGTCGGTAACCCCTGTCACACGTATTTACCTCTCGAACGACCTCGCTGTGGGTGGCGAACATCATCTTCCTGAAGGAGGAGGGACGTTCGGCGTCACTGCGATGTCACACAGCGGCCGCCCAATAGAAGTGGAGGGGAGGAGATGAGCGGGACGTAACATCCCGCCCACCTCCTTCCTTCCTCATTGCCGGCAGGACGCAGGTAAGCTGTGTTTGTCATTCCCGAGGTGTCACACGGAGCGACATGTGCTGCTGCAGGAACGACGAACAACCTGCATCCAGGAATGTGACCAATATTTTGAAAATGAATGACGTGTCAACGAGTAACGATAAGGAGAGTATTTTTGCTTGTTAACAGTCGCTCGTAGCTGTCACACACTACGATATCGCCCGATATATCGTAACATGTAACGGGGCCTTAAGTCATATGAAAAGGCTCATTAATGGGTCACTTTTGACTACTTTCAATAGATACCAAAAGAGTTTGTCTCCTTACTCCTTTAAGTGACAGTTTTCAATAAATTATTTTAGATTCCACTTGGAAGCTAGATCATCGTCTTTTTCCCTGGATGTTTATTTATACCTTTACATTGTTTTGCAGTAATCATGTTCCACCTATGTAAACTTCCATGCCTAGTCCCTTTTCGTCCCCTTTCCGATATATTAGATAGTAGAATAATTTTCTTCCATTTAAATATCAGCTAAAAGGGGTTGAAGAGAGATAGAATTATGTTCTAATAATGCTACATTGCAATCTGTCTATTAGAGAAAGTTACTCATCAGCTGTCATTTTCCAGAAATATAATGCACTCTCACTCATTAACTAAATTAGCAAAAAAAATTCTGGATTTGAATTAATTCAAGCATATTCTGCATTATGCATTATTTTTAAAGCCATCTGGCTCCTTGCCACTTACTACTACATTATTTTATTAACCTTATGTTGAGTAATACTATGATGCAATATAGATATATACTGTATTAATATTATTATTAATAATAATTAATATTATTATTGATTATTATTAATATTATATAGAAATATATTATATTATTATTATATATATTAGATATTACTGTATCAGTTTCTTACTCTGTTTTTCTCAAAATGAAAATTTTGGTCAGTGTACTCATTCTCTTGGTTATACAGTCATGTTATTTTGACCTATGTGTCATCTCATTACTTTTTCACCTATAATATTGCATATTTTATTGAGTGTTTACATGTAATATGGGTATTAATTGTAAAGGTAGAAGTAACTCTAACCTTTACATGTTTACGCTATTTGCTAAGTAGCGATGAGTTGATTATTAGAAATTAGAATTTGACGGCTTTACTGAGTTTTCCTTCAAGTTTTGATTTGTATCAGATAAATTTGTTGTAAATCACAACACTACTAAACCTCCAAATGCATGGAAAATACTTTTATAACGCCCTTAGGTGTTTTGAACCCATTTCGAGCTGGTCTTAAAATTCAGGAAGCACTTTCTGTGACACACAAGCCTTGGATTCAGGTTTCCTTTTTAGTTGCAAAATTAGCACTGAGGGGTTTACTACTAGTTGAGTGTGTGAAGATATAAAAAAAGGTTGTAATTACTTTGCTGTTACTGAATTATATCAAAGATTAATCAATTCAGTTACACTTAGTGACTATACAGGTACAACATTTCCCTATACAATATATAATTTGAATCTTTGGATTAGTATTCACAGACTGACACAAGCTGTCCCAGTTTTAGCCTATGTGCACACGCTGCGTTTTTTTGACACGCTGCGTTTTTTTGACGCTGCGTTTTTGTGCGTTTTTGGCAGCTAAAAAACACACAAAAACGCACCCGTGGCAAAAAAACGCGGCAAAAAAAGCATGTGTTTTTACCGCGATTTGGTGCGTTTTTGGCTGCGTTTTGCTGCGATTTTGATCTCTGCGTTTTTCTGTGTTTTTCCAATGCATTGCATGGGGGAAAAACGCAGGAAAGAATTGACATGTCCATTTTTTTTAAGCTCAAAAACGCAGCTTAAAAAAAAAGTTGTGTGCGAACAGCAAAAATGAAAACTCATAGACTTTGCTGGGGAAGCAAAGTCATGCAGTTTTGAGGCCAAAAACGCACCCGATAAACGCACAAAAACGCCGCGAAAAACGCACTGTGTGAACTTATCCTAAGGCTTTGAAACGAGTAGACAAATAAGATCATTCCTTCTACATGGATCCTGTTTTTTACGGCAGCCTGGTCTTTTAACCCTTTTCTCTCCAAATTTGAACTACATCAGCATTGAAAGTAGAACACCACAATCATATTGGGCCTTTTTCTATCCCTATGTGGGGCGCTCTGTTTGGGCTGACCTCTTATCCCTACCGGTACAAAAGTATAGTGGTATTTCTTGGCCAGCCCCTATCTTTTTATACTACCAGTGATAGTGTCCGTGATTGCCTTCCATGGACCATGCAGTGTGATAACTAAAGGAAATGATGGGGAAGCAGACATGTCAGCTGTCATGCCTGACATCATTATCCTGTTCTCAATCTTCATCTGGGTGTGAAATAGCACTAGGTATTTTTTTGGTGAGAGCCAGTACACGTGAATCAAATCATATACCATTCAAATTTATGGGGACTTGCGAGTTTTAGGAAATTCTGCAGATCGATCCGCTCAACTCTATTGCTAAGTATTCTTCAGGGTAACCCGTAATTTACTTGGCTTTACAAAACTCTGTGTACATGGCAATAAGTTTGTAAAATTTAATTTCTTTTATTTTAAGGATTTCATTTTAGGTATTTTATTTTTATTCTTAAAATGTCTACATGGTCAAAGACCTGGTTGATATTCTGATTTATTTTTCACTTCTAGTAAGCACAAAGCTCCATTATCAACCTAATCACAAAAATTTCCACAGATATCAGATATTATCTCTACAATATGTTGACAATATTGTGGTTACACAGTTTAGTGTGGGAATTCTGATAACACATGTTCAAAGGGACTCAGCACAACCATAGATATGGGCGATTAGTAATTATTCGTGTTCGGAGAATGCTTACCGAATACTGGGTACTATTCCAGTGTGCATTCCAACAAGAAAAATGCTCGGGTTCCCTATTGACTTGCTCATTTTTTGTGATGAATACCGGAATAGTACTTTGGGATTTGTTATTAATAATCCTACTACGAATAGTTACTATTCGCCCATCACTACAAACTTACTAGCCAAACTAAGCTCAGTCTCAAAGTGCATCCTTAGCATGGCTAGTTTACTGCATCTTCCCACCAACTTATTTTCTGTATAGCTCCACCTTACACTGGCTCCTGTATAGCCAGAACTGTCAATCACAGAAAAGGTAATAGATATAAAAAAATGAACAGATAAAGTGTATTAGCCTATTTTGGCCATGCCAAGTGAGCTCCTGTGCTTGGTTTGAAGTGTCATTTTGTACTTACAGATAAGACATGCTGCTATGGACAGCTACTCAGTGATACTCAGTGGCTGTGATGACACTATTAATGGAACATTTTGACAGCGATAGATGTGTTATATGTCAACTCCATGCTATATATTAATTTGTACAGTAAGCCTGTGTTATTTATATGCTGTATATAGTATCATGATTTTTTTTTTGCATTGCCTATGTGACATTTTCTTGCTCTATAAAGAAGTCTTTAATTGTTCCTTTAAAGGAAACCAATCAGTAGAATTTTGCTATCTAAAGTAAAGCCAGTGCCACACTGGTGCTAGGAGGCTGAATGCAATGATACCTTTACTTCTTACATTCCATGATTGATTGCTAAAATATCTTTAATCCAAGTCCCAGAAATACACTACTTGTTTGATTGGCGTGTGTATTGGGGCAGGACTATGCATTCTCTTTGACTGGCCTTTCTCCCTCGTTGCCACCATTTCATTTATTTTTTGCACTTGCGGAGTATCATTGTGAATTATTTAATCAACTCTTCGCTTAGCGCTATCTCTGGCGCAATCTGATTGAAGACGTCTCCTCCTACTTCCTACTTATCTGATGCTGTTGCCGAGGGTGGCACATGTGCCCTCGCTTCCTTTTCCCTCTCCAAGACTGGGCACACATAGACCCATTAAAATCGATGGGTTTGTGCACACGTGCATGTTTTACCATGGACCGTGTGTCCGTGTGGAGCATACGTGTGTCCATATGCGCCACACGTAGACATGTCCATTTTTCTCTGGCAGCACGGGTGTCACATGGACCGCACGTATGTGATCCGTGTGACACGTACCGGAGAAAACGTTTCCGTTCAATATAATTAATTTCTATACTCACCTTCTCCTGCCCTGCTGTGTCTGCCACTGCTGTCACTTGCTTCTGACCCCCGCTCATTATGCTCATCGTATATTCACTCCACTGCGGGCCGGAAGCAGCAGCAGCAGGGAGTCGGCAGTGTCGGAGACCGTAGATCAGCACCACGGACAGCAATGCCAGGGACAAGTGAGCAAAAATTTCCTGTTCTCCGTGTGTTATCACGGATAGCACACTGAGAATACACGTGTGCCAAAATCACGGCACACGGTGGGCCATATTCACCTTTTACACGTCCATGGAAAATGTGCCTGGTTTTCACGGACATGTGAAAAAGGCCTTATATTGCAAAATTTTGCTGGTCGGTTCACATTAAAGTGATGTATTTGTGCAACTTTAATCAGAAAACAACACATTCTGCACTTCCCTTTAAGTAATTCTAAAATAATATAATCATAGTTACTAGGAGCTATTGAGGTTTTCAATGTATTTTATGTATTTTAATGTAAACAGTCCCTAAAATTACATCAATTATATTTTTAACATGGGGAACTCCAAGCTTATTCAGTCCCATTCAATGACTTTAGAGTTTAGCATTACCAATAGAAGAGATATCAATATTTCTTTAAATACTGACCGTATAGATCATTTCATATTTTGTACAAAATGATGAGCTGAAAACAGAACACAATCTGTTCATTGTATGTAAATTACCAATCCATGCTATCATCATGATGTCTAGTTAACAAACACCTCTTGGACACAGTCGTTCAAATGCCTAATTAATTTTAGTTGTGGAGCATGAAGTGAAGGTAAGCATGCCCTAGGTGTACCTGAGCCTGACAGCTGTTGTACCGCTCAGCATAACTTATCCATCTAAAGGCATTGCCTCTGTTAATTCTTAGAAGCCAACTTAATTTTCCACTGATTGCATCTTTCAATACTTAAATTATTTTTTTTTACATTTTATAAAGTCTCAACACAGAGTCCTTGAGTTATTTATTCAACATAAAAACAATTCTGTATCCAAAATTACAGATTAAGAAAGTGTCTAAATCCGTGTCCTTTCAATGGAAGAAGTATCAAGAGTTTATACTTTTTCATTTGGAGTCTTTTGTCTACTTAAGGGGCCTTTACCTGGATAACAAGCTAAAACCAATTTGTCATATTCTTTTCTGATGCTAAGAATGCCATATGTTTTTGGTTTTTTTTTTAAACTATTAAAGGGAATCTATCAGCAGGTTTTTGTTACCTTATCTGAGAGTAGCATGATGTAGGCAAAGAGGCCCTGAGTTCAATGATGTATTACTTAGAATACTGGAAACAGCTGTTCTGACACAGTGAAATATTTTAGATTTTGCATTTATCTCTGCTGGGAGAGCTGTCCTGACCTACACCAGGCTTTCAGTGTACATTTCCATAGACAGAAGCTGCTAATTACAGAAGGGGGTGGAGGTGGACTAGAGCTCACATGCTGCTGAGACCCACTAATTATAAAGGTAAAAGGCTTAAGCTGATATGGAAGGTAAACAAAAAACAGACTGTCAGATAACACATGCAGGGCTGAAGTCTCTGTTTTAACTATTGCAGCACAATGTCAGTCCCATTAAGGGGGTTGTCCAAGTAGTGGACAACCCCTTCTTAGTCCCCATGTTTGGCCTCATTAAAATAAAAAACCCCTAAAAATTATTGATGAAAAAAGGATTTCCATAACATTAATCTTTTTATTAGAATTTAAAAACAGGAGGATCCATCATGAAGAGAAAACCCTTATGCATTTACACCTTATACTACACAGTCATAGAAATGTGCATAGACAATTAATTTATTTTGCTTTATATATAAAAAACACTTTTTGTGATTTTTATTGCTTATGTTGTGTATATAATGTATGTATATATATATATATATATATATATATATATATATAATTTTTGCTACAGTAATCTTTTTTTGTCTCTTTCCAAGCCTGCTATTTTTGTAGTTTCATTCAATGTGATGTTTTCTTCCAATGTGAACAGAAGTGTAATTTGACAGGATCCTTTTTTTCCTGGGTGGTTATTGTTTAAGATCCCCTTTGATAAGGCATATTTAATTGTGTTCGTGATAGGTATGGTCATTGACTGTTCATAGTTAAAAACAGAGTTCCCATGATTCTGTGCACACTCTTATGACTTAGGCTACTTTCACACATCCGGTTTGAGCCGTGCGGCTCAATCCGGCTGTGAAACCTATGCAACGGATGCGGTGAAAACACCGCATCCTTTGCATAAGTTTTTACATGCGGCCGGTCCGTTTTTTTCCGGTTACGGCACGCTACTGAGCATGCGCAGTGGAAAAAAACGCATGCGGCGGCCGGATGCGTTTTTTTCCGCATCGCGCCACATCCGGCGTCCATAGGCATGCATTGAAAATGCGCCGCAGCTGCCGGATGCGGCGCGATGCGGCTATTTTTGCCAGAGCAAAAACCGTTGCAGGGAACGTTCTATCCGGCCGCAGCATCGGCTAAATCTGCCGCATGCCGCAAAAACCGGACCGAACGCAAGCCCCTGCGGCACAATACGGCACTAATGTAAGTCTATGCAAAAAAAAACGCAACCGGCGGCAAAAAAACGGTTGCGGTTTTTCTGCAGAGTGCCGTATTGTGCCGCATTGCAGAAACCGGAGGTGTGAAAGTAGCCTTAGGACGTAGAATATGCCAGAAACGCATAAGGTTTTTATCCTCATGATGGATAAAAAAGATTTTTTTTTAATAACCAGATTAATTTTATGGAGGAAAGTGCTGGAAGAACCTTTTTTCTTCAAAGGTTTTACGGTAGCTGAGCTTCATCACCAAGAAATGGCACCGATTCATCAGCTTTCAGGTGTATCCTGAACAATGTTTGTGTGGTGAGCTTCTTTTATCTCTTTTCTTCTAAAAAACCACATACTCCCCTCCAGTTTTGAGTGGTTCCAGTAGTGCCAGGACTTGTGTTCCTGGGGCTCACATGAGGGTGTGATGCCTTTGGACATATGAGAAATCAACATGAAGTGAGAGCTGCAGATGGTCTCTCACTTCCTGTTGAATACTTAGATGGCTAAATCGGAGAGAGTGAAGACAGCAGTTATTGGGGCTTGCGTGACGTCACAACCTTCTTATGAGCCTCAAGAACACGAGTGACAACACCGAAGGAACCATGCCGGAACATGAAGTGAGTATAAGTTTTTTTTATTTTAATGGGACCAAACATGGAGAATGAGAATAGGTTGTCTAAGTAGTTGACAACCCCTTTAAACAATTGTTGTTTAGTTTATGCCATTGTTTAGGCATATATAATAGCGGTTGCCTAGGATCAACTTATTAATGACCTTTCCAAATAGAATCCAAACTTGCAGTATATAGTAGTGGCCTCTAATCAATATACAGAGATGTGTCCCATTCTGCACATTGCTTGCATCCTGATTGCTGCCGCGGCAGGTATCAGCAGATTACTGGAGGTGGCGGCTGTTGGAAATCTACCGATTTAATTTATTATATACAGTATATGGTTATGAATATTTACCTCCCTAACAATATCTTGAATGATCCATTCAGTCTATTGACATTTAAACAAATAAGAACAAATTTAGTTACAACCATACCATGAAGGCCCTTCGGGACTGCACCACACGGTTCACACCTGGTCATATACTCAACTTTAGGTTTAATTGGTAATGCAGCAGTTTTGGATCCTCAACAAAATGAAACTTAAAATGATTTCCCAACTCATTAAATGATGGTATTTTTCTAGGATATCCTGTAATTTTAAGATTACATGAGATCCAACCTCTAAAACTCGCATCAATCCTGAAAATCAAGGGGACAAATTACACAGCTGTGCCTGAATCACCCAACTTTGCAGGAAACTGCAGCTGAGCCAATTCTCTTGAATGGGGCCATTTGGCTGTGAAGTGGACTCACTACTATATCATTGTTGTGTATTGTTCATAGTGTATGTCAAATGTTTCAGATGTTCACTACTTGTTACAACATTAATGACCAATGCTTTGGATAGGCCACCAATATGGCCTATCCAAGGTGAGGTCTGATCTCCGAGATCCGGTTACATCCTTGCTTTCAACAAATCACTGAAAAGTACATAAATCCAAAAAGCATGAAAGAAAAAAACAACCATACTTATCCAATATCTGATCATAATACCAATGTACTACAAGGTGCAGCAGGCTCCCATAATAAAAGGCAATGCCTGCACAGGTGAAAAATACTGAAAAACAACCACGTATACCCTTACCCAGCGTCAGACTGGCTACCGGAGGAATCTCCAGTAATATTAGGACTGGCTGCAGACACCTGCATTGCACTCCGGAGCTCTCACCTGAGCTCCGGCGTGCAGCCGAGACTGTACCATTTGTCATGCAGACAGGCCGGGCTGATCTCCGGTGCTCTCACCTGAACTCCGGAGATCACCCCGACCTGTCTGCAGTTGACATGAACTGAACTGCAATCGCCGGCGAATCAATCACTTGGTGCTCGTGGTACAGTCTCGGCTGCACTCCGGAGCTCAGGTGAGAGTAACGGAGTGCAATGCTGGTACCAGAATCCAGGCCTGGCATTACTGGAAATTCCTCCAGTAGCCAGTCCGACGCTGCCCTTACCATTCATGGAGGGAGTGGTTGATCAGTATTATAAATGTACAATAATACATTTTGTATAATGTGCCAGTCACACAGCTACAGTTATCGGCAAAAGAATAGTAGTATGTTTAAAATAACTGACAAAAAGCTCACTCCTCATAATAGCATTTATTTCCATATACCCAAAGTCCCTGGGAGCACTGCACATTCAATACCAAATGAAAACCTGAACAAAATATACATTTTTAAACTGAAAAAGAAGAAGAAAAAAGAATAATAGTTTGTTAAAAAAAAACAAGCAGCGTTTGCATTTTCATTTACAAACTTGAATATGTACAGTATATACTGATTATTTTTTTTACAAGCTTAGTTTTTCTGGTAATCACTGAACTAATATATAGTTACAGAACTTTTATCTTGTGATAACTGCTTAAATCTGTGTCTTTGAGTCAACAAACATCTGATACCTGGATACATTCCACAGTTCTTTTGCATTCTTAGATTTTGCATCAAAAACAGCATTTTTTATGTCACTATAAATTTTCATTTGGATTGAAGATCTGGGGATTGGGCTGGCCACTTCATAGCATCAATCTTGTTGTGTGGGACCTGGATGTTGCTCTCTTGCTGGTGTTTTTGGGGTCATTGCCCTGCTGAAACACCAATTTCAAGAGCATTTCTTCTTCGGCATAAAGCTACATGTCCTCTTCCAGTATTTTGATATATTCAAACTTGTTCATGGTGCCTGTTATGCGATAAATGGACCCAACTTCAGAGGAAGAGAAAAATCCCCAAACCATTTTGCTTGCACCTCCATGTTTTACGTCTCTTGCATTGTGCTATGTCTTGAATTCAATGTTTATGGGTCGTATCACATACTGTGTCCTTTGGATCCAATAAGAACAATCTTGCATTTATCTGTCCATAGGATACTGTGCCACCTCTCTTTACGCCAGACAATGTGTTCTTTGGCAAATTGTAACCTTTTCAACATGTCTTTTTTACGAGAAAAGGTAGTTTACGAAGGTGTTTTGCAAATAGTTTGGCTTCACATAGCTGACATGACTTTACAGTTCCCAACCAAACAGCACAATTACATTTTTCCCAAGGAGCAATCATTGATGGCTTCTTAGAACTTTGTCGATTTGATGTTTTAACAACCAAAATATTGGCACTTTACTAACTCTACTATAGCCTGCTAAAGATCTAACCATGTTAGGGTATACTATTTCTATTCAGTTGAAGAAGAGATTATGCCACTCAGCTTTCCAGACATAAAAGTAATGAAGAAAATAGCTAATGAAATGAAAACCTCAATTTCTGGATGATGCTAAAAGCTGACTGTAGGTGGCGTTTGTCTTCCAGCTGAAGTTACCATCATTCAGATACAACCAATGGGAAGACACCACACCCTTCTTATTTCCCCTCCTGTCTGCTGACCACTGGCAGAGATAGTTCTGTATTCCTGGATCCTGTCCTGTTCTGTTTAGTGATTCTGGTGTTCTGACTTCTGTTTGTTTCCTGACTACCCTCCTGCCTGCCGTATTTGTACCTCACTGCCCGATCCGGATTTGACCTCTTTGTTTTCTGATTACGTCCTTGCCTGCTGATTCTGTCCCTGTTCTGCTATTCCTGGTTTGACCTTGCCTGACTACTACTCTCATCGGACTGCAGCCTTCCACAGGTAGTGTTCACCGAGGCCCTGTGTAATTCCAAATCTCTGTATAGGGGTTAAAGGGTTTCAGGGTTCTATGGGTCCTGTTTGGTGAGTGGCTTTCTTCTACCTTGTCCATTACAGCCCGTCTGAGTCTGTGGATCCAGGCAGGCATTACATATGGACCCAAGAGATAAAAAGGCTAATTTCTACCTCCAAAGCAGTTTGATGAGCTCTTGGGCTGTATTGGGTCAATTGTTCTTGCTCAAAGGTCCTTCCCTGTCTGTGTTCAACAGTGCACAGAGCGGTGATGTCACTGAGAGGAGGGTCAGGACTATGCTGGATCCTGGAGAAAGTCGCATTAGGTGAGTATATTAATGCACTCACACTACATTACATACATATATACAGAGATTAATTTTAAAAAATCTTCATAAGAATGATTCTTTAAAAATTAAAATGCTGAAAAAATTCACTTACCCAATGTAAAGGGGAGTTGGATGGACACATTTTTGAGCTAATCTTCGCCTGCAATGTGGCTCTGACTCTAATACATTGGGAAACAACTCAGGAGCTAATGTGCTCACCGGGAGGATGCTGCGGCACATCATTGCAACCTTTATTTGTTATTTCACAGTGTTTAAATAACAAACATTTAAGTCTGAATTGGCTTTTACGGCTTTTAAGCTTCTGGAAATATGGAGATTGCTGAAAGTAAACAAGATGTATATGCCGTTATTTTTTTCCGAAGATGTTAATGTATGCCAATATGACATCCAGATAGTGATTCTGATATCATTTGCCTGGAATCTGTACTGCAGATTAAAGGAATATTTACATATTGAGAGAGTCTTTGCTTCAAATTAATGATGACTTGTTAGGCCTCCAGAACCACCGCAAGCGAAAAGAGAATGACAGCTGCAGCAGCACAACTTGGCAATGTATCCAGCAAGCGGTTGATAATGAGTAAACTTTTTCTATGAATTAATCGCACACCACCTTCTACCTAAGTGCTCGCCTTCTGCACATTCCTGAGCTCTCTGCTTCAAGGTGCAGTGTAGCATATTCTGATTAATTACAGCTATAGTCTTATGCGGGGTAATTTGTCTTATTTACTTTTTCCTACCTGCAAAAAATTTAGTTAAGACAAATTGCTGTGTAGAGCATTGTGTCTTCCTGCTTTCAACCCAATCTGAAACTGGATCTTGAATAATGAACACTGGCACCTACTTTATATAAAAAAAACCCTTTACCTTAAAGGCTTGACTGCTACGTTCTTATTCCAAAAGATATAGTGACCATTCAAAGCCTAAGGGGTACTTTGCACGTTGTGACATCGCTAGTATCGGCTAGTGATGCCGAGCGCAATAGTACCCGCCCACGTCGCACATGTGATATCATGCGATAGCTGCCGTAGCGAACATTATTGCTACGGCAGCTTCACACGCACTTACCTGCCCTGCGACGTCGCTCTGGCCGGCGACCCGCCTCCTTCCTAAGGGGGCGGGTCGTGCGGCGTCACAGCGACGTCACACGGCAGGCGGCCAATAGAAGCGGAGGGGCGGAGATGAGCGGGACGTAAACATCCCAACCACCTTCTTCCTTCCACATAGCCGGTGTTCCTCGCTCCTGCGGCTTCACACACAGCGATGTGTGCTACCGCAGGAACGAGGAACAACATTGTATCTCCTATTGGTGCGACATTATGAAAATGACCGATCACACAGATCATCGATTTTTGACGCTTTTGCGATCGTTTATCGGCGCATCTAGCCTTTACACGTTGCGACGTCGTTACCGGCGCCGGATGTGCATCACTTTTGATTTGACTCCGACGATATCGCAGTAGCGATGTCGCAGAGTGCAAAGTACCCCTAAGTGTACCAAAAAAAACTCTTTAAGAACCTAATGAACCCTTTATCTTTCTGAACACTTCCAATGTTTTTCTGCATTATATTCTCTTGTGTAAGCCTATATCCTCCAAACTTAGATGATTTCTAGACGCATACTGTACCTATTTTTCATGTTTATACCTAGTTACCAAATATTTTATAACCTGAAGGCCCCATTATTCTGCGCAAACAGCTCTGACTTGCTGAAGCCCAATACCTATGAAGATACCTGTATAGAAATAAGCCAATCAGTTCCTGGCAAAATGTATTCTCCTTAAATTGGACAGATTATTTGGATTAATTAACTCTAGATAGAAATTATTTAAATGAGTGATGATAATTATGAATGTACCACTTAGATTAGAAAGTCCTAATTTAATGTTGGGGTCCTGTGTCTGTAACCTTCACCTGTAAATCCATCAAAGTTTCAAAAACCATATTAATGTACAAACTTTAAGATGCTCATTTAAGGGGTTCCAGCAACTTTGTCTTAAAGATGGTTGGATATTTACCACTTGAGACCTCATGCACCATGAAAGGTGGCCAAACAACATCTCAAGCATCTCCTCAGCTATCTTCATCAGTAGAGATGAGCGGACCCGTGGAAATTCAGTTCGGCAGCTTCAGCCGGACTTTTCATAAACTTTGGTTGGGACCCCAATTGAAGTCACTTATTGGGCAGTTCAGGTCTCTGCCCACATGCAGCCAGTCATAAACAGATCACTTCCAGGGTCAGGATTTTTCCATAATTTGGTTTGGTGCACACTACCTCCGATCACATTGATATTACCGCCAGATAGTGAGCCGATCAAAAACTGCAAGCGGCTTGCAGTAGGCTGAGCACCAAGCGTACCTGAGCACAGTGATGCTAACACGTGTTGGTTGTATATCGAAAGTCCGTGATCTACAAACTCGAACTCTGTTTTTTTGTAAAGTCTATGTTTGGTACAAATACCAAACACCGAACCTCGAGTTTACTCAGCTCTATTCACCAGTAAATCCATCAAAATTTTAAAAGATATTAATGTACAAACTTTAAGATGCACATTTAAGGTATTCCAGAAAATTTTCCTCAAAAATGGCTGGTGATTTCCCACTTGAGCCCTTGGGCGCCATAAAAGGCAGCCAAGCAACATCTCAGGCATCTCCTCAGCCAGAAGGCTAGCTTTATGACTCAATCAATATTATCATAATAATACAAGGAATTCTGCACTTTTATAGTTCACTCCACACAAAATTCTAAATAATTTCATTAATTTTATAAGTCTAACTATTTTATATAGCGTTTTGGAAAAAAAATCGAGTTTCAACTTTGTTTATTTAAGTTTTTAAAACCTTTTTTGCCATTTTTCATGCTTGGAAAGTAGTGTTTTTTTTCTTGCCTATTCCAGATTCATCCTGTTAATTAGCCTTTTACCTTCTTTGCTGCACTGTATCATGTTTCTTTTACCATTTTATGACTTTTTTAGCTTTCTTTTATTTCTCTCTGGACAACCCTTGTTCAATGTGGATGAAGGTCTTTGTATAGAAAAGTTGAACAAATCGATATGAATTTTTGTGGATTCTATTTGCAGCAAAAGCCTTCATTCTTAAACTCGGTTCTCCATGGACCTTCTCATACCTAACCTGCCGCTGCTCCTCTCCTTTTTTCACAATCAACTCCTCTACCTGTCTCTTCATTCTTCTTCTCAGTTCTTCTGACCAGGCACCACATGGTCACTTGGGTGCAATGGATATCAAAGAGAGTTGAGTAGAAAAGTTTATTATTTTTTTAACCCTATTTTTGGAAATTCAATTTGCACCGAATCTTTTTGAACTGAATTGACGCTCTCCTGATTTGTGTGACTCTACCTGAATTGATCTTTTTCGAAATTTAGTCAACCAAAGACAAATGCAAGGACATCAAAATATTTAACATTTTCTCTGCTTTTTTTTGTAAGAGTTCATTAAACCGAAATAATATATGACAATATTCAATTATTCCACATATTTTTATATTGACAGCAGAGTGGCCTAATTTGGTTATGTACAGGGTAATAAATTCAGCTCTCTCTAATGCTACGATATGAGGTCACCCAGTAATTTCTATACCTGATTCAGCAATATTACATATGCAGTCAACACTGTGGCAATAATTAATTGCAGCCTTATGTCCCAAGAGGACAGTCTTCCTATGCGGTTTCCTCTTTCAGGTTACATGAATTAGCTGATTTGCCTAATTTTCTTCTGCCTTTATAAATTATAAAAGGTCTGTACATTGTATAATAATATGCTGCGTGAGCAATACCACTATGCATCATTGATAAGTGACTTAGTTTTTTGTAATACACTATAATGAATTATCATGCTTTGATGTCCCCATATACATAATAAGGTTGTACATCGTGAGGATGATTAATGGGTTGCCCAAAATTAGGAAAAACCATCTTCTTAATTCCAGAAACAGCGATCCTTTAAGGGTGCTTTCATGTTTGAAGTTTTTATATACCATATTTTTCGTTTTATAAGACGCACTGGATTATAAGATGCACCCCAAATGTGAAGGAGAAAAAAATAATTTTTACTGTTAACATGAGGGTGCATCTTATAATCCTAGTGCCATTTATATTAACTCACTGGGGGGAGCTGCGGTGGTGAAGCTGCTCAGGAAGGTCACAGGAGGCAGGGTCGATGATACTGCGGGCTCAGAGGAGGGGGTATCGCGGCAGAAGAGGGTCAGTGTGCGGAGTGTTGGCAATACTGTGGTCTTGTGGGGTGTCATGGTGGAAGACGCCATTGATCTGCCGGCGGGCTCGGACGAGGGGGTGTTGCTGCTCAAGAGTGTTAGTGTGCGTCAGTGAAGGGTCGGCGATGCTGTGGGCTGTATCGCGGTGGTGAGGACCATTGATCTGCCGGCAGACTGCGGGCTGTTTTGAATTGCCCTCAGTTGACGAGAAAGTATTCAAGAAAATGGCCGCGGAGGTGACTCGTGCAATGTCTGACGTGATGGACTTCAAAAAAATGGACGCAGAGTCCAAAGCCGACCCTGTGCCACCACTGTTGCCCTGGTAAGCCATATGCAGTTTGTAAGACACACGCCTATTTTCCCCACAGTTTTGGGGGAAAAAAGTGCGTTTTACAAACCAGAAAATATGATCGTTTTTTAATCCAAAATTAAAAGTGGATGCTACACGGAGGGAAATAATAGGAGAAAGATTCTACTTCACTTTTCGTTTTTCAACACTAGTTTTAGTTTCAGAAGTGGCCTAAAACTGCTTTAAAAGTAACCTTTCAACTGGAATCACACATTCCCTGTAAGCGGAGTTAGACATGCGACTTTTGTTTCAGCCTTTAAGCCAAAGCCAGAAGTGGATCCAGTGGGAAGTAAACATATAACTCATTCCTTTATCTTTTCCATTCCTTTTTAATCCATTTTGTGAATAATATTAGCCATTATGTATGGGACACAGTGACAAGATCTGACAGATCCATAATAATGTAGGAAGGAAATTCTACAGGTTCATACTGTACCATGTACAATTGGAACCTAACTGTTTTATTTATAATCTGAGTCTGTAAAAAGTGCAGGGAAAGGTTTTGTATCATTTTCCTTTACATCCCGTAAAGTTACGATTACATGTTCAGTTAGGTGGACTGCGGCATATTGAGTATAAATCCTTCCTGTCCTGATCCAGGACCAGTATTCTCCGCTCCAGAGTTTCACAGACCCGGCCTGGTCATGTCAGGGGTTAAATCCCTTCATCCTCATTCTGGTTTCAGGAGACACTATATATGGTCTCTGAACCGGCATTCCTGTGCTGGTTATAGTTTTACTCTGCAGCCTCTGACTGGCTCTGGTGAGATATCCTGGTTTATCTGACTCCTTGGTGTCATGCCCTGAACTGTACCCTCCCTCGTTCGGTTCCCCTTTGCATTCCTGATCTCCCGGCTTCAGATTCGGTTCTGTTTTCTGACTTGATTTTGATCCTCCCTTTGCAGTGACTGGACTTCCCGGCTAGACCCTGACTGTTTGACCACTCTATTGCCCCCTGGTGGTTCGCCTGTTAGCTGCCTGCTGGAGTTGCTCTGCTGTACTTCATCTGCCTTTCTGTTACAGTGTAAACTTGACTCTCCTTCACTACTCTGCTGCCACCTAGTGAGGAATACGCTGTACTACGTATTACTAGCCCTTTGTACAGCGTTACACTTCATTTAAATTTCCCATTTCTTTAATTTTCACATTCCTTTACATTTCAAATTCCTTTCCCATCCCAAAAACACACCTTTACAAATAGTGGGGTTTTTTTGCTAAGAAATATATCACAATTTATTGTTGTTATGCCATACACCAATGTTAAAAAAAAGCTATTGTTACTACCCTTAGCAATTTCCTTTAGCAAAGAACAAAGCTCTTGATACTCCCAACACAGGGATAATTTTGTGCAATCCGGATATGGAAAAAAGCCAAAACTTCTTCCTTTTGTCTCATCTGTGTATAAACACCCTCAAAGCTGTCATAATCTCACAAAGAGGGATAATTTGTGGACCATTTATACAAATTAAGTAGTCAACAAAGTCTTAAAGCGTCAGTGTGTAGTTAAATAAAACTTATCAGGAATAACACTCAAGTAATGTTGGTATTGCACACGTCTTCAAAAGTTTTAAAGAGCTGCCTTTGTTTGATTTCTATAGGACATTCCACCAAATGTTTCATGATAAACTGGACACACTATGTAATAGTGGCTCTAAAGCAGAATATAACTTTTTGGGGGTAATTTCGCCTCCCAGTTGCAGAAATATTAGCAAGCATCTAATAAGTTAACTTTTTTAGGATTAAATAGGTGTTATTAAATATTTTTACTGAATTGCGATCTGATAATGCCCACTTGGACTTAACAAAGTTTAGATGCCAAATCCTTTGATTTCTAGTAACTTTTTTTTGGGGGGGGGGGTAAATCAATAGTATATTGAATAATGTATAATTATAATTCAACAAGAAATACTTTTTTTTTTTTTACCAACCAGGTACATTCAGAATTATTCATTGTGTGTTTTTCGCCTTGTTGTTGAGTTATTACTTGAATCTTGGAACCCGCAAAATTGTTAGCAATGAATTTCTTGTTTTTATTTATTTTCAACTACTTAGTAAAATAGCCAACATTCCAAATTTGAGTCACATTGAAGTTATTTGATACAAATTAAATGGTCCTAATTATTCTCCGGAGCATTAAAAGTAGCGTGTAATAAAAAAGAAAATTTAAAGTCACTTTACTACTGACATGTCCCGCCAGCACCACAGCCGGCTATCCGGTGCTCCTCTCTGAGTGGCTTCATCTTTTCCTCAGTGTGGGACATCTTCATTTATTTTCACTCTGTGCTAAGGTCTCTAGCACTGAGTAGATCTCTGATGGTCACCTTACCACTCACATGTCCCGCCAGCACCACAACCTACCTGCTATCCGGTACTCCTCTCTGAGTAGCTTCATCTTTTCCCAGTGTGGGACATCTTCTTCATGTATTTTCACTGTGCTCTTGAGTCTCTAGCACTGAGTAGATCTCTGATGGTCACTTTAACACTCACATGTCCCGCCAGCACCACAACCTGCTATCCGGTGCTCCTCTCTGAGTGACTTCATCTTTTCCCCAGTGTCGGGCATTATATTAATGTATTTTCACTCTGCTCTAGAATCTCTAGCACTGAGTAGATCTCTGACGTCACGCACATGTCATGACATCACATAATGCTTTGCTCAGCGCCTAGTCGTGAGGTTCACTCAATTCTGGAAGCCACTCTACAGAGATAAGATTAGGACTGATAAGGGCATCATGTGCCAGAGGAAAGAGGCCAGACTGGAAGAAGACTGGATGGAAGGATGCAATGGCAAGAGGACAGGTGAACGGTGAGGTCAGTATCAATTGTTTGCAACTATGTTCACGGCCCTTTAATGTTCAGAAAAAAAACAGGCTGGCACTTTGATAAATTTGCACAAAAATAATTGTAAAATAAAAATTGCATTCAGTCAAATTTAATTTGCCACAAATAAATGTGCTGATCTCTTCGTGAGGCTTATGAGACTGTTAAAATCTTGAATAAATTATCACCTATACATCAAGACAGCAGCAAGGAAGAGTTACGTGGATTTGAATAGAGCGACATGGCACATGCAAAACTGCTTCAACCTTGAATGTGGTCTGCAGCCAGGAGAGAGTAGGGGTTAAATGTTCCCTTTTCTGGCATTTAGTGTCCCATCAGTGTGTCCCACCAGTGAGACCCAAACTAATTTAATGGACATCACCTATCCATTCTGATAGGTAATAAGTCGTATGAAACCTGGAATACCTCTTTAAATGCTTAATTAGTTTCAGAGCTCAAGAGGAAACCCTTGAACTTTTTGTCCCTTGCCCACACAATGTGTTTGACAGCTTTTCCTGTAGGAGTATGAATACAGGGGAAGCTGTCAATCATTCTGTGCAGCATGGCAGTCAGACTTATAGGCTTTATCTATGAATTTGAGCAGGTTGTAAAGTATATTTGCACGAAAATATTAAATCACGTTCTAAAAAAAGCAATATATTATTGTCCTCATCATTTCCTTACAATCCCTGCTGCCATCAGGTAGGATGAGGTAGTATTCATGACAGATCAGCTTCACGTTAGTCTTTTATTTGTTATTATGTTTGTATGATGATGATTTATAGAGATAAGTGAATGTATTCTTATGAAATTGAATTCTCAAATTTTAGAAAAATTTGTGTTTTTCAAAGAATATATTTTTTTTTAATTTGCGCTGCGTAAGTTCGGTAAGATGGCAGCCAGCCTTAGATGACCCTGTGTGCTTAACATCATAACATATATCATAATCTCGATAGGGACCCAAAAAAAAGAGTTTGCCTTGCCACTGGCTGTTGGGCTCACATAAAACTGGCAATTTTGTGTGCTAAATATCTCAATTTTTGTATGTTTTTCATAGCAGTAATCCATGGCTATATTCCCATATTCATTGTTCCACATATCTTAAGCGGGCTTTACACACAGCAAATCGCTGCCCGTGGCGCACAACATCGCTAACACCCGTCACACATACTTACCTGCCTAGCGACGTCACTGTTGCCGGCGAACCGCCTCCTTTCTAAGGGGGCGGTTCATGCAGCATCACAGCGGCGTCACTAAGCGGCCACCCCATAAGAAGCGGAGATGAGCAGGCGGAACATCCCGCCCACCTCCTTCCTTCCTCATTGCAGGCGGCCGCAGGTACTGTGATGTTCCTCGTTCCTGTGCTGTCACACATAGCGGTGTGTGCTCCCTTGGGAACGACGAACAACCTGTGTTGCGGGCGGAGGAGGGGACGCTGCGCTTTCCCACTGCTCGGGTCCAGCCGCTGCTGCTGCTGCTCTGTGGTGGCTCAAGTGGTGGGCCGGATCCCGGGGACTCGAGAGGCGCTCCTCGCCCGTGAGTGAAAAGGGGATTGATTGTGGGGATTTATTGTCCGTGACACCACCCACGGTTGTGGTGATAATGGTGACACCACCACTGCTCTGGACGGGATCCCGGGAGCGGTGACAGGGAGCAGCTTTGTTCTTATTTCTCCCCTCCGTGGGTAGGGGGTTGGTTGTCCCGGGGCCCGGTGATGGGGTAGGGATGGATGGCAGGCGGGTTACGGGGCCTGGTGAGGTGCAGGGTCGCAGGGGCAGCGCTGTGCCGCACGGCACGGTGGTACTCACTCAGCCCAATGATGCACACAGAGTCTCTGTTGAAACAAACGGCTGGATGG
Source organism: Anomaloglossus baeobatrachus (assembly GCF_048569485.1). Classification (NCBI taxonomy): domain Eukaryota; kingdom Metazoa; phylum Chordata; class Amphibia; order Anura; family Aromobatidae; genus Anomaloglossus; species Anomaloglossus baeobatrachus. Next base: position 81,880,534 of record NC_134356.1, on the reverse strand, counting down.
ACGGGTCCCACAGGCGGCTGCGGTGTTTTTCCCCTGACCCCAGGTTGGTAGTGTAAGTCCTTTCCTGCACCTTTCGTACGCTCCTCCTGCGCTCCGGTTTCCAGCTGGCTCCCCGATTCAGTACCGGTGGGCCACCGCTCAGCCCCGGCTACCTACGGTTCCACCAGACTGTCTTCCCAACTCCTGCAGATGGCCACTACCGTCTGCCTGCCTCTCTACTCGAGGGCCCTAGGCTCCAACCTAGGCCCCAGTCTGTCTCTGCCTTTCTCCAGACCTCCTCTCCCTTCCTCTCCTGGACTTGTCTGGACCTGCTTCCTGCCTCAGGCCAGCTAGACTCTTCGGTGGGCGTGCCTATCTGCTTGACTCCGCCCACCTAGTGTGTCTGTCTGAACCCGAGGGAAGGAATTAGGTTTCACTGGGGATGTCTGCTGTGAACTGCTTAGGGTGGGGGGGTGTGTGTGGTTACCTGTGGCCCCTGGCTTGTCCAGGGCGCCACATTCCCCCTTAGTAAAATGCAGACCGTCCGCGGGCTGCCCGTCCATCACCGGTTTTATTTTTCACAAACTGGAAAAAAGAATAAAACATTTTTTTTTTTTTTAAACATTTTCACACATGCAATTTTTTTTTTTTTTCTACAACTTCCTTACGGGAGGCATAACATTTTAACCAATGCAACAGCAATAAAACACTTTTAATAACGGCAACGGAACGGGTCCTTCAGCCAGTCCAGGAACGGGCCCAGATTCCCTAACGGGATGGGTGCTTCGCTGCCATTGCGGCAAGGTGGATTGCTGGAGCTGACGTCATCTCCGTCGTGGCCGGGTGGACTGCCGGGGCCGTCGCCATCAGCGGTGGCGGACGGACGGGACATCCCGCGCAGCGGTGTTCCAGGAACCAAATACTGGCAGAGTCCTGGCGTCCCTGCTTCCACAGCCGCGGTTCATATGCGGCCGGACGCCATCCGCCCCCCTTAGTGTCTCTCTGGCACCTCCTCTACAGGGGCGGGGTTTTGGCTTTCGCGCCTCCACTGGTCACGGAGACGCTCGAGCGGGAATTTTTCGCGCCAAAGATGGCGGCTTCGGCAAATTTTCAGCCGGACACCTCCGGCAATAACAAGGCGCACCTCTACCCAATGGCAGAGCGGTAGGATCCTGTTCGTGATGCCAAGTTGTCGCGGGCGGAGGAGGGGACGCTGCGCTCTCCCACTGCTCAGGTCCAGCCGCTGCTGCTGCTGCTCGGTGGTGGCTCGAGCGGTTAGCCGGATCCCGGGGACTCGAGCGGCGCTCCTCGCCCGTGAGTGAAAAGGGGATTGATTGTGGGGATTTATTGTCCGTGACGCCACCCACGGTTGTGGTGATAATGGTGAAACCACCGCTGCTCTGGACGGGGATCCCGGGAGCGGTGACAGGGAGCAGCTTTGTTGTTATTTCTCCCCTCCGTGGGTAGGGGTTGGTTGTCCCGGGGCCCGGTGATGGGGTAGGGATGGATGGCAGGCGGGTTACGGGGCCTGAATAGGTGCAGGGTCGCAGGGGCAGCGCTGTGCCGCACGGCACGGTGGTACTCACTCAGCCCAATGATGCACACAGAGTCTCTGCTGAAACAAACGGCTGGATGGACGGGTCCCACAGGCGGCTGCGGTGTTTTTCCCCTGACCCCAGGTTGGTAGTGTAAGTCCTTTCCTGCACCTTTCGTACGCTCTTCATGCGCTCCGGTTTCCAGCTGGCTCCCCGATTCAGTACCGGTGGGCCACCGCCCAGCCCCGGCTACCTACGGTTCCACCAGACTGTCTTCCCGGCTCCTGCAGACGGCCACTACCGTCTGCCTGCCTCTCTACTCGATGGCCCTAGGCTCCAACCTAGGCCCCAGTCTGTGTCTGCCTTTCTCCAGACCTCCTCTCCCTTCCTCTCCTGGACTTGTCTGGACCTGCTTCCTGCCTCAGGCCAGCTAGACTCTTCGGTGGGCGTGCCTATCTGCTTGACTCCTCCCACCTAGTGTGTCTGTCTGAACCCGAGGGAAGGAATCAGGTCTCACTGGGGATGTCTGCTGTGAACTGCTGAGGGTGGGGGTGTGTGTGTGTGTGGTTACCTGTGGCCCCTGGCTTGTCCAGGGCGCCACATTCCCCCTTAGTAAAATGCAGACCGTCCGCGGGCTGCCCGTCCATCACCGGTTTTATTTTTCACAAACTGGAAAAAAGAATAAAACATTTTTTTTTTTTTAAACATTTTCACACATGCAATTTTTTTTCTACAACTTCCCTTACGGGAGGCATAACATTTTAACCGTTGCAACAGCAATAAAACACTTTTAATAACGGCAACGGAACGGGTCCTTCAGCCAGTCCAGGAACGGGCCCAGATTCCCTAACGGGATGGGTGCTTCGCTGCCGTTGCGGCAAGGTGGATTGCTGGAGCTGTCGTCATCTCCGTCGTGGCCGGGTAGACTGCCGGGGCCGTCGCCATCAGCGCTGGCGGACGGACGGGACATCCCGCGCAGCGGTGTTCCAGGAACCAAATACTGGCAGAGTCCTGGCGTCCCTGCTTCCACAGCCGCGGCCGGACGCCATCCGCCCCCCTTAGTGTCTCTCTGGCACCTCCTCTACAGGGGCGGGGTTTTGGCTTTCGCGCCTCCACTGCTCACGGAGACGCTCGAGCGGGAATTTTTCGCACCAAAGATGGCGGCTTCGGCAAATTTTCAGCCGGACACCTCCGGCAATAACAAGGCGCACCTCTACCCAATGGCAGAGCGGTAGGATCCTGTTCGTGACGCCAAGTTGTTGCGGGCGGAGGAGGAGACGCTGCGCTCTCCCACTGCTCAGGTCCAGTCGCTGCTGCTGCTGCTCGGTGGTGGCTCGAGCGGTTAGCCGGATCCCAGGGACTCGAGCGGCGCTCCTCGCCCGTGAGTGAAAAGGGGATTGATTGTGGGGATTTATTGTCCGTGACGCCACCCACGGTTGTGGTGATAATGGTGAAACCACAGCTGCTCTGGACGGGGATCCCGGGAGCGGTGACAGGGAGCAGCTTTGTTGTTATTTCTCCCCTCCGTGGGTAGGGGTTGGTTGTCCCGGGGCCCGGTGATGGGGTAGGGATGGATGGCAGGCGGGTTACGGGGCCTGGTGAGGTGCAGGGTCGCAGGGGCAGCGCTGTGCCGCACGGCATGGTGGTACTCACTCAGCCCAATGATGCACACAGAGTCTCTGCTGAAACAAACGGCTGGATGGACGGGTCCCACAGGCGGCTGCGGTGTTTTTCCCCTGACCCCAGGTTGGTAGTGTAAGTCCTTTCCTGCACCTTTCGTACGCTCTTCCTGCGCTCCGGTTTCCAGCTGGCTCCCCGATTCAGTACCGGTGGGCCACCGCCCAGCCCCGGCTACCTACGGTTCCACCAGACTGTCTTCCCGGCTCCTGCAGACGGCCACTACCGTCTGCCTGCCTCTCTACTCGAGGGCCCTAGGCTCCAACCTAGGCCCCAGTCTGTGTCTGCCTTTCTCCAGACCTCCTCTCCCTTCCTCTCCTGGACTTGTCTGGACCTGCTTCCTGCCTCAGGCCAGCTAGACTCTTCGGTGGGCGTGCCTATCTGCTTGACTCCTCCCACCTAGTGTGTCTGTCTGAACCCGAGGGAAGGAATCAGGTCTCACTGGGGATGTCTGCTGTGAACTGCTGAGGGTGGGGGTGTGTGTGTGTTGTTACCTGTGGCCCCTGGCTTGTCCAGGGCGCCACACCTGCATCCTGCAATACCGGTCAACGATCAACGATTAGGTGAGTAATTTTGATCGTTAACGGTCGTTCATGCGTTTCACACGCAACGACGTCGCTAACGAGGATGGATGTGCGTCACGAATTCCATGACCCCAACGACATCTCGTTAGCGATGTCGTTGTGTGTAAAGCCCGTTTTAGTGCTACAAAGTGCATCTGTCTCCTTTTTGTTACTATGTTTCATATTCAGTTTGCACCTGTTCACATTAGAAAGGTAGCAAACAAGAATAAACAGATGCGTTACCACACCGCCGCGTCACCTGATTCAATACTGTGAGGGAAAGGAGGAACATTTAATCCACTAATGTTCTATGTAGCGGTGCTCACCAAGGAGCCAGTCCAGTGAAGTTCAACGAGAGGGAAGATGAAATCATGGCAATTGCTATTGCATAAAAGTCCTTACTTTATTGTAGATACATAAAAAGTGAGCGTGCCCGAGACTAGATACTGGCACTCCGGAGGACCTATAGAAGCGCAACAGCTCGAAACGGCCATCGTCCTTCAGAGTGCCAGCCTCTGGTCTCGGACCCGCTCATCTTTTATGTATCTACAATATAGTAAAGACTTTTATGCAATAGTGTGTGCCACGATTTCATCTTCTTTCTCGTTAATCTCCACTGGACTGGCTCCTTCTTGGTGAGAACCACTACGTAGAACCTTGGTGGATTCGTTGTTCCTCCTGTTATGATCTGGTAATCGTGGAAGATTACAAAAAACTGTCATTAGAGGAAAAACACCAAGAATAACAAGAGTAGTTAGAACCTGGGCTGACCGCAATCCCCTAACTATCAGATCACACTAGAAGTAGCCATGGAGTGTTCCCAAACATCTAGATGGCTTGTCACAGCCTGAGAAACTAGCTACATCTCACAGATAGAAATGAAGAAATCTACCTTGCCTCAGAAAAGTCCCCAAAGGAGTAGACATCCCCTGACATATAAAGATTATGGTGATGTAGGAAAACACGATACACAGATAGGAAAAATAGATTTAGCAAAAGCGAGGCTCAACTAACTAGATACAAAGGAAAGGAAAGGGAACTGATTGTGGTCAGCACAAAATCCCTGCATAAAAATACCAATCTCCTGATAGTAAAAATGGCCCTGCAGGTCAAACGACCTCACCCCCACTATATCAGGTACTGTTGTACATAATGGGAGAACAAAATACCAAAAAGAACACAAAAATACAAAAGTGGAAATAATCAAGTTAGACCGGGAGAAACTCCCTTTTCTTGCAACAGAGCTAGCAAAGGGGGAACCCCCATTCTCACCGCATAAGAAAAACAAAGTTTCACCTGCAAGAAAACAGATACAAAACAAAACCAATAAAAACAAGCACCCTAAGGTGTAAATCAGGAAGCAAGGAAAAAACTGACAAACTTATCTGCAGAAGTCTTCCACAGGGAAACAGGGAAGGACAGAACTCCAAGCCAGGTTCAGAGACTGAGGAAAATACAATTATAACCGGCTCCAGCAAGGAAAAAAGTGATCTCCTATATACACCAGGCTTGTCTGCAATAGGACTTCCTTAATTCCATGCTAACGCCGATACCTGTCTGAGTCACAGGCTCAGACTCAGCTCCACTACCATTCCTGGCCACCAGAGGGAGCTCCAACACAGCACCCACACAGACGAAATTCCCAACATCCTTCTTTCCCTTGCATTATTGAATCCGGTGACACGACGGTGCGGTACTGCATCTGTTTATTCTTGTTTGCTACCTTTCTAATGTGAACAGGTGCAAACTGAACATGAGACATAGTAACATAAAGGAGACAGTTGCACTCTCTAGCACTAAGATATGTGTAACAATGAATATGGGAATACAGTCATGCATTAGCACTATGAAAAACATGGAAAAAATGGCCAATTTTATGTGAGCCCAACAGCCAATGGCAAGGTGAACTTTTTTTGGGTCCCTGTTGAGGTTATGATAGATGTTGTGATGTTAAGGCACACAGGGACGTCTAAGGCTGGCCGCCACTTTACCTAAATTACGCAGAGCAAATTTTAAAAAATATATATTCTTTGTAAAACAGAAATATTTCTAAAATTTGAGAATTCAATTTCATGTGAATACATTCACTTATCTCTATAAATCATCCTACCTTTCTTGATCTACATTAGAAAGATAGGATGTGCCATCAGTTTTTGTTCTTGTTCATTATAACTTTATAACTATATGACGTGAGACACATTGGCAAGACATTGATATTACTCCTAGCTTAGAGCGAAGAGGTCATAAAGAATTGGCTTAGAGGACCGGACTGCGGCCAGTGAGGAGCAGGGGTGGCTAGACCACAGAACGGTGAGGTACTCTTTTTTTATTTTTCATCTTATGATCTTTATGCTTGATGTTCTGGAGAGACCGTAGAGCACAATAAGAAACATTCAGTTTGCAGCGCATAACTTTAAAGCAAATTGAATTTCCCATTAAAATCTGTGCAATTGAGCTAATTCAATAATCAGCAGATCTTCTCATCTCTAGGGATTTAGTAACTACTGTGTATATAATGATACGGAAACAGAAAAACTGCTCACAACTGCAGAGACAAGCCTGTATGAGTTGTCCGGTTAAGTCCTACAGTCCAGCACGGTTCACGGCAGCAAGCCGAATAAACATATAGAACAAAGCAATGGAAAGGCTTCAGCTGGACTCCAATGGATAAATAAAAAACTCTTCTTTATGTCATCTTGATTAAAAAATATCCATACTGCATGTAATGACACCAGCGTATACACACTGATAGATGGCAGATGTATATCACACTACGTGTTTCGGCGGGACGCCTTCTTCAGGTCCTGAAGATCTCACATTGCTCAGTACAAGCTGCAGCAATTTGCCGACAGCGCTTTAATCGACACCAAGACGAATATGTGTTTTTATGTTAACAGTGGGCAAATATTTTGATTAAGAAGGAATTGTCCAAGTAGTTGACAAACCCAATAGCTAAAGACAAACAACTACCATATGTAAACAGCATTTCTTTCTATGTCAAAGGTTTGCTAAGACTTTAAGGTGGGCTTTGCACACTACGACATCGCAGGTGCGATGTCGGTGGGGTCAAATCGAAAGTGACGCACATCCGGCGTCGCAGTCGATATCGTAGTGTGCAAATCCTTTTTGATACGATTAACGAGCGCAAAAGCGTCGTTATCGTATGATCGGTGTAGGGTCCGACATTTCCAAAATGCCGGTGCAGCGACAGGTACGATGTAGTTCCTCGTTCCTGCGGCAGCAGACATCGCTGTGTGTGAAGCCGCAGGAGCGAGGAACATCTCTTACCTGCGTCCCGGCTGTTATGCGGAAGGGAGGAGGTGGGCGGGATGTTTACATCCTGCTCATCTCCGTGCCTCCGCTGCTATTGGCCGCCTGCCGTATGACGTCGCTGTGACGCCGCACGACCCTCCCCCTTAGGAAGGAGGCGGGTCGCCGGCCAGAGCAACGTCGCAGGACAGGTAAGTGCATGTGAAGCTGGCGTAGCGATAATGTTCGCTACGCCAGCAATCACAAGATATCGCTGCTGCGATGGGGGCGGGAACTATCGCGCTCAACATCGCAGCATCGGCTTGCGATGTCGCAGCGTGCAGCGTGCAAAGTACCCCAAAGTCAAAATGTCAAGAAAACAGTAGCAACACTCAAATTAGTATAATTGTATGACTCCTGTCATGTACTGTTCAAAAGATGGACTACAGTTATAGGATTTCTAAAAGTGCATATAAGTAACTTGTCAATTTGAGAATGGGTGAAATATAAAAAAAGCACAGGAACAATAACAATATGACAAATAAATGGCAAATGACACATAAATATATGAATCTTGTATGATGTGATTATGTGTCATCTTTCTGTCAGCACCACTCAGTGTTATTTCTACAAGTGACAGCTCCGAGCTGCTCAGGAATAACACTGTTTATTATGTTCATGTTTTTTGGCCATCATACATTTGTTGGAATAATAGCAAAAGCAAACTACATGTGCAGTGTGTGGTACAAAACCGATACTATGAAGTTCACTAAGGCTCTGTACCTCATAGATGTGATAAATCAGAGGGACAAAGGCTCACGATAGATGATGAGAGCTATAATTCATTATGTTACATTCATCTGTGTATATAGAACATTTCATTCTTTGATTGCCTTGGAAATGCCGAAGCAGCAATGTACTGTCTATGCATTGTGTAGCACACATCATATTGTATAAAAGGACATGTACAGGGCATGCAACACGGAACAACATATCAAGCTTAGTTATGAGATTGTCCTTATCGTATTTTTTCAGCCTTCGACACAGATCAAAGTAAACTGTGCTATTCTCTTATTCTAGATGTCTTACTTTTGTTACTGCAACCTCCTTCTTTATTGCCGCTTCTGATCCTGCGGTTCTGTTTGTCTGTAGCACCTTTATGAAATTTTACTACACTTATCCAAACAAATGGGTGAAAACACTCAATGTTTGTGCTTCATTGGGAACGTTTCAGGAGAAAATAAGCATTTTATGGACCTTTTTAGCGCTGCCCTTCTCATAGAATCATAGAATGGTAAAGTTGGAAGGGGCGTCAAGGGCCATCGGGTCCAACTCCCTGCGAGTGCAGGTTTTCCTAAATCATCCCAGCTATATGTTTATCCAGCTTCCACTTGAAGATTGATGGAGAGCTCACCACCTTCCGTAGTCACCTGCTCCACTCTCTGACTGCCCTCACTGTCATAAACTTTTTTCTAATGTCTAATCTGAATCTCCTTCCTTTTAGTTCCATCCCATTGCTTCTTGTTCTTCCTTGTGCTAATGAGAATAGGGTGGTTCCCTCTGCTCTGTGACTTCCGTTCAGAGATTTGTAGACCGCTATTAAATCTCCTCTCAGCCTTCTCTTTTGAAAACTACAAATTGTCTCTCCAGTAAAGGAGACAAACTCTAGCACAGCGCCACCTATTGGAAGTAGCGATCCTAAAAGTCACAAGTGGATTTTTAACAATCCTTTGCAATATGACTCAGGATATATAAGCCAGATCAGAATCCCAATTTGCAGACACGGTGTTTCGGGGTGCTTGCCCCTCGTCAGTGCAAAGTATGGGGGTGTCTGATCTGGCTCATGAGAAAGCTATGTGGGGACCACGGGGGAACACAATTCTCCTTAAGGAGACTTTGCAAGCCAGTCTGGCTGCCAAGTAAGGGGACTTATAGCTGCCACGCCCCTCTAAGAAATATTCAAATTGTCTCTCCAGTAAAGGAGACAAACTCTAGCACAGCGCCACCTATTGGAAGTAGCGATCCTAAAAGTCACAAGTGGATTTTTAACAATCCTTTGCAATATGACTCAGGATATATAAGCCAGATCAGAATCCCAATTTGCAGACACAGTGTTTTGGGGTGCTTGCCCCTCGTCAGTGCAAAGTATGGGGTGTCTGATCTGGCTCATGAGAAAGCTATGTGGGGACCACGATCGAACACTATTCTCCTTAAGGAGACTTTGCAAGCCAGTCTGGCTGCCAAGTAAGGGGACTTATAGCTGCCACGCCCCTCTAAGAAATATTCAAATTGTCTCTCCAGTAAAGGAGACAAACTCTAGCACAGCGCCACCTATTGGAAGTAGCGATCCTAAAATTCACAAGTGGATTTTTAACAATCCTTTGCAATATGACTCAGGATATATAAGCCAGATCAGAATCCCAATTTGCAGACACAGTGTTTCGGGGTGCTTGCCCCTCGTCAGTGCAAAGTATGGGGTGTCTGATCTGGCTCATGAGAAAGCTATGTGGGGACCACGATCGAACACTATTCTCCTTAAGGAGACTTTGCAAGCCAGTCTGGCTGCCAAGTAAGGGGACTTATAGCTGCCATGCCCCTCTAAGAAATATTCAAATTGTCTCTCCAGTAAAGGAGACAAACTCTAGCACAGCGCCACCTATTGGAAGTAGCGATCCTAAAATTCACAAGTGGATTTTTAACCCCTCTAAGAAATTAGAATAAGTTTTGAAAACTAAACATTCCTATTTCTTTTAGTGAGTCTTCATAGGACATGGTTTGCAGACCTTCTACCATCTTGGTTGCTCTTCTCTGGACTTGCTCCAATATATCGATGTCTTTCTTGCATTGGGTCACCCAGAACTGTATTTCAAGTGGGTTCTGACATAATTAAGATGAATCCACGATCAAGAGGGTTAACAGCATCTGTGACTTATTTTCTACGCGTTTGAAAGCTCAAATCAGCTTCTTTTTCAGGAAAACCACAATGTTTAGAAGTTACTATTCTGTTTTTTTCCTGAAGAAGAAGCTTATGTGAGCTTTGAATTATTTTTATACATTTCTTCTGTACGTGTAGAATACATATACTGTATCTGATAGTGGTTGAATTTTTCCAGGTGCCTTTATTTAATCATTAAAAAAAAGAAAAATAGTATGGATAACTCTTGGATAGTGCTACCTTTGTGCACCCTACAGACATTGATTGTTTTGGTCACTTTTTCTAGTAATATTTTACATATGAAGATTTCAATTTTGCCTAAAGTAAAAGATGGTTGTTGTTTTTTTTTATAAAACTTTTCAATTATATCTATCTAGATCTATTTAGAAATTATTATTCATGCAAATCATTGTTTTAATGAACAAATTGCCCTTTAGATAAATTGTTATATTCTTAATATGAGAAACCTGATGACAATAGGTACCGCATGGAAAAAAAAAAAATCCGCTGCTGTATAAATTGTATATAATTAGGATGTAATATACATCAGATCCACTTGACTAATCTCCCATGGATCTTATTCATGCTACATTTATTTACATTTTGTAAATTATAAAGCTTTTAATATTTTTTATAACTCAAGCTGTTGTCAATCCAATAACTTAGAGCAAATATATCTAGAATTATTATTATATGGATGACTAATTTTAGGGGCATCTGAAAAAGTACCGCATTTTTCAGACTCCAAGGTGCACCAAATCATAAGACACACCTTTCTTTTAGACCAGGAAGATAGGAAAAAAAGTTAAAGTAAAAAATACTGTCATGACACACTGTTATGGGGGGATCTACTGCTGACACTGTTATGGGGTAATGCCCCCAAATTCTGTACTATTGTTCCCCATCAAGGGACCCTTCCAGATATATACTGTATATCCTCTGTCCTAGCTGCCCTGGTGTATATGTCCCCCATTTTGGTATACAGTTAGGTCCAGAAATATTTGGACAGTGACACAATTTTCGCGAGTTGGGCTCTGCATGCCACCACATTGGATTTGAAATGAAATCTCTACAACAGAATTCAAGTGCAGATTGTAACGTTTAATTTGAAGGTTTGAACAAAAATATCTGATAGAAATTGTAGGAATTGTACACATTTCTTTACAAACACTCCACATTTTAGGAGGTCAAAAGTAATTGGACAAATAAACCAAACCCAAACAAAATATTTTTATTTTCAATATTTTGTTGCGAATCCTTTGGAGGCAATCACTGCCTTAAGTCTGGAACCCATGGACATCACCAAACGCTGGGTTTCCTCCTTCTTAATGCTTTGCCAGGCCTTTACAGCCGCAGCCTTCAGGTCTTGCTTGTTTGTGGGTCTTTCCGTCTTAAGTCTGGATTTGAGCAAGTGAAATGCATGCTCAATTTGGTTAAGATCTGGTGATTGACTTGGCCATTGCAGAATGTTCCACTTTTTTGCACTCATGAACTCCTGGGTAGCTTTGGCTGTACGCTTGGGGTCATTTTCCATCAGTACTATGAAGCGCCGTCCGATCAACTTGCGGCATTTGGCTGAATCTGGGCTGAAAGTATATCCCGGTACACTTTAGAATTCATCCGGCTACTCTTGTCTGCTGTTATGTCATCAATAAACACAAGTGACCCAGTGCCATTGAAAGCCATGCATGCCCATGCCATCACGTTGCCTCCACCATGTTTTACAGAGGATGTGGTGTGCCGTGGATCATGTGCCGTTCCCTTTCTTCTCCAAACTTTTTTCTTCCCATCATTCTGGTACAGGTTGATCTTTGTCTCATCTGTCAATAGAATACTTTTCCAGAACTGAGCTGGCTTCATGAGGTGTTTTTCAGCAAATTTAACTCTGGCCTGTCTATTTTTGGAATTGATGAATGGTTTGCATCTAGATGTGAACCCTTTGTATTTACTTTCATGGAGTCTTCTCTTTACTGTTGACTTAGAGACAGATACACCTACTTCACTGAGAGTGTTCTGGACTTCAGTTGATGTTGTGAACAGGTTCTTCTTCACCAAAGAAAGTATGCGGCGATCATAAACCACTGTTGTCATCCGTGGATGCCCAGGCCTTTTTGAGTTCCCAAGCTCACCAGTCAATTCCTTTTTTCTCAGAATGTACCCGACTGTTGATTTTGCTACTCCAAGCATGTCTGCTATCTCTCTGATGGATTTTTTCTTTTTTTTCAGCCTCAGGATGTTCTGCTTCACCTCAATTGAGAGTTCCTTAGACCGGATGTTGTCTGGTCACAGCAACAGCTTCCAAATGCAAAACCACACACCTGTAATCAACCCCAGACCTTTTAACTACTTCATTGATTACAGGTTAACGAGGGAGACGCCTTCAGAGTTAATTGCAGCCCTTAGAGTCCCTTGTCTAATTACTTTTGGTCCCTTGAAAAAGAGGAGGCTATACATTACAGAGCTATGATTCCTAAACCCTTTCTCCGATTTGGATGTGAAAACTCTCATATTGCAGCTGGGAGTGTGCACTTTCAGCCCATATTATATATATAATTGTATTTCTGAACATGTTTTTGTAAACAGCTAAAATAACAAAACTTGTGTCACTGTCCAAATATTTCTGGACCTAACTGTATATGTCCCTAATCCTGGTATATATGCCCCCACCATGATATAAATAATCCCCATCCTGGTAAAATAAGTACTTTATCCTGGTATATATGTTTCCCATCATGGGCTCATTCTGGTATATACTGTATGTCCCCATCCTGGCACATATGTCCTCCATCCTGGTATATATGTCCCCCATCCTGGTACATATGTCATCCATCCTTGTATACAGTATATGTCACTCCATCCTGGTACATATCTCCTCCATTATGGTATATATGTTTCCCATTTTGGTATATATGTCCCTCATCCTGGTGCATATGTCCTCCATCCTGGTATATATGTTCCCCATCCTGGTACATATGTCCTCCATCCTGGTATATAGGATCCCCACCCTTGTATATATGTCCCCCATCATGGTACATATATCCTCCATCCTGGTAAATTTGATCCCCGTATTGGTATCTTTGTCCCTAATCTTGGTATATATGTTGCACATCATGGGCCCACCCTGGTATATATGCCTCCTGTTATGCATGACACATAAAAAAATAGATGATTATGCTCACCTTCCCTCCTCTCCCCCGGTGCGCGGCCCTCTTCTGATGCCGGCAACTGACTTTGACGTGTAAGCGGGTCAGTGCCTGATGTCACTGCCATGCCACCCCAGTTAGAAGCCGGCATCAGCTGCCAGCCCATCCAAAATAATATCCTCTGCTCCCCACTCCTGTACCTGTGCAGTTGTGCTACTTCAAGTCATGTAAGATGCATGCTCCGGTTTCACTTGTACATCACCAGTGAGGCACGCATGCAAAAGTCTCTGATTATACGTTGCAGATGTGAGATGTCCAGCACTGTGTGGACAATGTAGAGACGCTATCCACTGTCATCCAGGTAGAAGAGGCGGTATTTGTAAAGCCCAGTGCAACGCTGTTTGCAATCTGGATTCGCCCATAGCATCGGACCACACAATGTACATACAGTATGGGACATGTATTATTATGGGACATGTCTTTTTCAAAGCTATGCAGGGGCACCTGGTTTTAGAGACCCGTTCACATGATTTTAAAGGTGTTGGGAATGGTATATATTAGTGATGAGTGAATGTGTTCGTCACTATTCGGTATCCGACAGATAACCAGCTACTCGCGACATTCGGTATCCGATGAATAAAACAACATCCGCTCCGATACTTTCATTTTCATTTCTGACCTCCTGGCGCCTGTTTTTCAGGAGAGAGAGAAAGACCAGGCATGATTCCAGAGGATTTTCAACCTTCTACATGCTGTGCCCATACTGTTTCTTCATACATTAGGTCCAACGTGAAATTATTCGGGTTTCCCATAGACTTACATTGCGCGTGAAATATTCACGAATAGTCAAATAGCGACGACATATTTGTCGGATATTCGCGAAGTCAGATATTTTGGTATTCGATCATCCCTACTATATATCCCAAAAACTGGTGATATGTTCCCTTTAATTTAATATTAAAATATCACTGCACTATTGCATACTGCTATATGGGTCAATAGTCTTAAAAAGGCTTTGCCCCGATTCCGAAAGGCATCCTGTACAATGTGAGATATTGGTAGACAAGCCTAGTCACATTATCTGATTTGCCTCATGTTAAACAGCAAGCTATAAAGCTTTACTGATTCTCGGATTTGAAGTGTCAGAACAAGCCAGACGCAAAACTACTTTCCATTTAAATTTCATTGTTCTAAAACGCAGCGTGAATTGTAAATGCAATGGTGCACATCATACCAGTCCTAAGACAAAGCTGAAATCAAATACATGTGCGAACGCTACAGTATTGTTGAAGATTTTTAGTCAACAAGCATTTTCTTATTAACACAACTGAAACCTGAAAATTAAACGTATACATGCCAGGAAGAGCTGTTAGCCTCAGCAAATAACACACTGCATTCCAAATTATGCAGAACTAACCTGACCCAGTTTTAGTCTGGATGCTCAGTCTTTTTATAAATCGTAATAGTGGCTTCACATATATTATGGAGAACAATAGCTCTCCTTAATAGCTATTCTCCTCATGTAATGCAGCAAATAAATATATCTACTAACTTAATTTTATTCATAGGAAAATTGGACAGGCCGTGAAAATGATCATATATTAAAACTCTCCTAAAATATATTTATAGAAGTCTGTTTATACACTACTAGCTGTAGCACCCAGCATTGCCTGGGATAGTAACTGCCTTTCTGTTTTTCTCCCAGTTTCTGTCTGTCTCCTCCTCTGTCTGTCTCTCTCTGTCTGTGACTGTCTCTCTATCTCTTTCCCTGTCTGTCTCTCTCTTTCCCTGTCTGTCTCTCTCTTTCCCTATCTGTCTCACTATCTTTTTCCCTATCTGTCTCTCTCTTTCCCTGTCTGTCTCACTATCTCTTTCCCTGTCTGTCTCTCTCTTTCCCTATCTGTCTCACTATCTTTTTCCCTATCTGTCTCTCTCTTTCCCTGTCTGTCTCACTATCTCTTTCCCTGTCTGTCTCTCTCTTTCCCTGTCTGTCTCACTATCTCTTTCCCTGTTTGTCTCTCTGTCTCTCTCTTTCCCTGTCTGTCTCACTATCTCTTTCCTTGTCTGTCTCTCTTTCCCTGTCTGTCTGACTATCTCTTTCCCTGTCTGTCTCTTTCCTTGTTTGTCTCTTTGTCTGTGTCTGTCTCTTTACCAGTCTGTCTGCCTTTGTCTGTCTCTTTCTCTCTGTCTCTTTCTTTGTCTCTGTCTGTCTGTCTGTTATTAATGCAGTGTTAAATTTCATGAACAATTGTTCATTAACAATACAATGCATATGTAACAAGGACCATACCTACATTCTTTTTGCCGAGACTCAAAGGCATTACATAGGAAAAAATGGCTGCAATGCTACCAATAGATTATACCACTGGCGGACATACCAACATACTAGTGCACATGTCCAAAAGTGCCTGGACTTCTGATCATGCGCACTGACCCTAAACCCAGCATCTGAGGTGGTGACAACGGACACAGGTGCACACGTCACTGCTGGTGAAGCTGGGCATTGAATAGCATGTTAGCACACCCCTGTGGGCGTGCTAACATGCTAAGAGGGCAGACTAGTCAGGAAAATAATGCCCTCACAACTAGTCCCTGAGCCCATTATCATACTATTAAGGATCTTTATAAATACTTTTTTTTAAAAAAGATCTCTTATGAATTCTACTAGATACTGGGACAGTTAGGCAAGAATTGGAAATATGCACCCAGAATTGCTCGTGGTTCTGGGTGTATATTGCACCTGACAGGTTCCCTTTAAGTATGTGGAGAAATCCTCCCCACCCCACAATTCATTATAAAGTCCTCAGTGTTCTCCCCACCCCACAATCATAATATAGCCTTGACACCAACCTCTCCACAACAAAATTCATAATATGGCCCTGATACCCTCATCCCCACCCCACAATTCATTATATGGTCCTCAGTGTGCGCCCCACCCCACAGTTCATTATATGGCCATCAGAGCGTTCTCCCCACCCCACAATTCATTATATAGTCCCGATATGTAAGATACGGTAATGTACATGACATAGGGGACTATGTTTTATATATACAGTATGTACTGAATATACACAAATATGTGTATTTGTAGCTCTGTAGCTATAAAAAGAAGGTGGCCCAAGCACAATTTCTTGCGCAGGACCCCAAAGCTTTCAGTGTCCGCCCTTGGTTTATAAACTACATTGAAATGAAAGAAAACCATACTTGTCCTATTTCGTAAACCGTTGCCACTTTAATTTACATTAAAGAGCACCTGTCATGTCCAAAATCACTATTTACCTACAGTTATAGGATTAACCCCATTACGACCGTGTTACGTTTTAAAACGGCACCAAAAAAGGGTACTTATTCCTTTTTGCCGTTTTAAAACGGCGGGCAGAAAAAAGTGTATAGCGCCCCCCAGCGTCAGAAAATCTCCAGGGTTTCAGCTACCGGGGGTAGCTGAGACCCTGGAGATCATGATTCGGGCCGGTTTTTCCGGTCCCCAGTCACGTGATGACCGGTATACACCGTATACCGATCATCAAGTTATAGTAAATGACCGCGCCGGTAAAAAATGATTTATCTCCCATCTGGCATGATCAAACATGTCAGATGGGAGATAAATCTCTTTCTCGGTTCCCTCCGGTCCCCTCGGTATCCCCAAAGTGCCCCCCCCCGACCCCCAACCCCCTCCCGAAAATCCAAGATGGCCGCGCGTACCGCCGATCACAGCAGCGCGCCGGCCACATTCACACTGTTCCTATGGTTTCTGTCGCATGTGCCATCACACATGCGACAGAAACCTGCTCCCTAGGCCCTGCCGGGTCCCCCCCTATCCCCCCCGGTGTTCCCCGGTGTCCCCCGGTGTCATACATACCTGTCGGAGCGCTGATCCCCCGCGGCCCCCTCCTCCGGCTCCTTCACAGCAGACGCCGGTCACATGTGCCGAGCAGCTGACAGCTTCCTGTGTTCAGGACGCTGGCTGCTGCTGCTGCTCGGCACTTTGCAGTTGTGACCCGGGGAGGGTGGGTGCAGATTCTTTGCACCCACTCTCCTCAAATGGAGGGTCCTCACACCTAGAAAATGGGGGATACGTTCCCTGAACGTGTCCCCCATATTCTAGAAGGTCCAGAGTCGACGTGGGACGTCCAAATGGATTACAGCGGATTTTTTTTTCTTTTCAATAAATTGGCTAATCAGGGAATGTTTTGGGGAGTGTTTTTTCAAATAAATTTTTTTTTGTTGTCAATTTTTTTTTTTTATTACTGTCAATTAGTTATGTCGGGTATCTGATAGACGCCGTGACATAACTAATTGCTGGGCTTGATGCCAGGTGACATTACACATCTGGTATCAACCCCATTTATTACCCCGTTTGCCAACGCACCAGGGCGCGGGATGAGCTGGGGCGAAGCGCCAGAATTGGCGCATCTAATGGATGCGCCATTTCTGGGGCGGCTGCGGCCTGCTATTTTTAGGCTGGGAAGAGTCCAATAACCATGGCTCTTCCCATCCTGAGAATACCAGACCCCAGCTGTCAGCTTCACCTTGGCTGGTGATCTAATTTGGGGGGACCCCACGTTTGTTTTGTTTTTTTTAATTATTTATTTATAAATAATTAAAAAAAAAAACAGCTTGGGGAGCCCTCCAAATTGATCACCAGACAAGATGAAGCTGTCAGCTGTGGTTTGCAGGCTACAGCTGTCTGCTTTACCCTAGCTGGCTATCAAAAATAGGGGGGACCCCACGTCATTTATTTTAATTATTTTTTTTTCTTTTGGGCTAAATACAAGGCTAGGCACCCTTTAGTGTCACATGAAAGGCACTAAAGGGCGCCAGCTTAGAATCTGCAGAGGGGGGTGGACATTATATATATGTTTGACATCTATCCATTCATCCATTGTAGCATTTTACGCTGTGTGCCCACAATCAGGGTTTGCAGTGTTTTGGGCGCAGAGTGTTTTCCCTGCGTCCATAGCGCTGCGTTGTGCAGTAGAAGCACAGTGGAAGGATTTTTAGAAATCCCGTGCCCACTGTGTTTCTTCTCTCTGCAGCATAAATTGACCGGTGGCGTGGCTTCCCGAGCCTCAGCATGTCAATTTATGCTGCAGAAATGAGTGTTTTCTGCAGGTAGAATAGAGCCAAAGTCCACAGCAGCCTCAACCCAAATCGTGGGCATGGGCAGCTGCGTTCTCCCGTGGACAACACTCACATCTCTGCAGGAAGGCTGACACTCTGTACTAGCAACATTTTTGTGAAGTACCTGTGGATTCAAAATGCTTACTATACTCCTGAATAAAATCCTTGAGGGGTCTAGTTTCCAAAATGAGGTCACTTGTGGGGGGTTTCTGATGTATAGGTACCCAAGGGACCCTGCTAATGTGACATGGTGCGCGCAATTTACTTCAACTTTTCCAGAATTCAAATGGTGCTCTTTCCATTCCAAGCCCTCCCATTTATCCAAACAAAGGTTTTTGGCCACATGTGGGGTATCACCGCGCTCATAAAAAAGTGGGTAACAAACATTGGGGTGAAGTTTTTGGAATTACCTCTTGAAAAAGTGAAAAAATTGATGCTAAAGCAACATTTTTTAGAAAAAAATGAAAATGTTCAATGTGACAATGTAACGTTATCAAAATCTGTGAAGTACCTGTGGATCCAAAATGCTCACTATACCCCTAGATAGAAGCCTTGAGGGGTCCACTTTCCAAAATGGCGTCACTTGTGAGGGGTTTCTTCTGTTTAGGTACCTTAGCGGACCTGTAAATGCAACATGGTGCCCGCAATCTATTTCAGCCAAATTTGCTTTCCAAAATTCAAATATTGCTGCTCCTGTTCCGAGCCCTCCCATTTGTCCAAACAAAGGTTTCTGACCCCATGTGGGGTGTTGGCGCGTTCATAAGAAAGTGGGTAACAAGTTTTGGGGTTCATTTTGTTGTGTTATTTCTTCTAAAAGTGAATAAATTTGGGGTAGAGCAACATTTTAGGTAAAATTTTATTTTTTGCTTTTTTTCATTCCACTTTGCTTTAGTTCCTGTGAAGCACCTGAAGGGTTAATAAACTTCTTGGATGTGGTTTTGAGTACTTTGAGGGGTGCTGTTTTGAGAATGGTGTCACTTTTGGGTATTTTCTGTCACCTGGGCCTCTCAAAGTCACTTCAAATGTGATGTGGTCCCTAAAAAAATGGTTTTGTGAATTTTGTTGAAAAAATGGGAAATTGCAGATGAACTTTGACCCCTTCTAACTTCCTAACCCCAAAACATTTTGTTTCAGAAATTGCGCTAATGTAAAGTAGACATGTGGGAAATGTTATTTATTAACTGTTTTGTGTGACATAACTCTCTGGGTTAAGGGCATAAAAATTAAAAGTTTGAAAATTGCAAAATTTTCAAAATTTTCATCAAATTTCCGATTTTTTTCACAAATAAAAGCAAAAAATATCGTTCTAAATTTATAACTATCATGAAGTACAATATGTCACGAAAAAACAATGTCAGAATCACCGGGATCCGTTGAAGCGTTCCAGAGTTATAACCTCATAAAGTGACACTGGTCAGAATTGCAAAAAATGGCCTGGGCATTAAGGACAAAACTGGCTCCGTCCTTTAGGGGTTAATCTGCCATTAAACAGTAATAAAATCCTGTTTACTGGAGCAGTGGCTACAGGTTGAAAATGAATTTATATCCTCCCTGCACTAACTTATCTCTAATCGTCGTGGTCATTGCCTATTTACCTGCCAAGTAACTTTATATTCCCAGATAAGTAGCATTTTTGGACATGATATGTTCCCTTTAACTATAAGCTCTCATGTGTATATATGAGAAATAACGCTATTTCTGGTCATTTTATGAGATTTATCCTGCATTTTCACCAGGTTTTCCCTCTGCAGGCTCTATCTGTAGTTTACTGTTGGCTCTGAGCTAATAGTTAGAGACTGGCTGCTTTGATTTATCACTGAACACATACCCAGAAGCAGCATTAGTAAGGAGGACATTATATAGCAGCACTGAGAAACACTAAGATGAGATAATCACTTACTAGAAAGTTACAGCAATATCTGTGTTTATCTGCACCTCAACTCTGCTCCTCACTTTCACTTCTCCCTCATTTTTCTCCTTCCTCTTTCTATAGAGTTTAACACTAGAAGTCCCAGAGAGGGGTCATTTAACATTTCTACCATTGGAACCCTATGGAGCTCGCAATTCCTGGGACTTCTAGTGTTAATAGGCTGCTTTAATCTGATACCTCCTTGAGTTTAGTAAGTAGGGGCGAAAGTGAAGATTTTGTTCATAAGTGAAGAAAGAAGCATATTTTTCAGATACGATGTATTAGAAATAGAGATGAACTAACCCGACATTCAGTGTTCTGTGTTGGTACCAAAAAACAGTTCGGGTTCGGAGGTCGGGTGCTTATGTATGCAAACCACTCGTACAAGCATCGCTGTGCTCAGGTACGCTCGGTGCTCATCCTAGTGTAAGCCACTTGCAGTGTTTGAACTGCTTGCATTAGGGGTAACATCAGCATGAGTGGATGTAGTGTGCACCCAAAAAAAAAATCCTGTAGTTGCCCTAGCTAGTGTGTTGGCAGGTGGGAGACGCTAGCCCCACTGTTGCACTGAAATAACAGAAGGAAATGTAAGACAAACAGGAGAAAACAGCAACAAAAAAGATAAAGTCCAGTTTCTGGAACACTCCTCAGCTCCTTCCACCAAGGAGGCCAGTATACAAATGGATTTGTATCTTCAGCAAGGATTGCTGGGAACAACTCTATTTCGACATGAAGGGGCATGGCTACAAAGCTACTGCAGCTGAAATACTCAGCTAGGAACTGCTGGAAAAGCTGCTAGCAGCAAAACTGACATTAACCATTTCAGTACTACAAGAAACGAAACAACGTTTAAATGTAGAAAGCCAGATGGAGATGAGAGGCTCCAGTCATAAAGCTGTCACTAGCCTCCAACAACAGAGAGACGACCGTGACATCCTGACAACAAGCAAAGGGTAGGAAGTGAAGCTGTCAAAATAAGTACCAAAGCTGATACCTGAAGATCGGAACATCTTTGGAAAAAGTATAATAATGATCTTTTTATGATCATATTAAAGGGAACCTCTCAGCATGTTTTTGCATCCTAGTCTCAGAGCAGCCTAATGTAGGGGTAGAGACCATGATTCCACTGATGTGTCACTTACTGGGCTGCAAAGTTAAGTTTTTATGAGAAGATTGTCATTATAGGACTAGTAAAACTGCTGAAAGGTAGTCAAGCATATCCATGAGCTCTGTATAATTCTGCCCCACCACTAGTGACAGCTTTCTGTGTGCACTGTATATGGACAGACAGCTGTCAATCAGTGAAAATGGGAGGGGTTATACAGAGCTCAACATTCAGATAAATGCTAGATCTGTAGCAGAGAAAACAGTGATTTTATCAAGCAACTCAATAAGTGACACATCGCTGGAATCAGAGTCTATAGGGTGCTTTACACCAGAGGTTCCCAACTCCAGTCCTCAAGGCACACCAACAGTGCAGGTTTTCAGGATTGCCTTAGTATTGCACAGGGGTTGGAATCATCACCAGTGCAGGTGATTAAATTACCACCTGTGCAAAACTAAGGAGATCCTGAAAACCTGCACTGTTGGTGTGCCTTGAGGACTGGAGTTGGGAACCTCTGCTTTACACGCTGCGACATCGCTAACGATATATCGTCGGGGTCACGTCGTTAGTGATGGACATCCGGCGCCGTTAGCGACATCGCAGCGTGTGACACCAAGGAGCGACGTGCAACGATCGCAAAAACGTCTAAAATCGTTGACTGTTGACATGTCACTCCTTTTCTAAACATCGTTGGTGGTGCATGCCGCTGGTTGTTCGCCGCTCCTGCGGCGTCACACATTGCTATGTGTGACGCCGCGGGAGTGACGAACATCTCCTTACCTGCGTCCACCGGCATTGAGGAAGGAAGGAGGTGGGCGGCATGTTCCGGCCGCTCATCTCCGCCCCTCCTCTGCTATTGGGCGGCCGCTTAGTGACGCCGCAGTGACGCCGAACGCACCTCCCCCTTGAAGGAGGGATTGTTCGGCAGTCACAGCGATGTCGCTGACAAGGTATGTGCGTGTGATGCTGCCGTAGAGATAAGGTTCGCTACGGCAGCGATCACCCAATGTCGCACAAACGACGGGGGCGGGTGCTATCGCACACGACATCGCTAGCGATGTCGCAGTGTGTAAAGCACCCTTATGTCTCTACATTATGCTGCTCTCAGGTAGGGTAGGAAAAGCCTGGTGACAGATTCCCTTTAAAATCAAATGTATATCAAAATTAGATTTTAGGAATTGGGCAATCTCTTTAAAACATATCAGTTATTAAGAAAACCTCTGGTTGTTTGTGAAATTCCCACAGACTAGAGGGAATTATGGATATATGGACATATATGGTTATCTTTTTAATGAGTTTTTGGATGTTTTGGCTGGTGGATCAGGATTTATGCCAAAAATGTAATTGGTAGGTAAAAGTAAATATGCATTATCAGCATTTACTACATAACAAAAGTCTAAATTAGTTTTCTCTACTCGGTACTAGAATTTTGTATGTTATCTAGTATTATTGTTAGCACCATTGTCTATTTTAGCTGTATGATTATGTTTACATTTTGTATTTCAGATGGCTATACCACTGATGATATTGAGTTTTACTGGCGAGGGGACAACCACGCTGTCACCGGAGTTGATAGAATTGAATTGCCGCAATTTTCTATTGTAGACTACAAACTTCTCTCAAAAAACGTTGTATTCTCTACAGGTACTGTATTTTCTGTTACTGTATATTGTCATTTATACTTCAAAATTAAGGAGAATAATTAAAAAAACTAATTAATCTGATATATACAATAATCAAATCTATAACCTGCATAGACGGTTACCAAAAAAAAACCTTTCTATTGTATTGTGGGTCAAATAACAGGACAAAACGTGGTAGGAAGCCCCCATAAAGAGCTTTTTCAATTATTACAAAAAAGCTAAACTAATAAATTTTTGCTTTAATGAGGATACCCCCACGGGGTGCGGTGTCCTTTCCTCTGTGTGGCACAGGGGGCAGGGTGGCTCATGATGCTGACATCATTCACCGCACGTGATGGTCATGTAGATATAAGCTGTCTCTGATTGATTGCATGTATAGCGTTTGCGGTGCAGGGAACCGGCAGCTTTCTGCAGTGCAATGCATTTTATCTAAGGCAATATCAACTGAAAACGTTGCCCTTGACTCCATGGGCCTAATTGCGGTCGCGCCCTTTGCAATCATTATGTCCCTGTGTCAACCAAACATTAAAGTTTGACTCACATTTGCTAACTTCTGATTACTTACAGCAAAGATGGAATTGCAGCTGTACATTACCTAGGCCAAAAACTACTACTCCAGCAGGATACAGCTAAGCCCCCACTAGGGGGAAGCATTACAGGTGCAAAAGAGCAAATCACACACACACTTCCAAAATATGGAGGGGGCGATTGCTGGATGGTAAAGTTGCACACTGATGGCTTGCATAGAGCACTATTCACGCTTGCAGATGCACAGTCACAAACCGGCAGCCTATTAGGCGATACCCATACTATTAGAGCAGGCGGGCTGCCAAGTCATACTACATCTATGCATCATACATGTACAGGAACTCTAATATGCAAGGACTAACAAAAAGGGGCCTGGCTGTATCCTGTACAAAAAAATGGGGTTTTTAGTTGGTGTTATGGCCGTAAGACGGAAGCCTACAACCCTCGTCACGGGAACCTCATGCTTGTAGGTCCTTACACTATATACAATATAAAAAAGCAACAAAAAAGAGGAAGAAATATCATTACTTACAGCAAAGATGGAACTGTAGCTGTGCATTATCTAGGCCAAAAACTACTACTCCAACAGGATACAGCTAAGCCCCCACTAGGTGGAGGCATCACAAGTGCAGGAGGAGCAAATCACATACACACTTCCATCTTTGCTGTAAGTAATGATATTTATTCCTCTTTTTTGTTGCTTTTTTATATTATATATAGTGTAAGGACCTACAAGCATGAGGTTCCCGTGACGAGAGTTGTAGGCTTCCGTCTTATGGCCATAACACCAACTAAATACCTCATATTTTTTGCACAGGATACAGCCAGGCCCCTTTTTGTTAGGCGAAAAAGTGATGAAAGAGTCGGCTCAGCACAAATCCAATAAAATATAAAAAAATTACTTTATTGATATTTCCTTAAAATAGTCATTCCTGGAAAAACATCACACAAGGGTATAATCTGCATACAGGTGAAACTTTACGCGTTTCGGACCTATATCATAAAAACAAAAGGGTCCTTAATCATAAGTACCTGTATGCGGCTCTGGACAGAATATATAAGTACTTCCACCATGAAAAAACAGGAAACTGTGGTGGAGAGGGGTGTGTTCGTTACACAGGTGTAGGAAAATGCAGCCGGAGGTTTCAGTAGGTAAAAAGGAAAGAATGGATCCATCTATATCAAATCTATAAATAAATACCATATAGGTCTATGGTGGAAAAACATATAAATACACAGGCAAAAAATACATGTATGCACCCAATCTTCGTACATAGGAAGAAATGCATATATAAATAATGCATGCGTATTTAAATAAAAAAACAACAAATGATAATATACTCCTGCGTATATACCGGATATAAAATACATGCTTGCATGCAGGAATATATATGTAAATTTAATATATACATTTATGTAAAGGGAAACTCCCATTCCAAAAAAAAAAAAAGGGGGTCATAATATAATATCCATGTGTAAATAAAATCCAAAGTTACCACATATCACATACATGTGTCATGCATGTGAGCTCATATATAGATGTAAGCATGCACACATGTACGAAAATCAGGATGCACGAAGGAACATAAAAATAATGGCAGAATAAAAGATGGCAGGACATAACCATAAAAAAGTGCAAAAATCCAGAATACAAGATGGTACGTATATGCACATCAATACCCACATCATCCCCCCCTTTTTGTTAGGCCTTGCATATTAGAGTTCCTGTCCCTGTATGATGCACAGATGGGGTACGGCTTGGCAGCCCGCCTGATCTAATAGTATGGGTGTCGCCTAATAGGCTGCGGGTTTGTGACTGTGCCATCTGCATGTGTGAACAGTGCTCTATGCAAGCCATCAGTGTTCAGTTTTATCATCTAGCAATCGCCCCCTCCAATCCTTGGAAGTGAGTGTGTAATTTGCTCTTCCTGCACCTGTGATGCCTCCACCTAGTGGGGGTTTAGCTGTATCCTTCTGGAGTAGTAGTTTTTGGCCTAGGTAATATACAGCTGCAGTTCCATCTTTGCTGTAAGTAATGATATTTATTCCTCTTTTTTGTTGCTTTTTTTACATCTAATAAGGGAGTTTCATAGTTTATTTACTTTTTGGGACAGCAAGACTAGAAATATCACAAAAGTACAATTTTGGAATAATTTTTAACCTTTGATGTTTCGTACAAAATCTGAATTAAACAGACAAAAATTGTGTTTCAGAGGGAAATATATTTTCCTGTGAGAACATTTTACACTTAAATATTCTCTCTATATGGTAGTTTTCAATATACAGGCACATACAGTCAGTGACATGGATGACTAACAAATAGTGATTAACGAGTACAAATTGTTCCGGTTCAAATCCTTATTTCTTGAAGATTTCCCAGAAAAATGCTCGGGTTCTCCATTGACTTGCATTAGGTTCGTTATTCGTGACCAATCGTGGAATAGTACTTTGGAATTCATTTCGAATAATCCTAACCCAAATCGTTACTATTCGTTCATCACTACTAACAAACTATAACACTATTATAATGTCATTGCTTTGTAATAAACTTTATATTTATTTTTACATTTTTGGACTATTACACTGATGGTATTTAATTAGTTAATACAGATCATCAAAGTTTATTAGGATTTTTTATGCTTTTACATTTTGTGCCCTTATTGCCATCAGGAAAAGTATCAAATTTGCTCATAGGCACTGCAACTTCAAAGATAATATTTTATACTTTTTTTTGTTGGTTTCAGGTTCGTATCCTCGTTTGTCTCTTAGTTTTAAGCTAAAGAGAAACATTGGATATTTCATCTTGCAGACATACATGCCTTCAATTTTGATCACAATTCTCTCTTGGGTTTCCTTCTGGATCAACTATGATGCATCTGCTGCTCGGGTTGCCTTAGGTAAGGAAAGGTTAATAGAACATTTCATATATGGAGACCTAGACTAATGATCCATTTACAGCATTTATATTTATGTTTTATGTTTAATTTCTCCTTTTGACATATATATTGGTCATGCTAGGTATAAGAAAATACTGAGTGAATGATGAAATGGCAAGAGAGGGAAGAGGGGCAACCTGTGTCTAGAAGAGAGGGAGATGGTGACCACTCATAAAACCTTCTGTTGGCCCCTGGCTCCCCTGACCACCCTAGATAGGTTCCACACCTATGTGCCGAGCAGGATACCTGGCCCTGACTGATCCTGAACTAGGCTCTAGATAATGAATGGGCTAGATGAGTGCTAGTCAGCCCCACTAAGATTTAAAGGGAACCTGTCAGGTTCAATATGCAACCAGACCTACAAGCAGTTCTGGATGCATATTTCTAATCCCTTCCTAACCGTCCCTGTATACACTAGCATAGATAAAGGGATCTTTAGAAAAAGTATTTCTAAAGATTTTTTATGCTAATGAGGGAGGGGACTAGTCCCCTGGGCGTTAGTTCCCCTGGCTAGTTGGCTCCATTAGCATGTTAGCATGCCGCTGTGGGTGTGCTAATATGCTAATGAATATGCAGCATCAGAGGATGATCTCACTCACCTCTCCACTGCCATCACTGCACCGACGCTGGATTTCGGCTCAGTGCGCATGACCCTGGAGTTTCGGTCATGCGCACGATAAAGCCGGGTGTACGCATCCTGGCTCAAAACTGAAGTAGTGCGCATGACCGAAACTCCGGGGTCATGTGTGCTGAACCATAATAAAGCGTCAGTGCAGCGATGGTGGCGGAGAGGTGAGTGACATCATCCACTGAGGCTGCGTATTCATTAGCATGTTAGCACACCCACAGGGGTGTACTAATATGCTAATGGAGCCGACTAGACAGGTGAACTAACGCCCAGGGGACTAGTCATCACACTCATTAGCATACGATAAAAATACTTTTTCTAAAGATCTCTTTATCTATGCTTGTGTATACAGGGATGGTTAGGCAGAGATTAGCAATATGCACCCTGGATTGCTCGTGGTTCTGGGTGCATATTGCACCTGACAGGTTCACTTTAAAGAACATACAAGCAAAACATACAGGGGAAAGCAAATAAACAGCCTATCTCCAAGATGAGCTAGGGAGAGGACGAGCAACATATAAGATTTCTTCAGATGATTAAAAGCCAACTGCTTGCAATCAGGATCGCATAAAAACTTAACTCTATCATCAGCAACATACCAAGGGGAAATGCAGGTATATAAAGACACAGAGGGTGTGGGATAATAATTAGCAGCTGAAAAGAAAAGATCTCCGCAGGGTCCTAAAGGCAAAAGAGTAAACACTAACAGAGAAGACACACAAAACTGCATTCACACTTCAGAGAAAGGGATGGAATATCAAGGAGCAGTTTGTGCAACCAAACTCAGTGACCTTCTGCAGCCGGACACCACAGGGTTGTCTGTCAACCATGACACACCCATGATAAAATTAGATCATAGAACTTGGAATGCATATACAAACAGTTCTAAAGTATAAAAAGAGAAAACTCTGATTTGGTAGCCTGGTGGACATCACTATTGCAAAACGTTTAATTAGCTCTCAGTGAAAAGTAGACTAAGCTTTTACTGTATAGCAGGTGGCCAACAACAGTAATGGACTAAAATGTGAAAGTGCAAATATACCTACCTTACCTGCTGTGATTATAACTAACAACAGAGGGGATGGGACCTTTTCTGTCCAATTCGAGGAAGAACAATTGTAAAGGTTTAAGGTCTATCAAAATATCCAAGTTATGAAAAAAGTTAGTAGGATAAAACATTATCGACTGCACGGTTGTGCAGTCGATAATGTTTTATCCTACTAACTTTTTCATGTTCAATGATTTTGTTCTCATAGCAACTGGCATAAGGAAGCCTCACTACACGACATGATGATTTTACATCATTATTGTACTAGACATATATTTTTTTCATATACACAGCTCTGGCAAAAATTAAGAGACCACTTCCAAATTGTCACTTTTTCTGATTTTTCACTTTATAGGTATATTTTTCAGTAAAATGTAAATTGTTCTTTTACTCTATAAACTACTGACAACATGTCTCCGAATTTCCAAGCAATACATTTTGTATTTATTTTCTGAAAATGAGAAGTAGTCAAAATAACCAAAAATGCATTCCTTTCAGACCTCAAATAATGCAAAGAAAACGAGTTCATAATAATTTAGAACTAACAATAATACTGTTTTAACTCAGGAAGAGTTTAGAAATCAATATTTTGTGGAATAACCATGATTTTTAACCACAGCTTTTATGCATCTTGGCATACTTTCCATCAGTCTTTCAAACTGCTTTTGGGTGACCTTATGCCACTCCTGTAAATGTAAGCAGTTCTTCTTTGTTTGATGACTTGTGAGATATCAATCTTTCTCTTGATTACGTTCCAGAGGTTTTCAATGGGGTTCGGGTCTGGAAATTGGCCTGGCCATGACAGGATTTTGATGTGGTGGTCCTTCATTCACACATTGATTGATCTAGCTGTGTGACATGGCCCCCTTGAATTTCAGTTTATTATTTTTCAAAAAGTTTAAAAGAAGCAATACATTTTGTTCAACTTCACAATTGTGTCCCACTTGTTGATTCTTTACCATAACATTAAAATTGTTATCTTTATGTTTGAAGCCTGAAATGTGGGAAAAGGTTGAAAAATTCAAGGGGCCAAATACTTTCGCAAGGCACTGTATATATATATATATATATATATATATATATATATATATATATATAGATATATATAATAGATATATATATATATATTTATATATACTGTGCTTCTCTTTTATATGTGAGCTGTTGTTTATCTAAACTATAGGGTTTATTACCCTATGATTAGCTTAAGTGGACTAGAAAGTCTCCTGCCATGTTGTCCAGCACATACCCTACTCTGATTGACACCTCACAATCAATGCACAATCTGTATTGGGAGCCTGGTGTGGGCGGGACAGCTCCCAGCTCTGCTACACTAAGTTATGAAGAATGGCTACACCTAGTAATCTAAGTTAAACATGGTTAGTTTTAGAATCTCTTTGCTTACAACATGCTGCTCTTAGATGAAGTAGCAAAAACCTGCTGACAGATTCCCTTTAAGTCTGCCTATAAATATTACACCTTCTGCCTTAAGATGAGAGAAGGGAAAAACTGGAAAGAGTAAAGCAGAGGTGGATCTGAGTTTTCAGGCACCCGGGATAAGAACTCAATGTGGCACTTTTCCCCCACTCCCCCGTCCCCTGTTTGAGCAGATTGAGTAGTTATCATTAGAGATGAGTAAACTCAAGCTTTAAGCTTTAGAGTTGGTACCAATCAAAGACTTTACAAAAAAATCAGTTTTCGAGTTCAAAGTTCAGATGCTTTACATATGCAAACCACTTGCGTGTCTATCGCTGTGCTCAGGTACACTCGGTGGTCAGACCTGTGCAAGCCGCTTACAGTGTTTACTGGGGGTAAAATTAGCTGTATGTGGGTGGAGAGCCGAACTACCCAATCAGGGACTTCCAATGAGGTTCTGGTCCAAAGCAGAACTCTCTCTAAAGTCTGGCTTAATCAACAGACTTCAGTGGGTTTGCTCATTTCTAGTCATCTTATGACCGCTACTGGAAAGGCTTGGGCAGTACAAGATGCATCAATAAAGCCTAGTACCGAGAGGGCTTAAGAAATTAGGATTCATTTCAATAAAGAAATAAAAACAAATGACTCAGAAAAATATAAATAAGTCAATGAGTTCTGCATTTAATACAAAGAACGGCTGAATCCCACTACAAGGGCTAACAAAATGCAACCATCTGGGAGACATCATGGACACTTGCATCACCTGGTCCGTCGGCGCCCCGGACCAACAGCTCCCAGGTTAATTGCCTTGTCTGCCCCTGGAAAAAAGTCACACAATAAAAGAAAAAACTAAGGCTTTAACAGCAAAAGAAAAATGTATGTCATGTACTGGCCAAAGATCGTGTTATTCCTCAAGTACAGACATCACAACTTTAAATCAGATGAGAATCTACTCTTCTTTACCAGTGTATAAAATATATATTTTTGTACAATTTCTCACTTTTCTCATTCCTTTCTGATTTCTCCCTGAAAACATTGTCTGCTGTCTTTCAAGAATCCAGTTATAAACCTATCTGATCCATTTTTATTCAGTATTATGTCATCTGGCCATAAGGGTTTTCTGGAAGGTTTTTCTTGATTCACTATTGAACACACTTCCTTTTCGAAGAATCAATAAGTGCTTGAAATATTAATTCAGGAAAGAAAGCAGTTTTTTAACAAAGGGATTGGATATAAATATCGGAGTTGTGCACAACCCCTATAATACACCTCAGCAAAATATTATGATCTGGAAAATGTGGTGAAAGGAGCGTAAACTGACTTCATAATTGAAGGCCACTCTAAGCCAGCTGCTTGGACATTGACGCAGGGTCGCCCTTGAACATAGTGATAATATTGGGGCAACCTCCTTTCTGTAGTTATAAAAGACTTTTAACCAACAAAGTGATAACGGTTGAATTGCATTGATTGCATTATGCTTGGACACCAATGTCAATGTGCCAAGAAAAGTAGAAGGGATCACTATATGGCACATGGCACAGTCTCTTTTTTTAACTTCATTTCAGTTCATTGCACAATTAGTGGAATATTACAATGTAAGGCATAGTATATTCTCATGCTGTATCCCAGCAACTCCCAAAAATCAGCTTTTATAGCATTTTACGTATTATCTACAGTCCCTACCAGTCAGTAAGTGACAGCATGGCTTGATAATATGATGTCAATTGATACAATTGAAATAAGCCTGTAAAGGAATTGTCCAAGATTAGAAAAAAATGGCTGTTTTCTTTCAGAAAGAATACCATAACTCTTCTCAGGTTGTGTGTAGCTAAGTCTCGGCACCATCACTCAAATGGAGCTCTACTGCAAGGTGCCCAATTCCATAGACAGATGGGTTGTTTTTTTTAGAAGGAAGAAATAAGTTTTTCTAATTGTGATGAATCCCTTTAAGTGAAACATAAAGGCATAATAATTGTTCCTCAGTCTCACAACTGATCTTATAGCTTATTCTCACCTAAGAGATCCTGTTTATCCATTTGGCAACAATATAAAGTATCATTTTGTATCAACATGAATTTGATTGACAATCTGATGCTATATTTTGAAGTAAAAATTTTGGTGGAGCTATGGCATTTCTATTTGTTTCTTCATCCCAGGTGCTTTTACAGTATTAGTATAGTACGTATAGTATAACTGTAGTTAATTAAAGGGAATCTGTCAGCAGCTTTTTGCTACATCATCTGAGAGCAGCATGATGTACGCAAAGAGATTCTGAATCCAAAGATGTATTGGATGTATTACTGGGTGCAACCGTTCTGACACTATCAAAAATTTAAGTTTTAGCAAAGAAACAGCACTAAAAAAGCTGCCCCCACTGACATGAGGATCTCAGTGTACATTTCTAGACAGAAGCTGCTAATCACAGAGGGGGTGTAGTTGTACTTGAGCTCACGAGTTCCTTAGTCCGACTAATAATAAATCTACGGAAACTTAAACTAACATTCAAGGTAAAAATAACACATTTTGTGATAAGAGACACATGGCTGAAATCTCTATGTTAACCCTTACAGCTTACTGTATTCAGATTACATAGCAAAAACCTGCTGACTAATTCCCTTTAACATATTCTTTATGAAACATTTCTGACAATTATTCAGTGGATGAATTCAAAGAAATAATCTAACATTTTTTATTCTAGGAATCACCACCGTACTGACCATGACCACCATCAACACTCATCTTCGGGAAACACTACCTAAAATCCCATATGTGAAAGCCATTGACATGTACCTTATGGGATGTTTTGTATTTGTCTTTATGGCTTTGTTGGAATATGCTTTAGTCAACTACATATTTTTTGGTAGGGGACCACAAAGGCAAAAAAAGGCAGCAGAACGAGCTGCAAGTGCCAACAATGAACAGTTGCGCATGGAAATTAATAAGGTAGGTAATATTCTGTCTGAGTTTAGAATTACTCAAAAGGGAGATATGGAAAAGACTGCACTACTTGGCAGCGGACACTTAATAATGTTCCTGTCCATGCAATTCTTATAACTGTATGCTTAAGAAGCAGACATCATATGTGTGTAGGGGAGCATGGTGTTGGCCCTCAATGGCTCTTCTTTGAAGAGGTCATCATTGTGTTACTCCCAGACAACGCCTTAACGACCGAAGACATACCAGTACATCCTAAACCATCAAGGGGTAATCACCTCCGGCTGCTGCGGGCAGCCGGCAGTGATTCCTGCACATGTTATCTGATTTTAACAGCTGACATGTGTGCCTTGCAGGCATGGGTGGTTTGGCGATCCACCCACACCTGTTAATCCCTTTAATTGTGCTGTCAAACTGTGACAGTGCAGTTTAAATGCCCGTGATGTTAAACATGCACTTACCCGCTACCATC
Organism: Anomaloglossus baeobatrachus; assembly: GCF_048569485.1. Classification (NCBI taxonomy): domain Eukaryota; kingdom Metazoa; phylum Chordata; class Amphibia; order Anura; family Aromobatidae; genus Anomaloglossus; species Anomaloglossus baeobatrachus. Next base: position 81,847,713 of record NC_134356.1, on the reverse strand, counting down.
GGTGGCAACGTAACGTGATCATTGCGAGCCAGTCATTGCCATGGTAGCACAGGGTCATGTGATGACTCCTGTAACTTATATGACTCGCTTACTGTAACAGCTGGTAGAGCAGCCTCTGTTACAAGAGATGAGTGTTTCTGGTGATCACAACTGTATAGCTGTGATCAACAGAAATATATGAGCGATCAGTCTGCTGATCCTTATAGTCCCCTAGGGGGACTAGTGAAATAAAAAAAGTAAAAATAAAGGTTTAAAAAATTAAAAAAGAATAAAAAAAACTGGAAGTTGAAATCATCCCCCTTTCACCCCATTGAAAACTAAAGAACTAAAAAAATAAAAAATATACACACATTTGATATTGCTGAATTCAGAAATGCCCGATCTATCAAAATTTAAAATCAATTCATCTGATTGGCAAACAATATAGAGGCAAAAACATTCCAAACGACAAAATTACGTTTTTGGTCGCTGCATACTTTGCGCAAAATGTAATAACAAGCGATCAAAACTTCAGCTCGAGACACAAAAAATAAGCCATCAAGAGCCCCATAGCCCGAAAAATGAGAACACTATAGGTCGTGGAATATGGTGCAAAAAGTGCGCCACTTTTTTTGGACAATCTTCAGAATTTTTTTTAACCTTTTAGATAAAAGTAAACCTATACATGTTTGGTGTCCATAAACTCATACTAACCTGAGGCATCAAACCAACACATCTGTTTTACCATATAGTGGACATGTTGAATAAAATATCCCAGAAACTATTATGCAATTGCACTTTTTTGCAATTTTTCCACACTTGGAATTTTTTTTGCCACTTTCCAATACACTATATGGTAAAACTTATGGTTTCATTTAAACGTATCCCGTGAAAAACAAGCCCTTATATGGCAAGATTGATGGAAAAATAAAAAAGTTACCGCTCTCGGAAGAAGGGGAGCAAAAAAACGAACAAAGGAGAATCACCTGAGGGTGAAAGGGTTAACTTTCTTGACATAACTTATGTTGTTCATAGAGCACATACATATGTAAAGTAAGAATAGTATAACTTCAGTTTCGGAGTTCATGGTGTTCTTCAGCAGACTATGCAAAAACCCTGTAAAAACTGAAGATAACTAAGGTCAATGGATAAATCCCTTTAATTTGGCAGTAGAGCTGCTCAATGATCCAGCACTTTTTTTAATCTCAAAGTTTTTATAGTAACTAAAACCCAACGGGACTAGTATAAGAATTACCACAATTGTTATGGAATATATTATTTCAATCTAACATTGCTAGCAATTAAAATTGCATCTCCACCATTAGGTTGGTTGTATTATTAGAGCATCTAATAGATGTTATCATTTTAGAGGTCTATCTTGGTGACAGATCCTGTTTATATACTGTAAATGTATTTTATTTCACGCCATTTATAGATATTCACATTCACGTTATTCATTGATATAAATACACCACCTGTAAACAACTGACATATTGCATTCTAATTATGTCCTTATATAATCTTCCATAGTAGCTAGTGTACATTCGGCATCTTCTTATTAAGTCTAATTAGTGCAGATTGTGCTCACATCAAATTAGCATGTGGGTTTTGGTGAATCATATCAATGTATTCTGCTAAAAACTTTGACCCACAGACTGCATAAAACTTCCTTATAATTCTCATCAAGACAGATGAATAATTCACATACTTAAATTTGTATTCATGACCAAAAATACTGTGGAAATATGTTTAGGATTATATTTGCAAATGCTTCAGCTATTTCCCTAGTGATATTAACTAAAGTTAGAAAACTGATTAAATAACATGGGCTACAGAAAAAATGAAAGGTACAAAGTAGAAAACCTAAATCATATTTGTTTCACTTAACATGGAAAGTTGTCACCTATCTTGTGATAACTCTTTGATCCGTTAGGACTTCCACCGATTGTGAAAATGGAGCTCTGAAATGTAGTGGCATAACTAGAGTCCGATGTCATATGATGACTTTTATTTGTTAGGACTTCCACAGATTGCGGGAATGGAGCTCTGAAATGTAGTGGCATAACTAGAATCCAATGTCTTGTGATGACTCTTCGATCTGTTAGGACTTCCACAGATTGCAGGAATGGAGCTCTGAAATGTAGTGGCATAACTAGAATCCAAAGTCTTGTGATGACTCTTTGATCCGTTAGGACTGCCGCAGATTACGAGAATGGAGCTTTGAAATGTAGTGGCATAACTAGAATCCAATGTCTTGTGATGACTCTTTAATCCGTTAGGACTGCCGCAGATTACGAGAATGGAGCTTTGAAATGTAGTGGCATAACTAAAGTCCTATCTCTTGTGATAACTCTCCAATCCATTAGGACTGCCATGGATTGTGAGAATGAAGCTCTGAAATGTAGTGGCATAACTAAAGTCCTATCTCTTGTGATAACTCTCCAATCCATTAGGACTGCCATGGATTGTGAGAATGAAGCTCTGAAATGTAGTGGCATAACTAAAATCCGATGGGCACAAATGCAAAATTTGGGCCTGAATTTGGACCTGGGTTCCCCCTGCATGGTGGTCAGATGTATGTTTCTGTTCAGAAGTGTGTAAAAGGTTCACACTTCAGAATCGACATGTTGCTTCTGCTATGGGCTAAATAAACCAACCTTGGAACACATTATTGAAGTGCTGCCTCCAGGGTCTATTTTTGTCTAGATATAAAGTTAAATAAATATCTTTAAAGAGACCAGGAGCACATATAGGGTCTTATCTGTGGTAAAAATGTGTATAGCTATACATAACAGGCTCACCTGTGACAGTAGTGTGAAGCCACAACTAAGCTATGAGGGCTTCATAGAAAAAGGCTGCTGCAGCACCCCTGTGTGGGTAGGAAAGCCGAAAAAGAATGGTGACTATGCCACATTTCCACATGGAAAGACCAACCAGGATGATTTCCAAGTGTTTTTATTAGGCAACGCATTTCATCTAGAACCCTTGCCTTCTTCAGGAGAAGATTGAAACGTGTTGACTAATAAAATCACTTGGAGTTGGTCTTTCCATGTAGCAGTGTGGCATATTCCCAATTCTTCTTCAGCTTTCTTACCTACACAGGGGTGTCAACGCATTTCAGTGAAAACCCTCGCCTTCTTTCGGATAAAATCAAAATGCATTGACTAATAAAATCACTTGGAATTCATCCAAGGTGGTCTTTCCACACGGAAGCGCGGCATATTCCCATTCTTCTCCGGATTTCTTAGATATAAAGTTAGAGAATTTAGATTCTGGACTCAGTCAATAAATTTTGGAAAAAACTTAAACAATGGGCAAACTCAATGCAGTAATACGAATCAGATCAGCTCACCTGTTCAATCTTGACGTGGATCATTGTTCCAGGGCAGTGCACGGAAAGCAAAACTTCTCATTCAAAAGTGGAAATCCATGAGAGGAAAAAAAAATTCTAGCAACTTTGTCCCAAAAATATTTTTCTTAAAACTTGTAAGTTTAATTCATAGTATTAAAAGCAAACATACATGTTAACACTAGAACTACTGAGGTAGTCATTTTGACTACTTTGCACCATGTATTTCTATATAGGTGTCACGAGTCCAGTAGTTCTAGTGTTAAAAACTTGACCATCCTAGCTTTGGTTAAGACTTTGTTTTTAATACTATGAATTAACCTTACAAGTTTTAAGAAAAACATTTTTGGGACGAAGTTGCTGGAATTTTTTTCTTCTAATGGGCAAACTCAAGTTTAATTAAAAATGTCACTGGAAATCGAAGATACTATTCAGTAATATGCAGGATCATTTATCTTTTTTTTTTACTTTACATATTTTTTTTTGTAATTTCCCTTCATTAATTGTTCTACATCATTACGTTTAGTCGTCAGACTTATTATGTTCTTACTTTTTATTAAATAGAAAATTACTTTTTACTATCTTCCAATTTTCCCTTAGTCCCTATAGCAAATGAATATCTTTACTGTACAGAACAAACCAATTATATACCAATTAAGAGATCATGGAATTTATCTTTTTTTTCTTGAATTGCAGATGGATCCACATGAAAATATTTTACTAAGCACACTCGAAATTAAAAATGAGATGGCAGCGTCAGAAGCTGTAATGGGGCTTGGTGATCCAAGAAGCACTATGCTGACATATGATACCTCCAGTATCCAGTACCGGAAAGCTGGATTACCACGACACAGCTTTGGACGGAATGCCTTAGAACGACATGTGGTTCAAAAAAAAAGCAGACTACGGAGGCGTGCTTCACAGTTGAAAATAAACATACCTGACTTGACTGATGTAAATGCTATAGACAGATGGTCACGCATGATTTTTCCAGTGGTTTTTTCTTTCTTCAATATAGTCTACTGGCTCTATTATGTGAACTAAGACTAATAAGCCATACAGTAGACAAGAACTGGATGTCTGTTCAGATTATATGTGAAACCAGAAGTGGGGCTTAGAAAATAACATTCAGGACACAAGCTATTTTAAAACACCTTAGTTGCTGGCACTCACCATCCCGCTGTTTGCTGTTCCGATCCATTCTAGACTCATTAGGACCACAACACCCTTCCATTTTTTTTTCGAGCGTTCTAATTATTTTATATAGGTAACACAGCTTTTCCTTGTGTACACACAAGTGCATTGAAGTGAGATGCTAAAGCAATTGGTCATTTTCAAACTTCTCTGGACTCACCCATACATTGCATGGTTTGATTGTTGCTTTTGAAGACATTTCAGCTGAAACTGTAATAGTTGCGGATGGAATTGAAAAATAGTCTTGGAACTGAGAAGTTGTGTTCTGATTGATGGAGGCCATATAAGATCTAACGTAATACTTCTCCATAATTGTCCCATCAGCCTTTTAAATAATGTAAGGCCTTGATCTTGTAGATGCAATTAAGTCCAATTTTTATTTTTTTGGCAAAGAGAGATACTCAATTCGGAGGTTTTACTTCGGAGGTGCCTTTGGGAGCCATCAGGCAACAGGGTATGGGTGCAGTCTCTTAACCTCCGAAAATTCCTCTCATGCTCCAATGTGGATAATTGATCTTCTTGGAATAAAGCACGTCCTGGTAACACGCGGGGTAAGGAGAGCGATCCACAAAGGAAAATGAAATGGTTACTCTTTCAATAAGACCTATATTGCTTAGTGCCGACATGCACTGGTATTCCATTACTCATCAATGATTAAGTTGAGTCTCCACTTTACTACGTCTAAAAACCTAATGGAGGAAAAATGCATAAAATCCCACCCTTGTTCACATGCCCGAAATAAAAAATGATACAAAAACACATGTAAATCAACATCCTTGTGGCACAGTCCCAACAGAAAACGAAACTATATTAATGCAACATCATAAAGAAGGAGTTACGTAAACTTTTCATGCAAGAAGAATATATATTGTCAAAAAATAATCAGAATCTTAAAAAGACAAGGCAACATAGAGTTATTGAAATACTATTTTCCTTCAGATATATTTTTAGATCAACATGTTTGGTTTTGCTTTGTTTCTTACCAGCTTTAAACACACAAAAAAGCTTCTCTTCCTTATGGCATTAAACCATCTCAATAAAAAAAAGTCAAAAACTTCTGGAGGACAAAAACGGTGAAAAGTGCATCAATGAAACAACATGCAAAATGGCCGGTTTGCACCATTATAGTGATGAACGACACTTGCGGCTAATGGTGAATCCATTTAGTACTGTTTGACTTTTAACCTGATAACAAGTGATGTTTTTGCCCTTTAACAGAATATTGACTTCTCTACCTTCATTAAGTTCAAAGTCATCCTTCAATCCTGAAAACTTCATATCTATACTAAAAAAAAATTGCACATTCATTTGTTCTAGGTGATATTTTGTTTCCGTTATTAGTTTCTTTTTGATTTTTGGTTTCTACATTCATAAACTTGAAAAAAAAAATGTTGTGCCTCTCATTGATTTTCTTTTTAATACTAATGACCAAAATCTACCACAATGTTAATTTCCCCTTTTAATCCCATTTTATACCATTAAACAATTTTATATCCATAATATATACCAAAAATACAGCAGTTATTTGTTTAGTCAAGAAGTATAGTCTGTATTCTACATATAGTCATCCATATATTTTCATGAATACACCTTCAGATATATATTATAATTCTTGAATAATCTCCAAAATATGAGGTCACTAAAAAACTTCACGGGCAAGGGTTCGCTCTTCAAATTGATTGCTCTAACTTTTACTTGTTAAAGTTAGAATACTCTTTGCTTAAAGACAATCAGATGGGTGCGATTGACCCATTATAGTATTACGGGATGCTCCTGTAGGACCTAAGCTTTGACCTGATAATAGACCCAAAAAGCCCAGCAGAAGAAAACCACTTTTGGGAGTGACGTTGAGCCAGTCACTTACCAGTTTGATCCATTTCTTACAGATAAAATTACAAATTATGACTTTTCCCTGACTGATAACTATTATTAGTTAATATGAGCAATATCTTGATGAAACTTAGTATCTAGCCCTCAAATTATGTCATACAATGAGGACTGTCCTGGTCTGTCTACCATGCATGGCTGGACTGGATACAGGATCAGCAAAAATATTTTTGTTCAACCATAAAGAACCCTGGTTGTTAATTAATAATGAATCCAACAAAACAAAGTAATGCGAATCAATTGACAAGATACGTAACTATATAGTTTGTTTGGTGTGTTTGTCAAAAGAGTATCCCCCTATGAATGCTAAATAGTGATGAGTGAGCACTACAATGCTCGGTACTCATAACGAGTAGTGATGAGCCGGCACTACCATGCTTGTGTGCTTGGTACTCGTAACGAATAGTGATGAATGAACTGTTCCAGGTGTGTGTGCTCGGTACTCGTAAAGAATAGTGATGGACGAGCACTACCATACTCGTGTGCTCGGTACTCGTAATGAATAGTGATGAGTTGCAACTACCATGCTGGGGTGCTTGGTACTTGTAATGAGCAGTGACATGAGTGAGCACTGACATGCTCGTGGGCTCAGTAGTCATAACAAGTAATAATGAACGAGCACTACCATGCTCGGTACTCGTAACATCGTAACGTATAGTGATGAGCAAGTACTACCATGTTCAGGTGCTCTGTACTCATAACGAGCAGTTGGATGATTGGACGGACACGACTCGTGTACTGAGTATAATGGACGTCAATGGGGCGTTTAAGCATTTTTCTGGAAGATCTTCTGGAAAAATGCTTGAGATCCCCATTGACTTCTATTCTACCTGGTAGATGAGTCAAGTATGTCTGAGCATCCAACTGCTCTTTACAAGTATCGAGCACATGAGCATGGTAGTGCTTGCTCATCACTGTTCATTAGTACCGAGCACCCGAGCATTTTAGTGCTCGCTCATCACTGCTCGTTATGAGTACCGAGCACCTGAGCTTGGTATTGTTTGCTCATCACTAATGCTATATGTTAGCAAAAAGCAATATATGTAAAATAGTCTAAAACTGTTGCTAGGACATTTTCCTTTGAAATTATGTAATTTAATCTCAACATTGGCATTGGCACCGGTGTTAGAAGCTAAAGCTTTCTGGTTAAAGTCTTTAACCCTGTGGCATGCGGTTAAGTCCAGTGACGTCACAGATTCCCCGGAATGAAAATGCAAATGGAAGCAGAAAAAAAGATTATAAATGGTTGCAATGAATTTGTGTGGTGTACTATTATGACCTTATTGAAAGAGATTTTCTCCATCGTGAAATTAGTTTCCATACAACTACTTATGCTGTACACACAGAGGTGTAGCTTTTGGTCATGGTATTCTAAAGATGATTCAACATTAAACAGTTTATTATCAACTTCCGTATTAAACATGAAATATTAACTTGTATCGTAATGTGCTTGAGAATCATACTGTTCATGGATTGCATGTATTCACTATACACTAGAATGTGAACTTAGAATTACCATAGGAAAAAAAAAAGACAGAATGTAAACTCATGAATAGAATGTACACGTTGTAGCTAATCTGTTTCCTTAACCAAGTGCCACATTTATCAGCTTTGCCTGCTTTATTAAGATAAGGGGCTGTATCAGCTCCTTACATATTGCATGCTAGACTTATTGCAGGGCTCTGTGCATCGGGTACATCTTGTAACAAGTTTATTATTCGAGAACATCATGCTTCTGAATCACCTTAAAACATGCTTCTAGCTTCAAGTCAACTTTTTCCACCGGCTCTTAGTTTCATACAGGATATGGCAGAAGAAATACTAAGGCATGAAAAAAAACATTTGTATATTTTGTGTTAAGCAAACTCTATTGTCAAAGTGCTAAAAGAAAAATTATTTACGATTTTCTAATTTGTTTTTCTTTTTAGAGTTATGTATTTACTTCAAAAAAAATTCTGCAACTATAGTTTTTTTTTTTTTAGTATTGCAATGTTGATTTGGTATGTTTATAATATTATGTATGTTACCTCCTAATTTTTCTAATCGTTTTTTTAATATCTATTTATTATGGATATAATATTTGTGGCAAACAACTACATATCACACATTTTATTTATGGTTGTCTAATTAAAGGTGTTGTCCATTACTAGAACAACCTGTTCTGATACCACCAGGTAAAATGATAAAGACTATACTCACCTCCCATACCGGCACTGTAACAGCGGTGCCATAGCTCATAGTGTCAGGGTTCACATGGAGTTGTGATGTCATGCGAGGCCCACGTCCAATCACTGCCGGCTTCTGTCTCTGCCTTCAAACCAAATGGACAATCAACAGGAAGTGAATGCAGCCCATGTACTCACTTCCTGTTGATTAACTAATTTGGTCCGAAGGCAGGGAGAAGGAAGTTGGCACTGATTGGACACAGGGCTTGCATGACCTCACAACCCCACTTAAGCCTCGACACTGCTGCAACAGCACCAGTACAAGAGGTGAGTATAGTCTTTATTATTTTACCTGGGAGAAACATGTTAAATCAGATGAGGTTGTCCTACTATTGGAGAACCCCTTTTAGAAACTAAAATCGACACATCCTCAATACAGAACATGTCAGTCCATTTTGGCCACTTGTTTAAGAAACGTTATTCAGGGGGCAGCTTATTAATGAGCTAAGACCCATCTTTCCTATATTATTTAAAAATTTTTAGTGGTTAACCTTTATTTTTTCCAGAAATATATTATTTAGGGCTGAAGACAATACACCTTTATCCAAAAGAGCAAAAGTTGGCAAAGCCATGTACGCAGAGGCTTTATAGGGCCACACCAAATCCTGGTGACATTAGTGGATCACATTGTGGTGCATCGTATTATGTTACATTATAGAGATATGTCATATTACGGTGTGAAATGAAGCTTGCCACATTTTTTTTTCCCAGCCTTAAGTTAAAACTTAGAGATGAGCAAATATATTCTAGTGTAATTAATTACAAAAATCTGCATTTTCCAAAATGTAATTTTTGTAAATTGCTTCCACTTGAATTCAGCAGATTGATACCATTGACCGATATTTTGCTGAATGGTGACCTTATGATAATAAGGCTAAAAAAAACAAAACAAACTTATAATCACCTTACAGTCAACATCTCCAGCCCCTCCGCTGATCACCATCACTCGCCTGGTCTTTATTACATCTTCTGATCATTACCATAAGCACTGACTCAACCGTCTATTTTACAGCTGGGACTTCCAACTCTGATGAGGCCCGGGATGATTCTGCATATGTTCATGCAAGGCCATGGCATATGTCGTGATGACATGATGTTGTGACCCTATGGACCCCTTCTTGGATTGAACCATGTCAGGCCTCATTAGAATTGGAAGTTCCGAGAATTCAGCAATCATGGGCAGCAAGCTTGAGTCCTGGGTTTAAATCCCGCCAAGAACATTATCTGAGAGGAATTTGTGTTTTCTCCCCATGTTTGCATGAGTTTCCTCTGGGTTCCCTGGTTTCCTCCCACTCTTCAAAGACATACTGATAGGTAATTTAGATTGTGAGCCCCAAAAAGGACAGTGATTATCACATCTGTAAAGTACTATGGAATTAATAGTGCTATATAAGTGAGTAAATTAAATAAATCAGAAGATACGATGAAGAGGTGATGGTGAGGAGTGGAGGGGCTGAAGAGGTATGTATGAGTATTTTTCTATTTTTTTTTTTACATCTGACATTTTTTATACTCTAAGATCAGTAGAGATCCCAGAGTATAATAAGTGACATTCAAGTCATAGAAAACAACTTTTCTGTTAATCAAAGTTCCCTATAATATTTGCATGAAAAGGCAAATTCAGATTTTGCCTAAAATGCTCATCTCTATTACAGATGAGCGAACCTGAGGTTTGAGGTTCGGGTTCAGAAACCGACTTCCAGGAAACCAAATTTGGGGTTCGAAGTTAGAATGAGTTATGAGTGCAAACCACTCAAGTGAGCAGCGGTGTGCTTCGGTGTTAGTGATGCTCAGCCCTGTGCAAGCCACGTGTAGTGTTTGGAGCCACAAAATGCCCAATTACTGACTTCCATTGAGGTTCAGATCAAGTCGGGGTCACAAACCGAACTTTTTTAAGATTTGAATGTCCCTGACAAACCAAACTTTCAAAGGTTCGCTCATCTCTAATCTCTGTTACAACTCGATTATATGAAAGTGGAATATGCTGATATGCATGAACCCTAAATCTGATGTTAATACAAGTAAACCTGACTTAGCAATGCATAAAACTATACCAGGCCTTCTCATACTTCTGTGTATATCTGTCTTTGATAAATTTAGGCTGTAGTGTCCATCGTAACGTGAAGACTAGAATCTCCATTGCAGATAGAGATAGTTTTGTGTGGGACCGCTATGTGCTTTACCCTGAAAGCTGGATCGATCGAAATTCAGACATACACACAGCCATATTTAATAAGGAAACACGTCGCACGTACTGTTTCTCGAACCATTCAGGCAAAATAACATATTGAAGAAGAAAAACAAAAAAATGCATTGTCAAAAAAAAAAATTGCTAACACAAATAGTGTGCAATCTGACAATCCAGCAAATAAGGTGTTTTTAATTGTTACAAGGTCGGAAGCAGAGCTTAGAAATTCTGTTTGGTGTTCCAACATGTTGCAGGGCAATGTGCTGATGACCTTTCCAAAAGTAGAGTTTAATTATTGACTTATTTTATGGTACAGCTTTAAAGAAACCTTTGAGATGTGTCTGTAAATATTAACTGTAAATGACTGCTAGCAAGTATGATAGTATGCATCTCCCGAAAAAAATCGGATCATCACGTGTCTGTGTTTTCATGAAGAATGTTCTGTTTCTATCTAATACAAATGCAGGGTATTACTGGTTCAATTATTTTACAATGTCTATAGTGATCTCCTTTCACATTCTTAACGACATATATATATATATATATATAGATATAAATGTATGTAAAGAGGTTATAAAATGATAGAACATTTTTTTACATTAAAGATATATATAGATAACATTTATTTAATTTACGAATAAAAAGCACAAACTACATACTTTACTACATTTACTACATAACACACTAACCCCATGATTGATTTGTATACAGCTCCTGAAGGGCATCTCAATTACTAGCGCTTGAAATGTAGCTAGGTACATAATATACATATCTAAGTGTGTATATAGATATTAAAACGGTGGCTGATCACAGGAATAAGCTAATAAATAATAATTTTATATGGCTAAAATAAAAAAACAGGAACATTTTTGGTTTATGATATAGGGGTAAACAAAAAAAAAAGAAATATATTAATCATGTCTTGTAAATTGAACATTTTTCATCAAAAAACCCTGAGACTCCTTAGGACGATAGGAATCCCTTCGCATCGTTCATTAGACTAGTCGAACCATCGCTTGTTTGTTTCCTATTTTTATAACAATGCTGATAAACCAGTGAGATAAACAATACATAAAACTTCTTAAATTAACAAGATAAGCAAAAATAAGACGATTTTTAGAAACTAGGTAAAAGCGTTCTATATATGAAGACACACCGTACTTGTAGTGACGCATTACATTTTGCTATATGTACATAGGTCATACAATGTGGGCATCCATTTATGCTGACCATTTGTAAATATGATCAAAGATTTCTTAAAACATTTTTAACTTCTTATTTGTACTTACCGGCAAGGCAAAATCTACTGTAGTACAGTTAAAGTGTTCTAGCTTAATTGTAAATAATGAAAAGCGCTTTCCTTTATGGGATACTACTGAATTTGTGTTTTCACCTATGGTTTGCATAAAAACGCTTTGGTTTAGTACTTTGCTTCTTTAATTTGTGTTTTCTTTAATTTATTTATTTATTCGAACTGAGCTTTTGTTAGTAAGGAAGTTATAAAACGGAAAGTTATTTTGTAGCCTCAAGTGAACGCACTTGGAATGTAAAACCAATCCGGAAAATAACAGTTCTGCCTTTTCTACCATGTGTATGTCAGTGGGTATAGGCAGGCAGACCGAACTGTGAGCCTCAAAGATTTCCATTGAAATGGGCTAAATATTCCAATTCTTCCCCTTTGGTTTCTTTACCAGTTATAGAAATAAAATACTACTACTACTAATAATAATCATAATAATAATGTAATAATTATTGTACTTATTCTGCAGCACTTTACTAATCAAAAGGGACACGTACGGCCAAAACAAGACATTACAGAGTAATGTGTGACACATACAAATGAATTAATTAATTTTAACTAATTTAATTAATACTAATTAAATATAAATGTATATTTATTTAAATTAGTTAACTAATAATACTAATTAGTTCTAATTTAATTAATACTGATTAAATATACATTTATATTTTAATTAGTTAACTAATTAATGCTAACTAGTTCTAATTTAATTAATACTAATTAAATATTAATTTATATTTATTTTAATTAGTTAACTAATTAATACTAACTAGTTCTAATTAAATTAATACTAATTAAATATAAATGTATATTTATTTTAATTAGTTAACTAACTAATACTAACTAGTTCTAATTTAATTAATAATAATTAAATATGAATTTATATTTATTTTAATTAGTTAACTAATTAATACTAACTAGTTCTAATTTAATTAATACTAATTAAATATACATTTTTATTTTAATTAGTTAACTAATTAATACTAACTTTTTCTAATTTAATTAATACTAATTAAATATGAATTTATATTTATTTTAATGAGTTAACTATTTAATACTAACTAGTTCTAATTTAATTAATACTAATTAAATATAAATTTATATTTATTTTGTTTAATTTTTTAAACAAAAAAGTAAAAAAATATGCAGCAATAATGAACTAATGTTTCTTCGATCCTAAATGCTCCAAATTTCTAATTTAAAATTGTTTCTTCAGCCATTTTTCTTTGCGTTAAACATTTCGTAATAATTTTGTCACTAGTGTCATGATGAAGTGTTTAAACTTGTTAGTTATGAAATGACAGACCTTGATAATGGCTCTAATTAAATTGTATTGTATAACATGATATTGTAAGGGGGCATTTACATTTACCGATAAGTCGTTTGTCGGTTATCGGTTTGTCTAAATATGTCATAAATCACCCAAAATGCTTATTTTTAAAGTGAAATTATTTTTAAGCCTGATTAAAGATATCATTTTTGGAAGCACATTGTGCCAGATAAATAGGTAATTTCCTGCTGCCAATAGTATTAAAGGGGTTGTCCGGGCCTAAACATTGCTGACCTTTTCTTTGGCTAAGTCATCAAAGTCTGACCGGTGGGGTACAAAACCCGTCACTCCTATTGATGAACTGTTCTCAATGCCACTGGCTGGATCTAGCTTGTTTTGGAGCTGCACAACTCCATCAACTGTATAGTGGTAAGGTGTGTACTACATATTCATCCCTTATTCAAATCATATGTGCAGTACCCGGTTGTGTCCACTTTTTTGTCAATGGTGATGTGTTGTACAGCTCAGAAACTCTGTACTTCCAGCTAGCGGCACCAGTAACAGCTCATCGGCAGGAGAGACAGGTATCGCACCCCACCGGTCTGACATTGATGATCTGTCCTGAGGCTAGATCATCAGTGTTACCCCTTTAATAATCACAGAGCTTTGGTCAGTGTGTATGAGTAGGCTATTAAATGACCACCAATTGGCTTGAATCCTGCTGATTAGCAATTAACAGCCATGTCTAAGTGTAACTATACCTGACTATTTTGTATTGGATACTTTCCCACACATGAATTAGTTTCTCATCACCATGAGATGTAAATATAATAGAGTGTATCATATATAAAACTCTATTTAATATATTACAGATGAGCAGATCAATCCACCAAGGATTGACTTTAAGTCAAATTTCCTGAAATTCACAGACCCCCCCATAAATTTGGACAATAAGAGATTCGATTCACAAGAATCGCAAAAATAAAATGCCAGTCACATTATTGCAGGCTAACAAGGCTTTCCAAGTCTGTACAGCTTTCCTATTAATGCTCTGCAGATACAGCATCACATGGTCTATCTCAGCCAATCAGGGAGAGTATCAGAACTTATAAAATCTAAGGCAGGGAATCCAGCAGTCATTTTGGAGGGATATTAAGCTAGTCTGAGAACATTAGAGCTAAGCATGCAGGAGAGGAGACAATCCCTAAAACATTTGCCAAATTCAGTCAAATAAGTAGAGCAACTACAATCCGATCAGAGTAATAGCCTCCAGTACAGAATTTCAATCAATAGGGAGATAGCTATTCTGTGGTTACTAGTGCTGGAGTAATTATTACCGGAAATGGTCTGTTTGTTTTTCTCTATTTGTAGTCAAACGACAAACATCCTTAACATTTATAGTAGGTTTTTGTTATTTTGCAAAATTTTTATTCCATTAAAACACAGGCATTAGAGATTCATTAAATATAGATACAACTTTACATTTAAATCACATAAAGATTTTATGAATTAAAAAAGTAGACTTATGTGCTGCATTCTAAATATATCTATCTCATGATATTCCCTTGACCCTTTAATCAATTGAAACCATTTTAGAGAACTTAAAAAATGTATATAAATATTTAAAATAATAATAAAATTAAATAATTTATTTAAATATTGTTTCTATTTATTTTTCTTGAGCAATTTATTTTAGTAATTTATTAAAATCACCAAAAAATCATCTCAGTCTATAATGGAAACTTTTGAGCTTACAATTTTTTATCCACTGATGTTTTATGTTGTATTCACAAATATGTTTACATTGATAATGCTCAAAATAGATAAAGGTTATTTTTTATTTATTTATTTTTTAAATGTCCAGATAATCAAAATATTTTGTGGATGTAAAATGTTTCCAAATTTGATGTTTGTTGCTATAAAATATGCAAATATTCATAGAAAATATCCAGTTAAATGTACCTACCCTGAAGTTTTCAGTGAAAAGCTAGTATAAAATATCTTACTCGGGAAAATGTAATTCTTCAATATGGTAGAACAAAGTCTTCTCTTGACAATATGCAGTATATTGTCAGCCATTATAGAACATGAAAAGTACAAAGCTCTATTAGGTCAATTCACTAAAACCCATTAAGTGTGATAATAGAATAATGACTCTCATACTTATATGTAATCCATGTATTTTTAATCAATACTAGAAATCAATTTGAATCAAAATGATTTTCACAAAACATTATTTGTTTGCTTGGGGTGAATACAGAAAAATGTTGCCTGGCCAGCCACCTTTTATTGGATTCAAAAGACTAGGGAATGGCCACGATCTTTGGCATCTCCGTATCAGGTCCTTCCAGTTACAACCTGGTATTGAACCCAAAACAAGTCATTGGTCTTCTTGATAAGTCCCTTCTAGTCTTAAACCCAAAAATATTCTTTGGTCTTCTATAGGTCCCTTCTCGTCTTCAACCCAAAACAGGTCTTTGGTCTTCTTGATAGGTTCTTTTTAGTTTTCAACCCAACACAAGTCTTTGGTCTTCTTGATAGATCCTTTCTAGTCTTCAACCCAAAACAAGTCCCTTGTCTTCTTGATAGGTCCCTTCTAGTCTTCAACCCGAAACAAATCTTTAATCTTCTTGATAGTTCCCTTCTAGTCTCCAACGCCTCCAGCACTAGCTAATCTTCGCAATGCCTGGAGGGGCCTTAGAGGACCTAAAGAGATGTAGAATAAATTTAATACAAATCAAAATTTCTGAAGAAATTCCAGAAAATGTGTGACTTCTAATTTTAACAAATTGGCTTTCCTGTAATAATTGTTTGATTTCAAAGAGAACCTGAAATCCAATTCATCCAACCACAGGCAGTATGAATCAGAGACTGGCAGCGTTATTGTAGCTGTGGATGTTTTGCCCTGAAATGTTGCAGTGTTTCAGAGAAAACATGTCCTGAGGGGAGCAGAATGGGGAGAAGATGGCAGGGACCAGCCTGAGACTAGTCAGGTGGGACACATTATGCAATCACACTGATTAATGCTCTTCCTGGTTCGGGCAATCTGAATTTGCAGTCAAGTTCCCTTCAAGAAAAATATTTTTTTCTTTAGCGTAAAGGTCTCATTTTAAGGCTACACTCACAGGAGCATATGACTCGGATGAGTACAATGCGAGAAAATCTCGCATTGCACTCCGACTGATGTTATTCAATGTGGGAGAGCAGATGGTCAGCATTTTTTCTCATCTAGATTCTGGATGAGCAAAAACTCGCAGCAAGCTGCGATTGTCAGCGAGAGACGTGTTACTCGTATCCATACAAGTCTATGGGTGCGAGTGAAACATCAGACTGCACTTGGATAACATCCAAGTGTAGTGCGATAATCGTGTCAGCTGACAATGGAGAAGATAGGGAGATTAATCCCTCCCTCTCCTCTGCAGCTGTGATTGGATTGAATGATGGGATCACAGTTGCAAGAGACTGGGCTCATGCTGGCAGCACAGCAGGAGCTGAGGGTCATTAGCATATCTCATCAGATGCTCTCATATCAGATGCCATACGATCATGTGAATCCAGCTTAAAGCATACAATGTACGCGAGTAAATTGATCAAAATATTTTTAAATCATTTCAATAAAGTTCAACTTAAAATTGATCCTCCTTTTTTAGAAATCCTTTAAAATGTGTAAATATTGAAGGGAATGTTGACTAATATGTTATTGGTTGAAACACATTGGATTTGTTAAATTCCATCCAAGCCCACTCTATAAATCAGAAATATAGAAATACAGGTTTGAGGCTGGTATGGTACAACAGACATCATAGCACAAAAGCATAAAAACAGCAAGGTTTCAGCCTCTTAGGACTTTTACATGCTGATTATATAGGAAACAGGATACTCCAAGATTCTTACAACATGTTTTTTTATTTCAAATGTTTTCGTTCTTTTTAAAGAAAATAAGAAAAATATAATTTATTTTGTCATATGATGAAGAAGCAATACTGCACTAAATTTGTGTTAATAACGAGGGCTTCCATGTATACTGATTTATAAATTTCCCAAATTTGTGTTTGTCTATTAGAGTTATATCAAATCATTCTTTCATTTTAAAACTTTCAAATATGCAATGAGTAAAAACACGCACAAGTGGTCTCCTGTCTTCAAAAGAAGAAATAGCATTTTGTCAATATTGAGAAGAAAAATGACAAATATGTTTTCAAAATTTAGGAAATAATTTACATCCACAAAAGTTGATTTGTTGCCTTTAAGGTGTCATTTTCACATTTCTTATATGCATTTAATGATTTTTTTCCCCCCAATGGTCTGTTAAGGAAAAAATGCTACAAGAAAGTCGATTCAATTTAGTCTTCATAGAAAAAGACTGCCAGCCTCATAAAGAATTGGGGTAGTAAACAAATGATTGTAAATGAGTAGCGCATAAAAGATATTTTCTTGAATTTATTGCAGACAGTTGCAGCATGTAAATATATAACAATGTTGGCTAGTGTGTAATTCTTGAATTCAAAGATATAAATAAAGATCTAAATTAAAAGAAGTTCTATTGATGTCATTTATTAAAACAGAAGCCGTGAATTTGAAGGACCCGGTGGGGGCGTTGCCGAAGATGGGGTTGTAGTAGTCGTGCTACCACCAACTGGTCGACTCCATGAAAAAGGGGAAATGTCTGTAGGGGTGGTAAGAGGATGCTGGCTATACTGTTTACCTCTGAGTCAGGCTTCAGTCCCATTAAAAGAGAGTCAGACTCTGTAATTCCATCCAACAGCTTCTCTTTATTTAGGTGATACACTTCTTCCTCCTCCATAGCAGGGTACGTCTTTCTTCCCAAGCACATACATTGGCTTGCTAATCTCACTATCCCAGCTGTCAGAGTTTTCCATCGGCTTCCTGGTTTACCGGTCCCCTTCCCTGCAAATACGGGTGTTCTGGCCATGCTGACATCCCTCTTCCCGGGGAACCTCAGCAACATACTTCCAGTCCTCAAACAACAGGGCGACCTTCTTTCCATCAGGACTCAACTATCCTCCACTCTGTATTACTCTGCAGCCTACTGCCTGCTTCATTGTCTCCTCTTCACTACTCTCTGATCTCCTTCCTTCTCGCTCTCCCACCAGTGCCCTCCCCTATTCCCTAAACTCTTCCTTCCCCCTCCTACAAACAACTATGGGGACCCTGTGCCCTCTAGTGGTGAACCACGCAACAAACTACACCCCAACCTACTCTTCTATCTATCTCCTGTCACCCCCTTACAGATTTAGAGAGAATTCCGGGGGAAACTCAACTCTACACGTAACCTGATTTAGACTTTTGTTCTACAATTCCTATAGTGCTGGATATGATCTGTTTGAATACAAATAGCTACAAAAAAAACAAAAATTATCATCTGAGAATTGAAAAATAATATTATTTCATTAATATTAATATTTCAATAATATTATTTCATCTTGAACATAAACACAAAAAGAATAAAGTTGTGTTGGTACCACTCAGTTAATACAAATAGTCTGCACCACACACAGGTATATTCTCTTTAGTTGGTAGTGCTATCATGTGCAGTATATTTCTAAATTTGCAAAGCAATCTAAATTTGAAGTTTTGTTTTCTTCTGATCATGGAGATATAGCCTGCATTAAACACTCCTGGTTCCTTTTTAACCTCTTCATGACCTTGGATGTAAAGATACATCCAAGATCGTGTCCCTTGCTTTGAGGCGGGCTCACACACTGAGCCCGCATCTTTCCCTGCACATGTTGACTGATCTGATTGACCGACATGTGCCTCTAATAGCAACCAGTAGATCTGCCCTTAGATGTTAACCAGTTAAATCCCACTGTGAATCTCTGACAGCGGGGACCTAGCACACGCCGGTGAGGAGAGTGTGATTTCCTGCTCTCATTGGCGCTTCTGTATTGTCACCGCGAAGCGCCGATGAGTTGTCATAAAACCTAGGTGTAATCTGATGACCCATGTCTCTGTCATGGTGAGCTTCCAGTGAATGTCATCTGCGAGTCACCATTCATAGGAGATCATGATTTGTGCTATACAGCGCAGTGCTCATGCACTGCTATGTATAGCAGAAGCAATTGGACTATCACAGCTTCAAGTTCCCTAGTAAATGCAATAAAAAGTTTTTTTGAAAAAGTTTTTAACAATAAGAAAAAAACAAAAGTTCAAATCATCCCCCTTTAGCCCCAATGAAAATAAGACAATAAAAAAGTAAAAAAAAAAAACAACCCATATATTTGGTATAGTACACAAGATGACCAAATAATGAAAAGACCACAGGGAAACCAAAACATGGCACCTGTGAAAGCACACTCAAAGCATATAATAGAAACTGGAGGACAAGGAGTACAGTGCAAAGATATTTTATTATGGAGCAACTGGCACAAAAAGAATCAGCGGCAAATCAGGCCGGTATAGTATGAGGAATACAAAGACACATAGTGTAAAGCACAAGTAGGAAACTGACAAGCTGGGTCAGAAATCACAGCATAAAAATAGGCAGAAGCACCCTATATAAATATAGCATGATTGTTACGGTTGCTGCGAGCACTGGAGACTATGTCCAGATTTCTTGCTACTGCACATGTGCGAGCGCTGGAGACTAAGTCCAGATTTCTTGCTACTGCACATGTGCGAGCGCTGGAGACTAAGTCCAGATTTCTTGCTACTGCACATGTGCGAGCGCTGGAGACTAAGTCCAGATTTCTTGCTACTGCACATGTGCGAGCGCCGGAGACTAAGTCCAATCTTGGAGCCATTGCACATGTGCGGGTGACATCATCGCTGACACGAGGTCACATGTCTCTGACACCTTCTATGCCGATTGGTCGCTGGTCATGTGCTTGTGACGTCTTGCTCGGTGATAGGCCAGCATGTCGTCACTCCTGTCGTTCTGGCAGCGGATTGGCTCTGGTGTCCTCCATCTTGGATGAGGCACAGAGTCTATATAAGACCCTGACACACGCCGCATGGTGCTCAGTCCTCTTGGTTCATGCATATGAGTAGACGCTCTGTGCGCTTTCCTCTAGGCATTCCTCTGTCTATGCTAGGTGAGCGCTACCGGCAGGGTAGCGTTCTTATACCTTACAGCTTCGGCTGCTGTCCGTATCCTTACCTCTTAGGGGAGCGGACATAGGCAGGTGCCTGAGGCACATGGTCTGGCTGGGCCTTGTGATTCTACTCGTAGGTGGACGTTGCCGCTAGGGTAACGTTCCTTATACTGCGTCTGGCAGTTGTTCGTATCCTCGCACACTAGGGGAGCGAACAGAGGTAGGAGCTTTGTGCGGCTTACGCTGCTGTTCGTCTCTTTTGCACCACTAGAAGAGCGGACCTAGGCAGGTGCCATATCTAGTGGTTCATGTCCTCGCACACTAGTGGAGCGAACGCAGGTAGGAGCTTTGTGCGGCTTATGCTGCTGTTCGTCTCTTTTGCACCACTAGAAGAGCGGACCTAGGTAGGTGCCATTTCGCACACATTGCCTTTGTCTCTGTGATTATTAACAGAGATCATTCCACACACCCTCCAAGTAAGGGAGGAATTGCTTTACTTACTTATTATATCCTTCTGTGAGTTAACAGAGGTATTGCACTCTGCCATAGTCTGCAGCAAAGTCTTTGCACAGTGGACCCTGACTGTCTGATACTCCTTTCGGTTATTATCAGACAGCCCCCCGTAACAATGATAGCCATTAACAATTGTTACACATGGATGGGTCATAAAAACCAGCACAAATTGTTACACATGGATAAATCACTACGTAAAGTGAAAAAGTTGTGTGTACACTAAAAATAACAGCAAGTCCAGTAAACATTGCTTATACAACAGTGCTGGTAAATAGACATTACAATAGCAGATACACATGGAAACAGACAGAATCAATGCTGTATTAAAAAGAATTGACCCAGAAAATAATGGGTGGATGCCGGTAACCAGTTAAAGTAAATGGAGGGACATCAGTAAATGGTAATGGCCCAGCCAGCTAGGTAACATACCCATAAAGTGCAAATACAAGCCTGAAAGTGCAGCAGAGAGGACCCCCTGGAGAGAGAGCCCCAACGTATACGTTTCACGATTGTTAATGTAGGATCATTTCATCAGGGGGAGGTGGAACACTATGAGGCAGCCATGTGTATTTATACATGGCGCCCGCACGCTCCAGCCACTGCACCCCCACTGTGTCAGCGCGATAGGACCAATCGCGGCTGAGACCCAGCGTCGTCAGACGTCAACGCCCCAAAAAGGTAACGCGCATGCGCTGAAAACGGGGACGTGTCACCCGGAACCCGCGCATGCGCGCAAGCGATAAAGACGCTGACAGAGCCGGGCCAGCAAGCCATTGATGCGGCCGCGCCGACAGGGGGAGGAGGAGCGGGAGCGGGCATGATAAACAAGAGGTAGATGAATATAAATACTGTGACACAGGGGCATATAATACATCAAAACATGATTTAACGCCAGTTTTTACAATCTTGTTAAAGATGTCCCAACCATGGCACACAAAAAGATGTAAAATGTAAAATCTCCATGTCCATCAGTAGTATCATAGGTGGAGTTCCACAGAAGTGCCAGCAAAAAAAAAAAAGGAAGAGTGGTAAAGGTGAATCTGAAAATTAAAAATATGTACAAAAGGTAAAGTTAAAAACAAGGCACAAAAAACCAGAGAGATAAAAGAAGAAGGCAATCATCGCAAGAAAGGCGCAAAACTCAGATGCTCATTGAGCCCCCTTGGTGATAAGGTTCCCAGAGTATAAATCCAGCGTGTTTCACGCTGGGCAAGTATTTTACGTACATTTCCACCCCTTGCTCCCCCATGTAGGACATCAATGCCCCTGATTTTCAGGGACGTTGGGTCACAATCATGAATTGCATGAAAATGGCGGGGGAGAGTTTTAAGGGTAGAAGTGTCAACCACTGTCCGGGCCGCAGCGATGTCCCTCACATGTTCCCTCACACGTCTGCGCAGTTCCCTACTAGTAAGGCCCACATATATCATGTTGCACCCGCACGTGGCATAATAAACCACATTGCTGGTGCCGCATGATACATAGTGGCGTATATCAAAACTGCGCAGGCCATCAGCAGAGGTGAAGGAGGAAATGCGAAGGACATTGCTGCAGGCCAGACAGTGGCCACAAGGGAAACAACCCCTAAGGGGAGTACCAAGATCCAGAAAGGTAGTAGGTCGGTTTGGAACATAATGGCTCCGTACGAGTATGTCACGTAAATTCCGTGATCTGCGGGGCGTCATCAGGGGGATTTTGGGTAGAAGGTCACATAGGATAGAGTCGGAGAGGAGAACATTCCAGTGCCTACTCAAGATAGAACGCATATTGGACCACTCATGGTTAAAGGTCGAAATAAACCGGATTTGGCCAGGAACTGAGGAACTACCGGATTTGGCCCCACCACTGTACAATAAAGTTGATCGAGAAGTATGCTTCGCCCGTAGATAAGCCCGCTTAATGCTCCTATTACTATAGCCCCGCTCCTGAAACCGAATTTTAAGATCTGCCGCCTGTTCCTCAAATAGAGTATCAGATGAGCAAATGCGCTTCATGCGTAAAAATTGACCGGTGGGGATGGCCCGAATAGTGCACTGATCATGGGACGACGAGGCATGAAGGAGGGAGTTCACCGAGGTCGCCTTACGGTAGACATTAGTTTGAATCATCCTACCCTCGCTGATTTTAATGTCAATGTCAAGGAAATCCAAACTCATACTATCATACCTGTGGGTTAACTTAATACCAAAAGAATTCATGCCCAGTCGTTCCATGAACTCATCGAGTTACTCCGTCTTGCCCGTCCACAAAATAAACAAATCATCAATGTACCGCAGCCAGCACTGCACATGGGCATCGGCCGGCCCGCCCCCGTCGCACAGCAAACCCCTCTCCCAGTTACCCAGGAAGAGGTTTACGTATGAAGACACGCAGGCCACGCCCATGGCAGTGCCACGTTGCTGCAAGTAATGTACATCTTTAAATAAAAAGAAATTATGGATGAGGACAAAACGGAGCAACTCAAGGATTAGGTCACACATCGGGGCATCCCGACCGGAGCTCATCAAAAAGTATTCAGCGGCCTTCAGGCCATCCTCGTGCCGGATGCAGGTGTAGAGGGACTCAACGTCTGCCGTAACAAGTAAGGTGTTATTGTCCACAAAGATGCCGTCTATCCTCCTGAGAACGTCCGTCGTGTCACGAACATATGAGGGGAGTGTCTCAACCAAAGGTTTCAAATAAAAGTCTATAAATTGACAAATCGGTTGACACAACCCCTCAATGCTGGACACGATAGGACGACCAGGAGGACAAAGGGCATCTTTGTGGATTTTGGGCAGTAAATAAAAAGTAGGTGTTTTAGGAAAATGTACCGTGAGTCCCTCCACAACCTGTGTACTGATAATGCATTGGTCACAGGCCTTGCCGAGGATGGCCTGAAGTTGAGCTGAAAAAGCAGGAGCGGGGCTACAGGGGAGCCTACAATAAGTGGACTTATCACTTCTACCCTTAAAACTCTCCCCCGCCATTTTCATGCAATTCATGATTGTGACCCAACGTCCCTGAAAATCAGGGGCATTGATGTCATACATGTGGGAGCAAGGGGTGGAAATGTACGTAAAATACTTGCCCAGCGTGAAACACGCTGGATTTATACTCTGGGAACCTTATCACCAAGGGGGCTCAATGAGCATCTGAGTTTTGCGCCTTTCTTGCGATGATTGCCTTCTTCTTTTATCTCTCTGGTTTTTTGTGCCTTGTTTTTAACTTTACCTTTTGTACATATTTTTAATTTTCAGATTCACCTTTACCACTCTTCCTTTTTTTTTTGCTGGCACTTCTGTGGAACTCCACCTATGATACTACTGATGGACATGGAGATTTTACATTTTACATCTTTTTGTGTGCCATGGTTGTAAAAACTGGCGTTAAATCATGTTTTGATGTATTATATGCCCCTGTGTCACAGTATTTATATTCATCTACCTCTTGTTTATCATGCCCGCTCCCGCTCCTCCTCCCCCTGTCGGCGCGGCCGCATCAATGGCTTGCTGGCCCGGCTCTGTCAGCGTTTTTATCGCTTGCGCGCATGCGCGGGTTCCGGGTGACGCGTCCCCGTTTCCCGCGCATGCGCGTTACCTTTTTGGAGCGTTGACGTCTGACGACGCTGGGTCTCAGCCGCGATTGGTCCTATCGCGCTGACACAGTGGGGGTGGAGTGGCTGGAGCGTGCGGGCGCCATGTATAAATACACATGGCTGCCTCATAGTGTTCCACCTCCCCCTGATGAAATGATCCTACATTAACGATCGTGAAACGTATACGTTGGGGCTCTCTCTCCAGGGGGTACTCTCTGCTGCACTTTCAGGCTTGTATTTGCACTTTATGGGTATGTTACCTAGCTGGCTGGGCCATTACCATTTACTGATGTCCCTCCATTTACTTTAACTGGTTACCGGCATCCACCCATTATTTTCTGGGTCAATTCTTTTTAATACAGCATTGATTCTGTCTGTTTCTATGTGTATCTGCTATTGTAATGTCTATTTACCAGCACTGTTGTATAAGCAATGTTTACTGGACTTGCTGTTATTTTTAGTGTACACACAACTTTTTCACTTTACGTAGTGATTTATCCATGTGTAACAATTTGTGCTGGTTTTTATGACCCATCCATGTGTAACAATTGTTAATGGCTATCATGCTATATTTATATAGGGTGCTCCTGCCTATTTTTATGCTGTGATTTCTGACCCAGCTTGTCAGTTTGCTACTTGTGCTTTATACTATGTGTCTTTGTATTCCTCATACTATACCGGCCTGATTTGCCGCTGATTCTTTTTGTGCCAGTTGCTCCATAATAAAATATCTTTGCACTGTACCCCTTGTCCTCCAGTTTCTATTATATATTTGGTATAGCTGCTTTCAGAAATGCCAGCTATATCAAAATATAAAATATATTAATGCGATCGGTAAACAGCGTAATTAAAAATATTTAAAACAGCAGAATTATGTTTTTTGGCCAACGCAACAGTGTAATAAAATACATAGGAGGAAACCAAAACATCGTATCTAGCTAATAATGGTATCAATAAAAATGTCAGCTAAGGGCGTACAAAAAAGCCATCACTTAGCACCAGATCCTAAAAAATTAAAACATTACTGTTGAAAATGACCCCACAAGTGAATTTTTTTTTACAAACTTTTAAATTTTTTGGTACCACTTAAATTAAAAAAAACTATAAATATTTGATATCTACGTACTCTTACTCACTTGGGGAATCATATTACCAGGTTAGTTTTACCATATTGTTAACATGGTAAATAAAACCTAAAAGATTATTGTGGAGTTGCACTTTTTTTTGCTGTTTCACTTGGATTTTTTTTTCCTATTTTTCAATACACTATATGATAAAATTAATGGTGTAATTCAAAAGTACAACAAAAAACGAGCCCTCATACTGCGATATTGACAAAAACATAAAAAAGTTATGGGTCTTGGAAGAACAAGAGGAAAAACGAAAGTGCAAAAATGGAAAATCACAAGGTGGTGAAGAGGGTAAGAAAAAGACAATCGTAGGTGAAATGGAGTTAATCAGTACAACTTTATTATTATTAAAGGGAATCAGGATCTCTTTTTCTACATGATGCTGCTTCCAGATGAGTTGGCAGCAATAATAGAGGAAATTATAATACATAACTTTTAATCAATAAATCTTAAAAAATTGCGCACTGATGCAATCATAAAAAAATTGTGCAAACCAAAAAAACAACATTCAAGTCCAAAAAGGACCTACCATGAACGAACCTATGTCAAAAACACCACTCTTATTGAAGATAGTGTATATAATTATTTATCAGAAAAGGTTCGAAAAATTCAATAATGTCACGTTAGTGTCATATAATTATAACATGCATTGATCTAAATAATAGGCAAAAAAAAAAATCCCAGTCTTATGAATTTAAAACTAGGTGCGTTCTAGTGAGAACAGAAATCTCTATTGAGAACGTATTGATACAATATATAAAGTTAGTGCTTCTTCAATGAAACAAGACATACAGTGCCTACAAGTAGTTTTCAACCCCCTGCAGATTTAGCAGGTTTACACATTCGGAATTAACTTGGCATTGTGACATTTGAACTGTAGATCAGCCTGGAAGTGTGAAATGCACTGCAGCAAAAAAGAATGTTATTTCTTTTTTTATTTTTTTTTTTAAAATGTGAAAAGTTTATTCAGAGGGTCATTTATTATTCAACCCCTCAAACCACAAGAATTCTGTTTGGTTCCCCTAAAGTATTAAGAAGTATTTCAGGCACAAAGAACAATGAGCTTCACATGTTGGGATTAAATATCTCTTTTTCCAGCCTTTTCTGACTAATTAAGACCCTCCCCAAACTTGTGAACAGCACTCATACTTGGTCAACATGGGAAAGACAAAGGAGCATTCCAAGGCCATCAGAGACAAGATCGTGGAGGGTCACAAGGCTGGCAAGGGGTACAAAACCCTTTCCAAGGAGTTGGGCCTACCTGTCTCCACTGTTGAGAGCATCATCCGGAAGTGGAAGGCTTATGGAACTACTGTTAGCCTTCCACGGCCTGGACAGCCTTTGAAAGTATCCTCCCGTGCCGAGGCCAGGCTTGTCCAAAGAGTCAAGGCTAACCCAAGAACAACAAGGAAGGAGCTCCGGGAAGATCTCATGGCAGTGGGGACATTGGTTTCAGTCAATACCATGAGTAACGTACTCCACCGCAATGGTCTCCGTTGCAGACGAGCCCGTAAGGTACCTTTACTTTCAAATCGTCATGTCAAGGCTCGTCTACAGTTTGCTCATGATCACTTGGAGGACTCTGAGACAGACTGGTTCAAGGTTCTCTTGTCTGATGAGACCAAGATCGAGATCTTTGGTGCCAACCACACACGTGACGTTTGGAGACTGGATGGCACTGCATACGACCCCAAGAATACCATCCCTACAGTCAAGCATGGTGGTGGCAGCATCATGCTGTGGGGCTGTTTCTCAGCCAAGGGGCCTGGCCATCTGGTCCACATCCATGGGAAGATGGATAGCACGGCCTACCTGGAGATTTTGGCCAAGAACCTCCGCTCCTCCATCAAGGATCTTAAGATGGGTCGTCATTTCATCTTCCAACAAGACAATGACCCAAAGCACACAGCCAAGAAAACCAAGGCCTGCTTCAAGAGGGAAAAAATCAAGGTGTTGCAGTGGCCTAGTCAGTCTCCTGACCTTAACCCAATTGAAAACTTGTGGAAGGAGCTCAAGATTAAAGTCCACATGAGACACCCAAAGAACCTAGATAACTTGGAGAAGATCTGCATGGAGGAGTGGGCCAAGATAACTCCAGAGACCTGTGCCGGCCTGATCAGGTCTTATAAAAGACGATTATTAGCTGTAATTGCAAACAAGGGTTATTCCACAAAATATTAAACCTAGGGGTTGAATAATAATTGACCCACACTTTTATGTTGAAAATTTATTAAAATTTAACTGAGCAACATAACTTGTTGGTTTGTAAGATTTATGCATCTGTTAATAAATCCTGCTCTTGTTTGAAGTTTGCAGGCTCTAACTTATTTGCATCTTATCAAACCTGCTAAATCTGCAGGGGGTTGAATACTACTTGTAGGCACTGTATGTCCATATATATTGTCCTAATTCTGTTGACCATAATCCCTGAAATAAACCAAAATCACAGTGGCGTTATTTGGAACAAAAATATGGTCATAATGACAATATATATATGACTTCATTTTGCCTATTGATAATGCATACAAATCAATGCTGTGGTACAATGTGCAATCACACAATTGACAATAAAGGGTTGGTCTCACCCATATGTCCAGGTCAGTTTTCGGATGGGGTCAGAGACATTGATGGATCAGATGACTGTCCGCAGCCAGGCGTGGAGCTCTTTCCCTGGAATGGACTAACTGACTCCTCAAACCCCATTGACTCCAACCGTTACAAGTACAGTACCAAACTGACCCTGAGTTAGATGACCCTAATCAATCTTCACCAAAAAGCCTCACGACGCGTTTCCTCCACCAATATTCATCAGGGGAGATGCTTTACTCAGGTATGGGGCTATTAATACAAGCAAGGAGACCCACTCTACATGGTCCTGGAATTATTTTTGTTCCAAATAACACCACTGTGATTTTGGTTTATTTCAGGGATTATGGTCAACAGAATTAGGACAATATATATGGATAGATGTCTTGTTTCATTGAAGAAACAGTAACTTTATATATTGTATCAATACGTTCTCAATAGAGGTTTCTGTTCTCACTAGAACGCACCTAGCTATAAATTCATAAGACTGGGATTTTTTTTTGCCTATTATTCAGATCAATGCATGTGATAAATATATGACTAGAGTTGAGCGCGGTTCGTGGTTCTCCAGTTCGCGGCTCGAGTGATTTTGGGGCATGTTCTAGATCGAACTAGAACTCGAGCTTTTTGCAAAAAACAGCTAAATCCTAGCTTGGTTTCTGCTGTAATAGTGTAAGTCACTCTGTGAATCAAACTATTATCACATTTCAGTGTATAGTGTGCGTGAACAGCGCCTTCAGATCACTGCTGTTTCTATAATGGCGATCGCCATTTTTTTTTTTTTTTTCTTGTCTTCCTTCCCTAAGCGCGCGCGTCTTGTGGGGCGGGCCAGCATGTCAGCCAATCACAGACACACACACACCTAAGTGGACTTTGAGCCAGAGAAGCAACGGCATGTGTGATAGGATCTGCATGTCACATGTCCCTGCATTATAAAACCGGACATTTTCTTCACGAACGCCATTATCTGCCTTCTGCGTCTTTGGTGTCAGACATCAGTGTCGCAGCTCCGTCCTCCTGAGTCCTATAGCCGATACAGCTGTATGCGCTGCATACACAGCGTTAGACAGCTTAGGGAGAGCACATTCTAGCAGTCCTTTTAAGGGCTCAAAGTGGCAGGGTCAGAGAGCCATAAGTGACAGGTCCTGCAAACAGCAACAGCGTCTGTGTAGCCCAGGTCAGGGATTTCCTCCCTGCATTTCACCATTAGGAGGGAATAGAAAGGCAGGCTTCCATTCCTCTACCCAGAGCACCACAATCCTGCCACTGTACCCTCTTGTCCTCTGCACACTCCAACTCATTCTAAGTAAGCCATTATACTAGCAAACATTCAGTGTACCTAGTGGCATCCTATACGTGGCTATTGGACTTTGCTATAGTCCCACTAGTGCAAAGACATTTGCAGAGCGCATCTGCCTGCGTTGCACACTACAACTTTTTTAAACTAAGCAATTTTACTAGCAAACACTCAGTGTACCTAGTGGCATCCTATACGTGGCTATTGGACTTTGCTATAGTCCCACTAGTGCCAAGACATTTGCAGAGCGCATCTGCCTGCGTTGCACACTCCAACGAATTATAACTAAGCCATTATACTAGCACACACTCAGTGTACCTAGTGGCATCCTATACGTGGCTATTGGACTTTGCTATAGTCCCACTAGTGCAAAGACATTAGCAGAGCACATCTGCCTGCATTGCACACTCCAAGTTTTTTAAACTAAGCAATTTTACTAGCAAACACTCAGTGTACCTAGTGGCATCCTATACGTGGCTATTGGACTTTGCTATAGTCCCACTAGTGCCAAGACATTTGCAGCACGTCTGCCTGCGTTGCACACTCCAACTAATTATAACTAAGCCATTATACTAGCACACACTCAGTGTACCTAGTGGCATCCTATACGTGGCTATTGGACTTTGCTATAGTCCCACTAGTGCCAAGACATTTGCAGCACGTCTGCCTGCGTTGCACACTCCAACTAATTATAACTAAGCCATTATACTAGCACACACTCAGTGTACCTAGTGGCATCCTATACGTGGCTATTGGACTTTGCTATAGTCCCACTAGTGCCAAGACATTTGCAGCACGTCTGCCTGCGTTGCACACTCCAACTAATTATAACTAAGCCATTATACTAGCACACACTCAGTGTACCTAGTGGCATCCTATACGTGGCTATTGGACTTTGCTATAGTCCCACTAGTGCCAAGACATTTGCAGCACGTCTGCCTGCGTTGCACACTCCAACTAATTATAACTAAGCCATTATACTAGCACACACTCAGTGTACCTAGTGGCATCCTATACGTGGCTATTGGACTTTGCTATAGTCCCACTAGTGCCAAGACATTTGCAGCACGTCTGCCTGCGTTGCACACTCCAACTAATTATAACTAAGCCATTATACTAGCACACACTCAGTGTACCTAGTGGCATCCTATACGTGGCTATTGGACTTTGCTATAGTCCCACTAGTGCCAAGACATTTGCAGCACGTCTGCCTGCGTTGCACACTCCAACTAATTATAACTAAGCCATTATACTAGCACACACTCAGTGTACCTAGTGGCATCCTATACGTGGCTATTGGACTTTGCTATAGTCCCACTAGTGCCAAGACATTTGCAGCACGTCTGCCTGCGTTGCACACTCCAACTAATTATAACTAAGCCATTATACTAGCACACACTCAGTGTACCTAGTGGCATCCTATACGTGGCTATTGGACTTTGCTATAGTCCCACTAGTGCCAAGACATTTGCAGCACGTCTGCCTGCGTTGCACACTCCAACTAATTATAACTAAGCCATTATACTAGCACACACTCAGTGTACCTAGTGGCATCCTATACGTGGCTATTGGACTTTGCTATAGTCCCACTAGTGCCAAGACATTTGCAGCACGTCTGCCTGCGTTGCACACTCCAACTAATTATAACTAAGCCATTATACTAGCACACACTCAGTGTACCTAGTGGCATCCTATACGTGGCTATTGGACTTTGCTATAGTCCCACTAGTGCCAAGACATTTGCAGCACGTCTGCCTGCGTTGCACACTCCAACTAATTATAACTAAGCCATTATACTAGCACACACTCAGTGTACCTAGTGGCATCCTATACGTGGCTATTGGACTTTGCTATAGTCCCACTAGTGCCAAGACATTTGCAGCACGTCTGCCTGCGTTGCACACTCCAACTAATTATAACTAAGCCATTATACTAGCACACACTCAGTGTACCTAGTGGCATCCTATACGTGGCTATTGGACTTTGCTATAGTCCCACTAGTGCAAAGACATTTGCAGAGCACGTCTGCCTGCATTGCACACTACAACTTTTTTAAACTAAGCAATTTTACTAGCAAACACTCAGTGTACCTAGTGGCATCCTATACGTGGCTATTGGACTTTGCTATAGTCCTACTAGTGCCAAGACATTTGCAGAGCGCATCTGCCTGCGTTGCACACTCCAACTAATTATAACTAAGCCATTATACTAGCACACACTCAGTGAACCTAGTGGCATCCTATACGTGGCTATTGGACTTTGCTATAGTCCCACTAGTGCCAAGACATTTGCAGCACGTCTGCCTGCGTTGCACACTCCAACTAATTATAACTAAGCCATTATACTAGCACACACTCAGTGTACCTAGTGGCATCCTATACGTGGCTATTGGACTTTGCTATAGTCCCACTAGTGCCAAGACATTTGCAGCACGTCTGCCTGCGTTGCACACTCCAACTAATTATAACTAAGCCATTATACTAGCACACACTCAGTGTACCTAGTGGCATCCTATACGTGGCTATTGGACTTTGCTATAGTCCCACTAGTGCCAAGACATTTGCAGCACGTCTGCCTGCGTTGCACACTCCAACTAATTATAACTAAGCCATTATACTAGCACACACTCAGTGTACCTAGTGGCATCCTATACGTGGCTATTGGACTTTGCTATAGTCCCACTAGTGCCAAGACATTTGCAGCACGTCTGCCTGCGTTGCACACTCCAACTAATTATAACTAAGCCATTATACTAGCACACACTCAGTGTACCTAGTGGCATCCTATACGTGGCTATTGGACTTTGCTATAGTCCTACTAGTGCCAAGACATTTGCAGAGCGCATCTGCCTGCGTTGCACACTCCAACTAATTATAACTAAGCCATTATACTAGCACACACTCAGTGAACCTAGTGGCATCCTATACGTGGATATTGGACTTTGCTATAGTCCCACTAGTGCCAAGACATTTTCAGCACGTCTGCCTGCGTTGCACACTCCAACTAATTATAACTAAGCCATTATACTAGCACACACTCAGTGTACCTAGTGGCATCCTATACGTGGCTATTGGACTTTGCTATAGTCCCACTAGTGCCAAGACATTTGCAGCACGTCTGCCTGCGTTGCACACTCCAACTAATTATAACTAAGCCATTATACTAGCACACACTCAGTGTACCTAGTGGCATCCTATACGTGGCTATTGGACTTTGCTATAGTCCCACTAGTGCCAAGACATTTGCAGCACGTCTGCCTGCGTTGCACACTCCAACTAATTATAACTAAGCCATTATACTAGCACACACTCAGTGTACCTAGTGGCATCCTATACGTGGCTATTGGACTTTGCTATAGTCCTACTAGTGCCAAGACATTTGCAGAGCGCATCTGCCTGCGTTGCACACTCCAACTAATTATAACTAAGCCATTATACTAGCACACACTCAGTGTACCTAGTGGCATCCTATACGTGGCTATTGGACTTTGCTATAGTCCCACTAGTGCCAAGACATTTGCAGCACGTCTGCCTGCGTTGCACACTCCAACGAATTATAACTAAGTTACATTGTCAGGGATATTTATTCTTTATTATTCTGCTGTTAATAAAGCTAGACCACCACTGCAATCTTCACCACCTCTCAATTTTTACTACCACATTTTCAGTCCACAATCTTGTCGCAATCAACATGAGTGGCAAAATGACAGATGCTGGTGGAAAGGGGAAGAGGCGTGGTGGAAAAGGCAAAAAAGGTTTTGTCAGTGGGGAAGGTGCCAAAGCTCCATTATCATCTGCTGAAGATAGACCATCTACTAGCAAAAGTAAGATGTCTACTACTTATTGTGGACAATCCGATGTGCTCCCTTTTTTACGGACACGAACAAGAGGAACAAAGGTAGATGATGGGCAAAAAAGGAAAATGCTTGAATGGATCTCAAGTGGTCCAACAAGTGCCCTCTCAGCCACTTCAAGTACCGCATCCAAAAAACACCATTCCTCTGAGTTGTCATCCCAATCACACTTGATTTCTCCCAGCTCTGAAGTCTCCATCAGCCCTGCACAGTATGGTGGAACTGAGATGGCTGAGTCTGCAGAGCTGTTCAGTCACACTATAGCCTTGGAATCAGAGGTCTGCTCCCAAGCTACAGTGAGTACAGAACAGGAAATGGTCTGCAGTGATGCCCAGAACCTTTGTGACTCAGATTCAGGCCGTGAGGACCAAGTTTCTGAGCATAATGTTGACCCTTTGTCACAAACTGTAACACCTGTGGTTATAGACAATGAGGAACATACTGATGAAGATGAGACGCAGATACCCGATTGGGATGACAACTTAAATATTCGGTCAGGGCAAGAAGAGGCTCGGTCTGAGGGGGAGGGGAGTGCGAACACAACAATTGATGATGACGTTCTAGATCCCACCTACTGTCAACCCCCAGTCAGGCACTCGAGGAGGTCAACAGAGGCGGTGGAGGAGGATGCAACCGACGACGAAGTTACCTTGCGCCTTCCTGGACAGAGTCGGAGCACTGGTAGCACGTCTACAACTGCATCCTCAGCCACCACTCTGCCTATGAGCATTATTCGGGGTGGATCAACAGGTCGCATGGCCTCTAAGCCTTGCCTAGCCTGGGCCTTTTTTCACATCGAAAAAGATTGCCCAACTCATGTGATATGTAACATTTGTCATGATTCTGTTAGTAGAGGTCAAAACCTCAGCAGTTTGACAACTTCTTCCATGAATCGTCACATGAATAAATATCATAAGTCCCGGTGGGAAGCTCACCGTGCTGCAATGCCGGCTAGCGGAGCGAACCATCCACCGCCCGCCCCTTCCAGTGCATCCGCGC
The DNA here is from genome assembly GCF_048569485.1 of Anomaloglossus baeobatrachus. NCBI lineage: Eukaryota > Metazoa > Chordata > Amphibia > Anura > Aromobatidae > Anomaloglossus > Anomaloglossus baeobatrachus. The sequence goes on along the minus strand of NC_134356.1, from coordinate 81,813,311 downwards.
GCTCTTCATCTTCTAGGACTGTGGGGACAGCTGTCACACCTGTTTTTCCACGCAAAACTTCCACCACTGTAACCGCAACAGGCAGTTTGCTTGTAAGGTCGTCAGTTGGTTTGGAAGGGGAAACAAGTGAGTGTGTACAGCTCTCTCAGACATCGATAGCACCAACGTTGGATGAAGGCAACATCATGTCTCCGCCTGCACTTTCCTCACAAACCTGCATTTTTCCAGGGACACCCTACTCAACACCGTCTACACACAGCAGCCAGATCTCTGTCCCTCAGATGTGGTCAAATAAAAGGCCACTTCCTCCGACCCATGACAAAGCTAAGAGGTTGACTCTATCCCTCTGTAAGCTGTTGGCTACCGAAATGCTGCCTTTCCGCCTAGTGGACACACAGGATTTTAGAGACCTTATGTCTGTCGCTGTGCCCCAGTACCAGATGCCTAGTCGCCACTACTTCTCTAAGAAAGGTGTGCCCGCGCTACACCAGCATGTCGCACACAACATCACCGCTTCCTTGAGAAACTCTGTGTGTGAACGGGTGCATTTCACCACCGATACTTGGACCAGTAAGCATGGACAGGGACGTTACATGTCGCTGACTGGGCACTGGGTAACTATGGTGATAGATGGTGAAGGGTCTGCTGCACAAGTCTTGCCGTCCCCACGACTTGTGTGTCAATCCTCTGTCTGTCCAAGTTCCGCCACAGCTTCTGCATCCTCCACCTCATCTGGGTCCTCCACCTCCGCCCCAAGCCTGCCTGGTCAGGCCACCAGCGTTCTCACTGCGCAGAAGGAATCACGCACGCCTCATTACTATGCTGGCAGCCGAGCGCAACGGCATCAGGCGGTCTTTAGCTTGACATGTCTTGGTAATAAGAGTCACACAGCTGAGGAGTTGTGGTCAGCTCTGCGGTCCGAGTTTAATAAATGGTTGTCTCCACTCAACCTGCAGCCTGGTAAGGCCGTGTGCGACAATGCTGCAAACCTGGGTGCGTCCCTTCGCCTGGGCAAGGTGACACACGTACCTTGTATGGCTCACGTGTTGAACCTTGTCGTGCAGCAATTTTTAACACACTATCCCGGCCTAGATGGCCTTCTGAACAGGGCACGAAAACTGTCTGCTCACTTCCGGCGTTCAAGCGCCGCAGCTGAGCGACTTGCATCGCTACAGAAGTCTTTCGGCCTGCCGGTTCATCGCCTGAAATGCGATGTGGCGACACGCTGGAATTCAACTCTCCACATGTTACAGCGACTGTGGCAGCACCGCAGAGCCCTGGTGCAATACGTCATGACGTATAGCCTGGGCCAACGAGATGCAGAGGTGGGGCAGATCACCCTGATGGAGTGGTCTCAGATCAAGGACCTATGCACCCTTCTGCACAGTTTCGACATGGCGACGAATATGTTTAGCTCTGACAATGCCATTATCAGCATGACGATTCCAGTCATTTACATGCTGGAGCACACGCTAAACACTATTCGGAGTCAGGGGGTGGGACAACATGAAGGGGAGGAACTACAGGAGGATTCATATGTGCAAGGGACAACAACATCACCAAGGTCCAGACGTTCATCATCACCAACGCAGCAGGCATGGGACCATGGGGAACAGGGATCGACAAGGGCGCATAGTAGCAGGCGAAATGTTGAGCAAGGTGCAGGAGAACATGAAGAAATGGAGGACGAACTGTCCATGGACATGGAAGACTCAGCGGATGAGGGAGACCTTGGTCAAATTTCAGTTGAAAGAGGTTGGGGGGAGATGTCAGAGGAAGAAAGAACGGGTAGCACCTCTATGCCACAAACACAGCGTGGACTTGGTCCGCATGGCTGCGCAAGACACATGAGTGCCTTTTTGTTGCACTACCTCCAACATGACAGTCGTATTGTCAAAATTAGAAGTGATGATGACTACTGGATTGCCACACTATTAGATCCCCGGTACAAGTCCAAATTTTGTGACATAATTCCAGCCATAGAAAGGGACGCACGTATGCAGGAGTATCAGCAGAAGCTGTTACTCGATCTTAGCTCGGCTTTTCCACCAAACAACCGTGCAGGTGCAGGGAGGGAATCTCCCAGTTGTAACTTGACAAACATGGGACGGTCTCGTCATCTTCACCAGTCTACCCGTACCAGTAGGACCGTATCTGGTGCCGGTAACAGCAATTTTATGGAATCTTTTCATAATTTTTTTAGACCCTCTTTTGCAAGGCCACCAGAGACAACAAGTCTGACACATACTCAACGGCTGGAGAGGATGATACAGGAGTATCTCCAAATGAACATCGATGCCATGACTGTGCAACTGGAGCCTTGCTCCTTTTGGGCTTCAAACATAGAAAAATGGCCAGAGCTCTCCAGTTACGCCTTGGAGATTTTGTCGTGTCCAGCTGCCAGCGTTGTCTCTGAACGTGTATTCAGTGCTGCTGGGTGTGTGCTGACAGATAAGCGCACGCGTCTGTCCAGTGACAATGTGGACAGACTGACGTTCATCAAAATTAACAAGTCATGGATCCAGAAGGAATTTACTACCCCTGTGTCATCCTGGGGAGAGTAAATGCTTGTGGATTTGGAATGTGCTTGATGCAAATCAAAACATCCTGTTTGCAACTAGGGCCCAAGTGCTGCCACTGATGGGGTGGGTGTCTGTGTGGCCCAATTTTTGGAAAAAAGGGAGACTCCGCTTGGAGTAACCCTTGCTTGATGTGTTTTTAAAAGAAGCCAAGATGAACAGAGCTGGGATCAGGAAAGACTTTGCTACCTACCCCGGTGTCATCCTGGGGACGGATAAGAATGGCGTATTTTTGAATGTGCTTGATGCAAATCAAAACATCCTGTTTGCAACTAGGGCCCAAGTGCTGCCACTGATGGGGTGGGTGTCTGTGTGGCCCAATTTTTGGAAAAAAAGGGAGACTCCGCTTGGAGTAACCCTTGCTTGATGTGTTTTTAAAAGAAGCCAAGATGAACAGAGCTGGGATCAGCAAAGACTTTGCTACCTACCCCGGTGTCATCCTGGGGACGGATAAGAATGGCGTATTTTTGAATGTGCTTGATGCAAATCAAAACATCCTGTTTGCAACTAGGGCCCAAGTGCTGCCACTGATGGGGTGGGTGTCTGTGTGGCCCAATTTTTGGAAAAAAAGGGAGACTCCGCTTGGAGTAACCCTTGCTTGATGTGTTTTTAAAAGAAGCCAAGATGAACAGAGCTGGGATCAGGAAAGACTTTGCTACCTACCCCGGTGTCATCCTGGGGACGGATAAGAATGGCGTATTTTTGAATGTGCTTGATGCAAATCAAAACATCCTGTTTGCAACTAGGGCCCAAGTGCTGCCACTGATGGGGTGGGTGTCTGTGTGGCCCAATTTTTGGAAAAAAAGGGAGACTCCGCTTGGAGTAACCCTTGCTTGATGTGTTTTTAAAAGAAGCCAAGATGAACAGAGCTGGGATCAGCAAAGACTTTGCTACCTACCCCGGTGTCATCCTGGGGACGGATAAGAATGGCGTATTTTTGAATGTGCTTGATGCAAATCAAAACATCCTGTTTGCAACTAGGGCCCAAGTGCTGCCACTGATGGGGTGGGTGTCTGTGTGGCCCAATTTTTGGAAAAAAAGGGAGACTCCGCTTGGAGTAACCCTTGCTTGATGTGTTTTTAAAAGAAGCCAAGATGAACAGAGCTGGGATCAGCAAAGACTTTGCTACCTACCCCGGTGTCATCCTGGGGACGGATAAGAATGGCGTATTTTTGAATGTGCTTGATGCAAATCAAAACATCCTGTTTGCAACTAGGGCCCAAGTGCTGCCACTGATGGGGTGGGTGTCTGTGTGGCCCAATTTTTGGAAAAAAGGGAGACTCCGCTTGGAGTAACCCTTGCTTACATTGTTTTTAAAAGAAGCCAAGATGAACAAGTCATGGGTCAGCAAAGACTTTGCTACCTACCCCGGTGTCATCCTGGGGACGGTTAATTATGGGGTATTTTTGAATGTGATTGATGCAAATCAAAACATCCTGTTTGCAACTAGGGCCCAAGTGCTGCCACTGATGGGGTGGGTGTCTGTGTGGCCCAATTTTTGGAAAAAAAGGGAGACTCCGCTTGGAGTAACCCTTGCTTGATGTGTTTTTAAAAGAAGCCAAGATGAACAGAGCTGGGATCAGGAAAGACTTTGCTACCTACCCCGGTGTCATCCTGGGGACGGATAAGAATGGCGTATTTTTGAATGTGCTTGATGCAAATCAAAACATCCTGTTTGCAACTAGGGCCCAAGTGCTGCCACTGATGGGGTGGGTGTCTATGTGGCCCAATTTTTGGAAAAAAAGGGAGACTCCGCTTGGAGTAACCCTTGCTTGATGTGTTTTTAAAAGAAGCCAAGATGAACAGAGCTGGGATCAGCAAAGACTTTGCTACCTACCCCGGTGTCATCCTGGGGACGGATAAGAATGGCGTATTTTTGAATGTGCTTGATGCAAATCAAAACATCCTGTTTGCAACTAGGGCCCAAGTGCTGCCACTGATGGGGTGGGTGTCTGTGTGGCCCAATTTTTGGAAAAAAAGGGAGACTCCGCTTGGAGTAACCCTTGCTTGATGTGTTTTTAAAAGAAGCCAAGATGAACAGAGCTGGGATCAGGAAAGACTTTGCTACCTACCCCGGTGTCATCCTGGGGACGGATAAGAATGGCGTATTTTTGAATGTGCTTGATGCAAATCAAAACATCCTGTTTGCAACTAGGGCCCAAGTGCTGCCACTGATGGGGTGGGTGTCTGTGTGGCCCAATTTTTGGAAAAAAAGGGAGACTCCGCTTGGAGTAACCCTTGCTTGATGTGTTTTTAAAAGAAGCCAAGATGAACAGAGCTGGGATCAGGAAAGACTTTGCTACCTACCCCGGTGTCATCCTGGGGACGGATAAGAATGGCGTATTTTTGAATGTGCTTGATGCAAATCAAAACATCCTGTTTGCAACTAGGGCCCAAGTGCTGCCACTGATGGGGTGGGTGTCTGTGTGGCCCAATTTTTGGAAAAAAGGGAGACTCCGCTTGGAGTAACCCTTGCTTACATTGTTTTTAAAAGAAGCCAAGATGAACAAGTCATGGGTCAGCAAAGACTTTGCTACCTACCCCGGTGTCATCCTGGGGATGGATAAGAATGGCGTATTTTTGAATGTGCTTGATGCAAATGTAGCTGTGAAGTGTACAACTGGGGCACAACTGCTGCCACTGAAGGGGTGGGTGTGTGTGTGGCCCAATTTTTGGAAAAAATGGAGACTCCGCTTGGAGTCACCTTGCGGTGTTTTACATGATTTTAGAAGGGCGTGCCATGCCTATATCTGTGTGTCCTCCTCTTTTTCCTTGTCCAGCTGTTTTGTTTTCGCATGAGTATATGTCCTTGTCACTTTCCAATGTGTTTGAGTTGTTTGTCACCTTTAGGACACCTTTGAGGGTGTTTTCTAGGTGTTTTTCTGTGTTTGTGATTGCCTGCCATTGTTTCCTATGCAGTTCGAGTTCGGTTCGTCGAACGTTCGACGAACCGAACTCGAACGGGAGGTCCGTTCGGCGAACCAACCTCGAGCCGAACCGCGACCGGTTCGCTCATCTCTATATATGACACGAACGTGACATTATTGAATTTTTCGAACCTTTTCTGATAAGTAATTATATACACCATCTTCAATAAGAGTGGTGTTTTTGACATAGGTTCGTTCATGGTTGGTCCTTTTTGGACTTGAATGTTGTTTTCTTGGTTTGCACAATTTTTTTATGATTGCATCACTGCGCAATGTTTTAAAATGTATTGATTAAACGTTATGCATTATAATTTCCTCTATTATTGCTGCCACATGATCCATATCTAGAGGAGGTACAGGAACGGCCCTCTAGTGTCCGTCTCTCCAATTGCTGGTATTTGCTTCCAGATGAGGCAGCAGAAATGTGGTGGCAGATTTCGTATACAAATAAGTGTAAACACAACAGTACACAAGGCATAATGGATAGAGTGGATGCAAACCAATTTGCACATCCAATTTTATTGGCCACAACAGTTGTCTGAAGCCACTGAGTGAGAGTGGGAGCACCTCCTCTTACCCGGTGGTGTCCACAGACCTTATTTTGATTAGCTGATCTGACCTAACATTATCATTTTGGCGTTACATGTGTGATTTTGCGCCAGGTTGGCTAACCAGAAGTGCCACGAACACTAGGTACCGATTCCTCACCTGTGTTGCTGCCACAGTCCATTGTCCTAGCCAATGGTTTGGTAAGTGTTAATAAATTCACAACAAATCTAATTGTGAAAACTTAAATGATAAAACAATCTTTCTCCAGAACTATTCTCATGGCTACAACTCAAATGGACTTAATACAGAATGTCTAGACTATTTTCCAGGTCCCCTCTTTAATGATATTCTGAAAGCAAGACAACCTTCCACTTAAAATTGTATCTTTCCAAGGGGCTGTAGTTTGCCTCCACTCCAGTGTCTACCTGTCAAAGTACACCACAATCTAGGACTGCTACAACTAAGACATTCAGGCCAATCAGTTTCACACTGTAGTGCCAGCATCCCTGCACTACCCTGCCCCTCCCCAGCAAGGATGCCGACTTACCACCATGGCTGGACTGCATCCTCCCACACTCCCATGACCATCTGTGCGGTCCTCATTTGTTTCCTCCTCCCGGGGCCTGTCTCCTCCTGGGCTCCCCGGTACGTGCTAAGGGTGCACACGTGTGTGCTTGCTCTTAAAGGGCCCATGTGACATATCTCAGACGTGCCTCTCAGCCTATGGCTGGGAGCAGACCTGGACTGACCATAGGGCAATTCTGGCAAATGCCAGATGGGCCAATGCCTGTAGTGGGCCTGTGCCTGTAGTGGGCCGCTGTATCTGCAGTCACCGCCATGCTCCTCAGCAGTGTGTGCATGCCGGGCACACTAGCTGCAGCAGGACCAGGAGGCAGCGCTGCGCTCTTCCGGCCCTGCTGTGTAATATTGTGCCCGGCATGCACACACTGCTGAGGAGCACGGCGGTGGCGGTGCCGGTGACCGCAGCTTCCTTCTTCCTGTGCAAATGTATTTGCGTCTTTCAGACGTAAATACATTTAAACAGCGCCCCGGGACTGGGCCCCACCCCCAATGTGCAACAACGTGATGAGATCAGCACCTTGCTGACGTCATCACAGTGCTGCGGGCGCCACACAGGAGACATCAGGAAGCGGTAAGCGCTCCATGGAGGAGCCGAAGATGGCAGGTTTAATTAATGGGGATGAGTGGGGAGGAGTTGAGGACACATAACGGGGAACATTTGTGAAGGAACACAGCTTTGTGACAGGCAGAGGGGGAGTACTGTATTCCGAGGGAGGGGGGTAGGAGTGTGTAGTGATGGGCAGTGTAATTTGTGTATATAGGGGGTGATGGGGGTGCACTGTATTATGTATGGGGAGGGGGTAATAGAGGGTGCATTGTATTGTGTGTGGGGGGAGTGGTTATGGGGGATGCATTGTAAGTGTGTGTGTGTGTGTGTGGAGGGTGGTGGGGGTGTATTGTATTGTGTGTGGGGGAGGGGTAATTGAACGTGCATTATATTGTGTGTGGGGGAGGGGTAATGGGGGGTGCATTGTGTGTGTGTAGGTAATAAGGGTGCATTGTATTGTGTGTGTGTGTGGAGGGATAATGGGGGTGCATTGTATTGTGTGTGTGTGTGTGTGTGTGTGTGTGCGTGTGTGTGTGGAGTGGTAATGGGGGTGCATTGTATTGTGTATGTGTGTGTGTGAGGGTAATGGAGGTGCATTGTATTGTGTGCGTGTGTGTGTGTGTGTGTGTGTGTGTGGAGGGGCGCAGAGTCATTAATCGAAGACTAATTAGTGTGATATCAGTGATATTAGTCCTGGACCTGTCCACACAGGTACAATCCCCTGTAGTGACTGCAGCGCTTGTAGAGTGATTAGGACACAGGTATGTGGCGGAACAATCCACAAATCAGGAAAGCAAAGAGCAGAAAATACATCAAGGTCTGCTACACACTGCAAAAATGTGTCACATAGTGCCATACAGTACTCACATAATGTCATTCAGTACTCACATAGTGCCATATAGTACTCACATAGTGCCATTCAGTACTCACATAGTGCCATACAGTGCTCACATAGTGCCATACAGTGTCACATAGTACCATAAAGTGCTCACATAGTGCCTTACAGTGGTCACATAGTACCATACAGTGTGATAGAGTGATATAGTGTCACATAGTGCCATACAGTGTTACATAGTGCCATACAGTGTCACATAGTGCCATACAGTACTCCCATAATGCCATAGAGTGCTCACATAGTGCCATACAGTGCTCACATAGTGCCATACAGTACTCACATAGTACAATACAGTACTCATATAATGCCATACAGTGCTCACATAGTGCCATACAGTGCTCACATAGCACCATACAGTGTGAAAGAGTGATACAGTGTCACATAGTGCCATACAGTGCTCACATAGTGCCCTACAGTGTCACATAGTGCCCTACAGTGTCACATAGTGCCATACAGTATTCACATATACAAAAATATATTACACATTCACCATGCGAAAAGTGGGCCTGTGTACCCCCACATGGCAGGGCTGAATTTTAGTCCCAGTCCGGCCCTGGCTGGGAGTCACTAGGTACTTAAGGCATCCTCCCACTAGGAGGACTAGGACTACCCAACTGCTAGCTAGTTGTCAGGTCCCCTTTTGTCCCCACCGTACCTGTTTCTTCCAGCCGCCCTGTTTTTTTCAGCAATTCCAGCTGTACCCGCCTGCACCAGAGACTGTACCCACCTGCACCTATGTCTGTCCCTGCATTCCCTGTCAGCTGCTACAGTCCCTGACACTCCCCTGAGAGTGGCACCTGGTGTTCACCTTGGTGGTCACTTAGTTAAGCCCCTCCCACATCAGTACAGTATAAGCCCGTATCCCCCTGGTGGTCCAGTGGGTCCACTCGTATTACTGCTTGCCCCAATACTGGTGAGCATCACACACACACTATAGTCTCTTCAGGTCCACAGGGATACTTTAAAGACCCAATTAACAATACTCAATTAATTAACCTATAATTAACCTACAACAATCTTAATACATCGGATAATATATCAGGTGAGCCAACAGGAACACTATCTGGAAAGAAAAATAATTGTTTGATGCACTCCATGCGTATAATATAAAAAAATTAAAAAAAAAAACTTTAATGTCCATACTAAAAACAGATTATACTTTAATTGTGAAATATTTAGTCATATGTTGGAAATGCAAATATTTGCGCTGGTACTTATCGTGCCCCCTCTTCTCATTTCTTGTGTTGATATTTCCACTATTTCATATATTTTCTATTTCAAATCTGTATTTAGTTTGTGCAATAAAGTGTTTTATATATTACATACAGTGCTGAGTTTGTGTTAAACAATTAGTAGACTATTAGTATAGTATAATAGACCCAATTAGCCAACCCAATGTGTGAGCTGACCGTTCTCACCTACACAGGTTCTCCACTGACTGATTGTTCCAAAACCAGACTTACAAAGCTAATCACACAGCCTGATACCTTCACAATTACCTGTTAAGAAGTCATCCACATGAAACTAATGCAGGTTCACCCTCTCCACAGCACAACAGTATAAATCCAACTTCTGATGGTCAGTCGCAAGCTCATCATACTAATCGTAACTCACCAGGCCTCATTAGTATGACAACCTAATTGTTTTCCAAAAGGTAAGCACTCATTCCAAAATACTACTTCTTCCTCAGCTGCTACTAGAGTTTTTCATTATGGCTTTCTACATTGGTCCACCGCTGGAACAATTTTCCAGTTATTGTCCACTATACTGTAAAGTGACAAGATGTAACAACTGAGCCCTTCCACTCCCATAGGGATGGAAAAACCCAGGGAGATGAGATGCTAACCACAGTTCCCTATACAATCTAGGAGTACCCTTAACCTGACCCTGTTTTGATCCTGTCTGACTACAGAGGTTGGTACCCTAAAGTTACGCAGTGGCGCTCCTGCTCAATGTGGGCTGACCATGAGTGTTCTAATCTGCTACCTAAACTATAAACGAGGGCAGCACAAAACACAAATAAACATAAAAGAAGTATACACAGGTAGATGGTGAAACACGAGGCTTAAGATTGAAGGAAACCCAAAAAGATTTACCAAATAAGGGGAACCCCTCCAAATACTAAATTAAACAGACTGAGAGAATCCTGGTAAGGGAAACACTCAAACAAACCGCAGGAAAAAACAAAAGCGATTACTCTGCAAGATATCCTAAGCTGAGGAGCTGGGACTCCAACCTTGGAATATAGCCAGCACTGAAGGCATGTGCATGGTGAGTGCAAATAGCCTCTCCCAAGATGTGATAGGGCAAAAAAACAAGTGAACACACCTGAGAAGAAATAAAGCAGAAAGGAAAAGGAAAGGAAAGACAAGAGAACTGAGAACTAACAGCATTTGGACAAAGACAAAACATGCTTTGGTCCAATAGAGAGGGAAACTGACCAGACATCTAACACTAGAAGTCCCAGAAATTTCGAGCTCCCCCCTGAAGTCTCGAAAGAGGGTCAAATGGCATACAATAAACTGAATAGAACTAACTAGAACCTAAATGGCTAAACTCAATGGAAAACAACAACCTCCTGTGGTGCGACAGTAATGGCCTTAATTACAGAACAAAATACGGTGATTAAAGGATGTTAGCTAAAATCCTTCAGGTCATTCGACCCGTCTCTGGGTTCCAAAGCTAGAAATGTTAAATGACCCCTCTCTGGGACTTCTAGTGCTAAAGGTCCCTAGATTGAGCTCCAGAGTTGACACAATGTTCCACTCTAAAGCCTGCTTTACACACTTCAATAGATCTTTCAATCCGTCGTCGGGGTCAAGTTGTAAGTGACGCACATCCGGCATCGTTCGTGATGTATTTGCGTGTGAAACCTACATGCGATCGATATTGAACGAAAATACGGTGATCGCATACACGTCGTTTATTCCTCATACATTGGACGTTTGGTAGTACGAAACTAGTGAATTGTAACGTGTGACATCCCTCATACGATTTCGGTGTCTGATGCTATGTGCGCAGGTGTGCGCTCTGCACCGCAGCTTAAAAAAGGTCCGCTTCAGAGCGCAGCTGAAAAGCTGCATTCTGAAGCGCCTCACAATGTCTGTCATTCACTAATCTCTGTCAGTCCGTCACTATCTCTGTCCCTCTCTCTCTCTCCATGTCAGTCTATCCCCCTCTCTCATATACTCACCGATCCCCGATCCCCGGCGCTGCACGGCGTTCACACTGCTCTGGCGGCTTTTACTGTTTTGAAAAAGCCGGCCGCCCATTAAACAATCTCGTATTCCCTGCTTACCCCGCCCACCGGCGCCTATGATTGGTTACAGTGAGACACGCCCCCCACGCTGAGTGACAGGTGTCACACTGCACCCAATCACAGCAGCCGGTGGGCGTGTCTATACTGTGTAGTGAAATAAATAATTAAATAATTAAAAAAAACGGCGTGCGGTCCCCCCCAATTTTAAAACCAGCCAGATAAAGCCATACGGCTGAAGGCTGGTATTCTCAGGATGGGGAGCTCCACGTTATGGGGAGCCCCCCACCCTAACAATATCAGCCAACAGCCGCCCAGAATTGCCGCATACATTATATGCGACAGTTCTGGGACTGTACCCGGCTCTTCCCGATTTGCCCTGGTGCGTTGGCAAATCGGGGTAATAAGGAGTTATTGGCAGCCCATAGCTGCCAATAAGTCCTAGATTAATCATGTCAGGCGTCTATGAGACACCCTCCATGATTAATCTGTAAATTACAGTAAATAAACACACACGCCCGAAAAAATCCTTTATTAGAAATAAAAAACACACACACATTCCCTCATTACCAATTTATTACCCACAACAAAGCCCTCCTTGTCCGGCGTAATCCAGGATGATCCAGCGTCGCATCCAGCGCTGCTGCATGGAGGTGACCGGAGCTGCAGCAGACACAGCCGCTCCGGTCACCTCCACGCAGCTAATGAAGACAGCCGGCGATCAGCTGAGCTGTCACTGAGTTTACCCGCGGCCACCGCTGCATCCACCGTGGATCCAGTGACAGCGGGTAACCTCAGTGACAGCTCAGCTGATCGCCGGCTGTCTTCATTAGCTGCGTGGAGGTGACCGGAGCGGCTGTGTCTGCTGCAGCTCCGGTCACCTCCATGCAGCAGTGCTGGATGCGACGCTGGATCATCCTGGATTACGCCAGACAAGGAGGGCTTTGTTGTGGGTAATAAATTGGTAATGAGGGAATGTGTGTGTGTTTTTTATTTCTAATAAAGGATTTTTCGGGTGTGTGTTTATTTACTGTAATTTACAGATTAATCATGGAGGGTGTCTCATAGACGCCTGACATGATTAATCTAGGACTTATTGGCAGCTATGGGCTGCCAATAACTCCTTATTACCCCGATTTGCCAACGCACCAGGGCAAATCGGGAAGAGCCGGGTACAGTCCCAGAACTGTCGCATATAATGTATGCGGCAATTCTGGGCGGCTGTTGGCTGATATTGTTAGGGTGGGGGGCTCCCCATAATGTGGAGCTCCCCATCCTGAGAATACCAGCCTTCAGCTGTATGGCTTTATCTGGCTGGTTTTAAAATTGGGGGGGACCGCACGCCGTTTTTTTTAATTATTTAATTATTTATTTCACTACACAGTATAGACACGCCCACCGGCTGCTGTGATTGGGTGCAGTGTGACACCTGTCACTCAGCGTGGGGGGCGTGTCTCACTGTAACCAATCATAGGCGCCGGTGGGCGGGGTAAGCAGGGAATACGAGATTGTTTAATGGGCGGCCGGCTTTTTCAAAACAGTAAAAGCCGCCAGAGCAGTGTGAATGCCGTGCAGCGCCGGGGATCGGGGATCGGTGAGTATATGAGAGAGGGCTGCTAACTTCAGTTACTCAGGAGATTAGCGGTCACCGGTGAGTCCTTCACTGGTGACCGCTAATCAGGATGCGACACAGACAGAGCCGCAGCATGACAATGAAGTCGGGTGAAGTTCACCCGAGTTCATTCTGACAGTGCGGCTCTGTCTGTGTCTGCTGTCATCTGCCATTCACCGCTGCTACATGGCTGTCTGTGTCTGCTGTCAGCGGCCATGTAGCAGAGCTGAACGGCAGATGACATAGTAAAAACGCATCCCTACACATTACACACGCTTGTCAAGACAATAAATAAAAAAAAAAAAGGGTGCCCAATGCATACGTCACAGAACACATGATCTAAAGGATCGCACACAAAATTGATCAATTTAACATAGACTACTAACGCACGTGTGACAGCAAATGAACGACCTACGTGCAATCTCATTAGATCGCATATGCGACCTGGGCGTGTCACATCGCATACGAGATCGCATACCTAATTGTAAGGTGTAAAGCTGGCTTAAGGGACCATGGTTTCACTGCATTACTCAATCCAATAGCACCCCAGTCTGTACTTCAAACAGTACACTTCACACTCTGCCAAAATGCCCTTGATTTTCCTCATTCTCTTAGCTGTTTCAACTAACTACAAAACTACAACACACTTATCTCCTATCAGCCACAAAGCTCTATATATGCATAGCTGTACCAAAGTAACAGACCAGGCACAGTTTTTGTTTAGCAATTTCTTTCATCATCTCATAGTACCTTCAGCAACAGTGAAATGCCGTGACACAAAAGATTATTAGGTTTACATCACTCCAGAGTCTTACAGGTTTGTCTCAGTCATAGATTTATTGAAATATTTCAGACCCAACAAAAACACCATTTTTCTAATTCTTCTTCATTACATGCAATATTTCAAGTTAAGAGATCCATTATCAGTCAGGGTGCATCAAGAGGTGATGTGATAAACAGATCTTTTCAAATTAAAACTCACTTCTTTTGCACACTTCCCCCCAAAATTAGATCTGAGGCAAATAAATAGTCACAAATTTCAAGATACCTGGCCTTGGTATTTCCCTTGTCATATCTTTAAATTTGTCAAGAGTTGGATATTGACTAAAAGGGCCACTTAATATGGTGGTTATGGTGGTCTCCTAAAAAGAGCCACTCCTTGGCTAGGTCCTTCCCGGTGGGATATCTGGCTAGTTTCTGTGTTGAGACTCCTAACAGAGGCTCCATTGACTTTTTTGATTTGCATATTTCCCAGGGGGCATTGTACCTACGATTTCACTGTCTTGAGCGCCCTCGCTGGCTGCCAGCAGTGTTTTCTCTGGCTGGTCTCCCCGAGAGCCACTCCTTGGCTAGGTCTGTTACGGGGGCTGTCTGATTATAAACACCAAAGGGATATCAGACAGTCAGGGTCCACCGTGCAAAGTCTCTGCTGCAGACTATGGCAGAGGATAAAAGGTATCTTGTACCACGAAAGCAGTACTGACACTGATACGTCTCAGTGACACTAGAGACAATCACGGCGTGTACTGTTAAAGTCACAGCGACTACTGTATTTAGCATTAACGTAAAAGGGATATGTTAATGAGTGAGGAAGAGTATATAAGTGTGCCGCTGTAAATAGTGGAGGCACAAGTGCAGAGTGCAATACCTCTGTTAAACTCACAGAGGAATATAGTTAGGAAATAAAGCAATTCCTCCCTTACTTGGAGAGTGTGTGGTATGGTCTCTGTTAATGGTCACAGAGGCAAAAGCAGTGAGTGTGAAATGGCACCTACCTAGGTCTGTTCCTCTAGCGGTGCCAGGAGATGGGCAGCAGCGTAAGCCGCACAAAGCTCCTACCTGCGTTCGCTCCACTAGTGTGCGAGGGCACGAACCACTAGATATGGCACCTGCCTAGGTCCGCTCTACTAGTGGTGCAAAAGAGACGGACAGCAGCATAAGCCGCACAAAGCTCCTACCTATGTTCGCTCCCCTAGTGTGCGAGGATACGAACAACTGCCAGACGCAGTATAAGGAACGTTACCCTAGCGGCAACGTCCACCTACGAGTAGAAACACAAGGCCCAGCCTGACCATGTGCCTCAGGTACCTGCCTATATCTGCTCCAATAAGGTGCGAGGATACGGACCACAGCCGAAGCTGCAAGGTACAAGAACGCTACCCTGCCGATAGCGCTCACCTAACATAGACAGAGAGATGCCTAGAGGGACGTGCACAGAGCGTCTACTCTCATGCATGAACCAAGAGGACTGAGCGCCGAGCAGCGTGCGTCAGGGTCTTATATCGATTTTGTGCCTCATCCAAGATGGAGGACACCAGAGCCAATCCGCTGCCAGAATGACAGCAATGACGTTACGCTGGCCTATCACCGAGCAAGGCGTCACAAGCACATGACCAGCGACCAATCGGCTTAGAAGGTGTCAGAGACATGTGACCTCGTGTCACAAGCACATGACCAGCGGCCAATCAGCTTAGAAGGTGTCAGAGACATGTGACCTCGTGTCAGGGATGATGTCACTCGCACATGTGCAATGGCTCCAAGATAGGACTTAGTTTCCAGCGCTTGCACATGTGCAGTAGCAAGAAATCCGAACATAGTCTCCAGTGCCACAGCAAAGGGGAAGGAGACACGCAGATACCCAGAAACGGGAACCGTAACAAGGTCCTTCCTGGAGGGATATCTAGTTATTTTCCGTGTCGAGACACATAGCAGAGGCTTCATGGACTTTTTTGATTTGAATACTGGAAAGCCTGAAATTGCTCAGAAAATACATGTGAGGAGAAAGAAACAGAATCCTGATAATCATAAGAGTTTACACTCTACAGGAGAGGGAGAAAGGTGTCCATTTACCATAACAGCTTACACTATTTACGTAGTGATGAGCGAGTACTAAAAAGCTCGGGTGCTCGAAGCTCGGGCCGAGCCTCCCAAGAAACTCGTGTACTCGGCCCGAGCAACGAGCCCAATGTTATCCTATGGGAGACCCGAGTATTTTTGTGAAATGACCCCCCGGCAGCATGTAGAAACCCTAAAAATGTCACAAAAGTCTCAGAAGAGTGCTCAAATGACATGGCATCAGCATGGGGAAGACCCCTTGAAGCATTTATCACTCAAAAGTCACAGCTGTGAACAATTTTGTCCGCGTTTTACGCCATTTTTACGGACTCACCAGAAAACCTTCCAAAATGACACCAAAATGAATTTTCATGGCGGAAATGTTAAGGGCACATACCCAATAGTGAGATAGAGCTAATGTATGTTACTTTTTGAGATCAATACATGAAAGATTTTACGTAAAACATTGTGTGGCACTCCGATGTCCCTGAGAAGAGACGTACATAAAGGCCTCTGAGTCTAATGTGCCCATTTTGAAGAACTGAGTCTTTGTAGTATTTTCCTTTGCCAGGGCAGTCCAAAATTTTGAGGTTCACCAATGACCCTGCATACAGACGTGCATGAGGGCCTGTAAACCTGAATTGTCCATTGGAAGGAAGTGGGTCTTTTGTAGTATAGCCCTTAGGCAGGGCAGCCAAAAATTGGGAGGCTCCACGTTGTCCCTGGATAGAGACGTGCATGAGGGCCTGTAAACCTGAAGTGCCCATTGGAAGGAAGTGGGTCTTTTGTAGTATAGCCCTTAGGCAGGGCAGCCAAAAATTGGGAGGCTCCACGTTGTCCCTGGATAGAGACGTGCATGAGGGCCTGTTAACCTGAAGTGCCCATTGGAAGGAAGTGGGTCTATTGTAGTATAGCCCTTAGGCAGGGCAGCCAAAAATTGGGAGGCTCCATGTTGTCCCTGGATAGAGACGTGCATGAGGGCCTGTAAACCTGAAGTGCCCATTGGAAGGAAGTGGGTCTATTATAGTATAGCCCTTAGGCAGGGCAGCCAAAAATTGGGAGGCTCCACGTTGTCCCTGGATAGAGACGTGCATGAGGGCCTGTAAACCTGAAGTGCCCATTGAAAGGAAGTGGGTCTATTGTAGTATAGCCCTTTGGCAGGGCAGCCAAAAATTGGGAGGCTCCACGTTGTCCCTGGATAGAGACGTGCATGAGGGCCTGTAAACCTGAAGTGCCCATTGTAAGGAAGTGGGTCTATTGTAGTATAGCCCTTTGGCAGGGCAGCCAAAAATTGGGAGGCTCCACATTGTCCCTGGATAGAGACCTGTTAGGTTCTTAGTGCCTCCGTGCTTGCATTTAAAAACCGCACGTGTGTGCCTGTTGGTGGCAGCTTTCCGCTGCACTTGTGTGCGTTTTGCAAAACCTTGGATATAACGCACAAGTCTAGTGAATACACATCAGCACAGCATTGCAAAATGCGCAAGGGCGTTGTCAACGAACAAGGAAGTGGACGTGATGGTGGTGCAGGCAGAGATCGAGGTCGTGTGCAAGCTCTAATTTCGCCACAACAAAGGGCCACATCTACTCGCTCGCACGTCCTGTCCCAAATTCTTGGGGACCGCAGCAGTACACCGCTCTTGAACCCAGACCAGTGTCAACAGGTTGTTAGTTGGATAGCGGATAATGCTTCCAGTCAGATTGGCACCACCACAAACACTCTGTCTTCCACACGGTCAAGTGTCAGTAGCCGTGATACTGCACCGCACATTTCAGAACCTGATCCTCCTTCCTACCACCAGGCCGAGTACACGTCCACGGACATTACTGATCCCACACTTGGACACTCGGAAGAGCTGTTCGTTCACGTTTCCATTCACACATTCTGGCCTCTCGCCAGCTCCTGTTGAAGTGGGCCATGACGAGATTGTATGTACAGATGCCCAAATATTTGAGCAGCCACGTTCTCACGAAGTTGGCAACGTGTCTCAACAAGGGGTGGACGATGATGAGACACAATTGTCAGGAAGTCAGGAGGAGGAGCAGGGTGCGGAAGAGGAAGACGACGTGGTGGATGATCCAGTAACTGACCCAACCTGGCAGGAGGATATGCAGAGCGAGGACAGCAGTGCACAGGGGGAGGGAGGCGTAGCATCCCAACAGGCAGTAAGAAGCACAATTATATAACGCACAAGTCTAGTGAATACACGTCAGCACAGCATTGCAAAATGCGCAAGGGCGTTGGCAAGGAACAAGGAAGTGGACGTGATGGTGGTGCAGGCAGAGGCTGAGGTCGTGGGCAAGCTCTAATTTCGCCACAACAAAGGGCCACATCTAGTCGCTCGCACGTCCTGTCCCAAATTCTTGGGGACCGCAGCAGTACACCGCTCTTGAACCAAGACCAGTGTCAACAGGTTGTTAGTTGGATAGCGGATAATGCTTCCAGTCAGATTGGCACCACCACAAACAGTCTGTCTTCCACACGGTCAAGTGTCAGTAGCCGTGATACTGCACCGCACATTTCAGAACCTGATCCTCCTTCCTACCACAAGGCTGAGTACACGTCCTCGGACATTAATGATCCCACACTTGGACACTCGGAAGAGCTGTTCACGTTTCAATTCGAACATTCTGGCCTCTCGCCAGCTCATGTTGAAGTGGGTCATGAGGAGATCGTATGTACAGATGCCCAAATATTTGAGCAGCCACGTTCTCACGAAGTTGGCAACGTGTCTCAACAAGGGGGTGGACGATGATGAGAAACAATTGTCAGGAAGTCAGGAGGAGGAGCAGGGTGCGGAAGAGGAAGACGACGTGGTGGATGATCCAGTAACTGACCCAACCTGGCAGGAGGCTATGCAGAGCGAGGACAGCAGTGCACAGGGGGAGGGAGGCGTAGCATCCCAACAGGCAGTAAGAAGCAGGGTGGTGGCCCCAGGCAGACGTCAGGCAACTGTTCCCCGGAACAACACGACACAAGGTGCCTGTACAAATGTTAGGTCTTCCCGAGTCTGGCAGTTTTTTAAGTTGGCTCCAGATGATTCTAAAAAGGCCATTTGCAACACCTGCCGTGCCAGCATCAGCAGGGGTACCAAAACTAGCAGCCTGACCATCACCAGCATGATCAGGCACATGTCAGCCAAGCACCCAACTTTGTGGGATGTACAACAGAGTCGAGGAGCAGTGCTTGCTGATGTCACTGCTACGTCTTCGCTTGTTGTGCATGCGAGCCAATCCCCTGTCCATGCTGCCCGCGAACAAGCCTCCTCTGGCCCTGCACCTGCAGTTGCCCACGCAGAAATAACACCATCATCAAGCACGTCCTTGTCCCAGCGCAGCGTTCAGTTATCCATTCAGCAAACCTTTGAACGCAGGCGCAAATACACTGCCAACGCCCCACATGCCACACTTCTAAATGCTAACATTTCGCGACTGCTTGCGCTGGAAATGTTGCCTTTTAGGCTGGTTGAGACAGAAGCATTCCGCGACCTGATGGTGGCAGCTGTCCCACATTACTCGGTCCCCAGCCGCCACTATTTCTCCCGGTGTGCCGTCCCTGCATTGCATAACCACGTGTCACAAAACATCACACGTGCCCTGAACAACGCTGTTTCAGCCAAAGTCCACCTAACCACAGACACGTGGACAAGTGCATGTGGGCAAGGCCGCTACATCTCGTTGACGTCACACTGGGTTAATATTGTGGAAGCTGGGACCCAGTCTGAGCAAGGGACGGAACACGTCCTTCACACACCAAGTTTTGCAGGCCCTACCTCAGTCAGGGTTTCACCCACACTCTACAGCTCCGGAATGTCATGCTCCTCAGCCTCCTCCTCCTCCTGCGCATCCTCATCCACTTTACCCTCCACACCAGTCCCAAGCTGGAAGTGTCGCGGGCGGAGGAGGGGACGCTGCGCTCTCCCACTGCTCGGGTCCGGCTGCCGCTGCTCTACGGCTGCTGCTGCTCGGTGGCTCGAGCGATGGCCGGATCCCGGGGACTCGAGCGGCGCTCATCGCCCGTGAGTGAAAAGGGGTCGTTTGGGTTTTGGGGATATTGTCCGTGATGCCACCCACGGTTGTGGTGATTGTGTGGACACCACCGCTGCTCTGGACGGGGATCCCGTGAGCCTGTGACAGGGAGCAGCTTTGTTGTTATTTCTCCCCTCCGTGGGTAGGGGGGTTGGTTGTCCCAGGGCCCGTTGATGGGGTAGAGATGGATGACAGGCGGGTTGCGGGGCCTGATGAGGTGCAGGGTCGCAGGGGCAGCGCTGTGCCGCACGGCACGGAGGTACTCACTCAGCCCAATGATGATGACACAGTTCACAGTAAAACAAGTGGCTGGATGGACGGGTCCCTCGGACGGCTGCGGTTGCTCCTCCCTGCAGGTTAGTGATGACTGTCTCTCCCTGCACCTAAGTTCAGTGTTGGTAGTGATGGTTTCCCACCGGTAACCCGCTCCCCGACCTGGATATGGGCCGGAGGAGCCCCTTTTGCCCACAGGCGCTGGCCCTGGGAGACGGTTGCCCTTGGCGGTGGCGGTGTCTCCCCTTCACGGTTGGACGGTTGCCTTCTATCGTGACTTGGCTGTTTGGAAACCCTGAGGTCCCCTTCACTAACGGATTTGGCAAATTCACGGCGACACCAAGCCTTGCCGGGATCCGAAAGGCCCCTGCCAATGGTGCTGGCTTCTCTTTGTATACCGGTCCGGTACGGCCGGGTCACCACCCGTCCACGGTCCTTACGGCAGACTCCAATCGGCCTCCACTGCAGACGGTCACCACATCCTGCCAACCTTGCTGTCCTGTCCGGGCCACACACCCGGACCAACTTCAGGCTCTTTGCTGTCACTTTTCTCCTCTCTGTGTTTTCCCTCCTCCTTGGTGGGTGGAGACCAACCGCCTGGCTCCACCCCCTGGTGTGGACAACAGCCCCTGGGGAAGGCAACAAGGATTTTGTGTTTTGACTATAATATGCCTGCAGGGAGTGTGGGGTGTGTAAGTGTTGTGCTCTGTGGCCCCTGGCTTGTCCAGGGCGACACAGAAGCACTGCAGCACTGCCTCGGCGAAGCGGCAACAGGCTGTGCTGAAGCTAATCTGCATAGGTGACAAACCCTACAATGCAGAAGAGGTGTGGACAGCTCTGAAACAGCAGGCAGATCACTGGCTCACACCTCTGAACCTAAAGCCAGGAAAGGTCGTGTGTGACAATGGCCGGAACCTGGTGGTGGCTTTGAGGCGAGGCCAGCTGACACATGTTCCATGCGTGGCCCATGTGCTCAACCTCGTGGTTCAGCGGTTTCTAAAGTCATACCCAGAGCTGTCTGATCTGCTGGTAAACGTTCGCCGCCTGTCTGCACATTTTCGAAAGTCACCTACTGCTTCAGCCGGCCTTGCCGGCTTTCAGCGCCATTTGCATCTTCCGGCTCCCAGACTGGTGTGTGATGTCCCCACGCATTGGAATTCAACTCTGCACATGTTGGTCAGGATATGTGAGCAGAAGAGGGCAGTTGTTGAGTACCTGCATCACCTAAGCCGTCAGGAAATGGGTCAAACTCCACACATAACACCTGAGAAGTGGAGATGGATGTCCGACCTATGAACCATCCGCCAAATCTTTGAGGACTCCACCAAGATGGTGAGCGGTGATGACGACATTATTAGCGTCACCATACCGCTTCTCTGCCTTCTAAAATGGTCTCTGCTCAAAAAACAACCATGATGCATTGCAGGCGGAGCGCGATGAGTTTGAGCAAGAAACAGTAGTGGGAGTGGGTGATAACACACAGCCCAGCCTCGTCTCATCACAACGTGCAGTGGAGGACTATGACGAGGAGGAGGATGAAGACATGTAGCAACTCTCTGGCCAAATTGAGGATATGACATGCAGTCATATCCTCGGTTCAGCGTTGCTGGCCAGAGGACAGGGTAGATGATGAGGAGGAGGAGGAGGAGGAGGAGGACAGCATGTTCAGTCATCGTGTTGGTCAGGATACTGAAGTGATGGCTGTTAAGAGTCTGGCACACATGGCTGACTTTATGGTAAGCTGCCTGTCTCGTGACCCTCGCGTTAAGAACATCTTGGCCGACAATCATTACTGGTTGGTAACACTGTTAGACCCACGCTAAAAGGAGAACTTTATGTCTGTTATTCCCGAGGCGGAGAGGTCAGGAAAAATGCAGCAGTTCCAGAAGGCCATAGTCACGGAAGTAGGCAAAGCATTCCCCTCACAAAACGCTAGCGGCATAGGTCAGGAATCAGTGGACAACCAAGGCATACAGCCGAGAGGGGCACAAGTCCAATCCGCCAGAGGTAGGGGAACAGTCTTTAAGATGTGGGACAGTTTTCTCAGCCCCTCACATACCACAGCCCCTGAGGTGCGGGGTAGTGCCACAAGAAATCCTAAGTTTGCCCAGATGCTCAAGGAGTACCTTGCAGATCAAACAACTGTACTCCGACATTCCTCTGTGCCTTACAATTAATGGGTATCCAAGCTGGACACGTGGCATGAATTGGCTCTCTACCTTTTGGAAGTCCTGGCCTGCCCTGCTGCTAGCGTTTTGTCAGAGCGTGTTTTTAGTGCCGCAGGTGGAATCATTACAGATAAACGCACCCGCCTGTCAACTGTAAATGCTGACAGGCTGACTCTGATCAAGATGAACAAGGGTTGGATTGGGCCAGACTTCACCACACCAACAGCAAATGACAGCGGAATTTAAAGTTTGTAACGGGATTTTGCCATGTACCTACACTCACCCATGGTAACACACTTCTGGACTTTGGCTAATCGCTGGACTGCTCCTCCTTCTCCTCATGCGCCATCATGATGACCGTTACAATAGTTAGGACGTTGTTTCAGGTATACCCCAGTGGTAAATTTTTTCGCCCATTCTTTCAGAATGGGCATTACGACAGGAGACCCGCTCCTTTGCAATGGGAACAATGTTTTGAGGCCCTCATGCACATCTCAATCCAGGGACAATATGGAGCCTGACGCTGCCACCGACAGGCACACACGTGCAGTTTTTAAATGCAAGCACGGACGCAATAAGAACCTAACAGGTTTTTAGGAGCGACAATTACTGAGAAGTCTGACACTATCAGCCACTGCTGACTGACGTGTATTATACACTACACTTGTGCGTTATATAATAGTTTGGTAAAAACGCACACAAGTGCACCTGTACGCTGCCACCGAGAGGCACACACGTGCGGTTTTTTAAATGCAAGCACGGACGCACTAAGAACCTAACACAGGTTTTAGGAGCAAAAATTAAGAACTCTGACACTATCAGCCACTGCTGACTGACGTGTATTATACACTACACTTGTGCGTTATATAATATTTTTGTAAAAACGCACACAGGTGCACCTGTACGCTGCCACCGACAGGCACACACGTGCGGTTTTTAAATGCAAGCACGGACGCACTAAGAACCTAACACAGGTTTTAGGAGCAAAAATTAAGAACTCTGACACTATCAGCCACTGCTGACTGACGTGTATTATACACTACACTTGTGCGTTATATAATAGTTTGGTAAAAACGCACACAAGTGCACCTGTACGCTGCCACCGACAGGCACACACGTGCGGTTTTTAAATGCAAGCACGGACGCACTAAGAACCTAACACAGGTTTTAGGAGCAAAAATGAAGAACTCTGACACTATCAGCCACTGCTGACTGACGTGTATTATACACTACACTTGTGCGTTATATAATATTTTTGTAAAAACGCACACAGGTGCACCTGTACGCTGCCACCGACAGGCACACACGTGCGGTTTTTAAATGCAAGCACGGACGCACTAAGAACCTAACACAGGTTTTAGGAGCAAAAATTAAGAACTCTGACACTATCAGCCACTGCTGACTGACGTGTATTATACACTACACTTGTGCGTTATATAATAGTTTGGTAAAAACGCACACAAGTGCACCTGTACGCTGCCACCGACAGGCACACACGTGCGGTTTTTAAATGCAAGCACGGACGCACTAAGAACCTAACACAGGTTTTAGGAGCAAAAATTAAGAACTCTGACACTATCAGCCACTGCTGACTGACGTGTATTATACACTACACTTGTGCGTTATATAATAGTTTGGTAAAAACGCACACAAGTGCACCTGTACGCTGCCACCGACAGGCACACACGTGCGGTTTTTAAATGCAAGCACGGACGCACTAAGAACCTAACAGGTTTTAGGAGCGACAATTGCTGAGAAGTCTGACACTATCAGGACTGTTTTAGACTGTGTACACCAGCCCCAGATATGATGAAGGCTGGTATACGGTTACCACTAGGAATGGCTATATACCCTGCCTGCCTGCCTGCCTGTATACTGCTACAATAGTCCTGACAAGGACTCTTTTGGTCACTAGCCTGTATTCCAACCTGGCTATACCCTGCCTGTATACAGCAACAATAGTCCTGAGAAGGACTCTGCTACTGTACTCCGACCTGGCTATACCCTGCCTGCCTGTATACAACTAGAATAGTCCTGAGAAGGACTTTTGGTCACACTGTTTGCAGCCCTGATACGGAAATAGCTATAAAGGGCCGCAAAACTTTCCCTGAAGCAGCGACACTCTCCCTGCACTGACTGTCTGGATAGCTGTGAGCAGAGCACAGCGCGCCCGCCGGTATAAAGGCTCGGTCACGCTGTGCAGGCCGGCCAATCACTGCAATTCCACAACTAACAGGGCTGTGGCATTGCAGTGGTCTGCCAGCCAATCCCTGCATGAGGGCTGGCTCTCAAAAGAGCGCCAACATGCAGGGATGAAGACCACGAGTACAGCACGAGTATCGCGAGATTACTCGGTCCCCGCCGAGTAGACCGAGTACAGTGATACTCGTGCGAGTACCGAGTAGTAACAAGCATGCTCGCTCATCACTACTATTTAGGAGAGAGATTGAGGACCCTGCTGTCGTAAGAGCTTATGCTCTACAGGAGAGAAAGAAAAAAAAGAGAACAAACCCTGCTGACTATAAAAGCTTGAACTCTACAGGAGAAAAAGAGAGCAAAGGAAGGAGAGGACCCTGCTGACCATAAGAGCTTACACTCTACAGGAGAAAGAAATAGAGGACCTTGCTGAATCATAAGACTTACACTCTACAGGAGAGAGAGAGTACCCTACTGACCATAAAAGCTTACACTGTACAGGAGAGAGAGGACACTGCTGAATATAAGAGCTTACACTATACAGAAGAGAGAGGACCCTACTGACCATAAGAGCTTACACTATACAGGAAAGAGAGGACCTTGCTGAATCATAAGACCTTACATTCTACAGGAGAGAGAGAACCCTGCTGACCATAAAATGTTACACTCTACAGGAGAGAGAAAGACAAACCTGCTGACCATAAGAGCTTACACTATACAGTAGAGAGAGACTTAAGCTGGGTTTACATACTGCAACATCGCAAAGGACATCGCTGTAACGTCACCGGTTTGGTGACGCAATAGCGACCTCCCTAAGTCTCTGCTAAGTCTCTGGTGAGCAGTCAAACAGGCAAACCTGGCCAACAACTCAACAGCGATCCGGACCTGCAGAGCGACCTAGCTGGTTGTTGGGGACGTTGATAAGCAGCCTTTTGAAAGGGAAGTTGCTAACAAAGTCGCTGCAAAGTCTTCACACACTGAAACTTCATGCTGCACAGTGGGACACAAAGGACCTAGGAATGGTCCTGAACGATTTGTAACGATTACAACTTCACAGCAGGGGCCGGGTCGCTGATAGGTTTCACACACTGCAACATCGCAAACAACATCGCTATTGCTTCACAAAACCAGTGACGTTACAGCGATGTCGTTTGAGATGTTGCAGTGTGTAAACCCAGCTTTATCCAGTGACTCTGGATATGGAAAGCGACTCTGCTTTACAAACTGTGCTGTGCTTGGAACCACTAATCTGTGATGTCCCAGGTACTGACCACCACTGTACAAGATATGATAATCTGCTACCTTTAGGGTACCTTCACACTTAGCGATGCAGCAGCGATCCGACCAGCGATCTGACCTGGTCAGGATCGCTGCTGCATCGCTACATGGTCGCTGGTGAGCTGTCAAACAGGCAGATCTCACCAGCGACCACTGAACAGACCCCAGCCAGCAGCGACGTGCAAGCGACGCTGCGCTTGCACGGAGCCGCCGTCTGGAAGCTGCGGAGACTGGTAACTAAGGTAAACATCGGGTATGGTTACCCGATGTTTACATTAGTTACCAGTGTGAGCAGGGAGCAGGGAGCCGCGCACACTGAGCGCTGGCTCCTTGCTCTCCTAGCTACAGTACACATCGGGTTAATTAACCCGATGTGTAATGCAGCTACATGTGCAGAGAGCAGGGAGCCGCGTACACTGCTTAGCGCTGGCTCCTTGCTCTCCTAGCTGCTGTACACATCGGGTTAATTAACCCGATGTGTACAGCAGCTACATGTGCAGAGAGCCGGAGTCGGCAGCACAGGCAGCGTGAGAGCTGCAGAGGCTGGTAACTAAGGTAAATATCGGGTAACCACCTTGGTTACCCGATGTTTATCTTGGATACAGCTTACCTCAGCTGTCAGACGCCGGCTCCTGCTCCCTGCTCACTTCATTTGTCGCTCTCTTGCTGTCACACACAGCGATCTGTGTGTCACAGCAGGAGAGCGGCTTTGAAGAAAACGAACCAGGGCTGTGTGTAACGAGCAGCGATCTCGCAGCAGGGGCCAGATCGCTGCTCATTGTCACACACAGCGAGATCGCTAATGAGGTCACTGCTGCGTCACAAAAAGCGTGACTCAGCAGCGATCTCGGCAGTGAGCTCGCTGTGTGTGAAGCACCCCTTAAGGGCATTATGGAAATTCCCATTCACCCATGCAGAAAGACATTAGCCCTATCTCTGATCCTTCAGCCATGTGGGAAATGGTGCTGGTCATTGTGGGTTTTTTATGAACTTCAAAACAAATTTTAAAGCATTGAAATAGCATTAAACTGTGAATTATAGAATTCGATCTGCTCATCTCTGTTCTATTCTAATAAGGAGTAAACCCTGGAGATGATTGAATCTTTTGAAATTCAAATTTATCAGATTTACTGAATTTTCCCAAGACATTCAATTTGAGTTAAATAGAAAATACTCCTAAGCCTTCAATTTTACTGACAGTATAACTTTACTCTATTTTTCTCGAACACTAATCTTCTTTTATTCTTCATTATTACTTCTTCATTGCTGTCTTGTCACACACACAGCCTTTAGACTGTGTTGCCATCCAGCCAAGTTGATTCTTCTGATATTTTCCAAAATCACTGTAAAATCAAAGCATTTTTAATATTTGTGGACA
Source organism: Anomaloglossus baeobatrachus (assembly GCF_048569485.1). Classification (NCBI taxonomy): domain Eukaryota; kingdom Metazoa; phylum Chordata; class Amphibia; order Anura; family Aromobatidae; genus Anomaloglossus; species Anomaloglossus baeobatrachus. Next base: position 81,786,210 of record NC_134356.1, on the reverse strand, counting down.
TGTCGATGTAGTCTTGCCGTTTCTTCAGTATCGTTTTTCTTTCTCTCCCCTTATCTCTATGACTCATCTGTGAGCTGTGTCTAAGATATCTCATCAGACAAATCTGCTTCTTCCTCTACCAGAATTGATCAGTCCTTATCAAAATTCTCAATTCTGAAGTAAAGTCTCGATTCATTACTGAGATAGGAGATGGCGGCTATTACTGATGAGATTCTATGTCGATAAAAGAGGAAGGAGGGAGCGGAGCTTTGCCTCTAGCTCCTCCCTTTGCAACTAGTTCTTCCCTCTCCCTATATCTCTTCCCTCTGAATCTAGTTTCTCTCTCTACCTCTCACTTCTCCCTCTGCATCTAGCCCCTCGCTCTGCCTCTAGCTCCTGCCTCTTCCTCTATCTCCTCCCTCTGCATCTAGCTCTTCCCTCTGCCTCTAGTTTCTTGCTTCGCATTTATCTCCTCACTCTGTCTCTCCCTCCTCTGTCCTCCCATTTTCATAGAATCTCATCAATAACAACTGCCATCTCCTATCTCAGTAAAGGGAAAGTCTTCACTGAATACAGATTTTACCACAGAAATTGAAAATGAATGAACAGTCATTATCAAAATTCTCAATTCTGAAGTCCGAATTCATTACTGCGATAACAGATGGCGATTATTACTGATGAGATGCTATGTAGATAGAAGAGGAAGGAGGGAGGGAAGCTTTGCCTCTAGCTCCTCCCTCTTCAGTTAGCTCTTCCTTCTGCCTATATCTCCTCCCTTTGAATCTAGTTTTTCCCTCTGCCTCTCGCTACTTCCTCTACCTCTCGCTCCTCCCTCTGCATTTAGTTCCTCCCTCTGCCCCTATCTCCTCCCTTTGCATCTTTCTCCTCCCTCTGCTTCTATCTTCTCACTCTACCTCTAGCTCCTCTCTCTACCTCTAGCTCCTCCCTCTGCATCTAACTCTTCCTTTTGCCTCTATCTCCTCCCTCTGCCTTTCGCTCCTTCCTCTGCATCTAGCTCCTTCCTCTGCCTCTATCTCCTTCCTCTGCTTCTAGTTCCTCCCCCTGCCTGTCGCTCCTTCCTTATCATAAAGCTCCTCCCTTGCATCTAACTCCTCCTTCTGCATATAACTCCTCCTTCTGGCTTTATTTCCTCCCTCTGCCTTTAGTTCCTCCATCTGCCTCTAGTGCCTCCCTCTGCCTGTCGCTCCTCCCTCTGTCTGTCGCTCCTCCCTCTGTATATAGCTCCTTTCTCTGCCTGTCACTCCTCTCTCTGCCTCTAGCTCTTTCCTCTGCCTGTCGCTCCTCCCTCTGCTTCTAGGTCTTCCCTCTGGCTCTTTCTCTTCCATCCTCCCATAGCCATAGAATCTCATCAGTAACCACTGCCATCTCCTATCTCAATAATGGGAAAGTCTTCACTGAACACAGATTTTCCCTCAGAATTGAGAATTTTGACAACAATAGATCAATTCTGGCAGAGAAAGAAGCAGATTTCTCTGATAAGATATATTACAAAGCTGCTTTTTTCCATGTGCATTATTAATTTATGAAATAAATATTAAAATGATGGTTATATTTTATTGACAAAAAAATAAAGAAATTGAATGAAAACATTATTTTCTATCATTTTTACACCACATCTACAATTAGACACTACGACTAGGGGAACACCTCAAGGATTCCAATAAACCTAACTGTTGTTAACACATTAAGGTAATGACAGTTCGTGTTGTAGAGTGAAACAGCTTTCTTGCATTGGATGTAAATCTATCACAATTGAAAATATGCGCTTCACTTAGCTGTCATCGACTTCGAAAAGACAAACTCCCTCCAACCCTCCCATTTGCCCTTTATAATTAGGATAACATGTCCCATCTGTTGGGACCTGGAAATCAAAATTCTTAACATCTTGTTTAATTTTCTGCAGGCACTTACACATTTTACTGAACTGGAAACAACCATGACGGAATCAGCAGTTTACCGAGACACCGCTCAGCTCTGCTACGTTTCCCAAGGACAATCACATCTACTGTATAGTCAGAGACAGATTAGCTGTAATCTTTAAAAGCATTTCAGTATCTTCGTGGCTACTCTTAGATATATACTACAATAGTAATATAAAATGTGTAGAACACGCTTTTGTGTCTTTTAGTGTATTTATCTATTTACTCTGAGAAAATGTATATGTGGCTTTAGGCAGGTTAGGCAAAATGTTCCTGTCCACAAATAGAGGCGACTCTAGACCTTTACGGTAGTATGAAAAATAGAAAATTAATGTGAATAAACATTTGAAAAAATATTTAAACCTTAACAACTTACCCCTTTTAACAGTAGTCATCAAGGGGCCTTCTTCCTCAGCACAGCTTTATAACGGCGCGGCACTGAGGAATAAGTGTATGGTGCCACAATTGAAAATACCATGGTGTCAGCTTACATGACAGCTGACATCCACGGGCAGTGGCCCCTATCGGTTTTGAAACCAGTCAGGGCCAAGCAAACTCTTAAACACTGCTGTCAGTCGTGACAGCGGTATATAAACGGTTAATAGTGGGTTAAAAGTCCCCCTATGGCAGGATGGACTTCCTCGATTATAATAGTGGGTACTGATCATTGCCATGGTACCCTAGGGTCATCTGATGACCCCAGGGTATGAAGTCCTCTAAGATCCAACTATAAGCTGTGTCTTAAAGGCAACATCAGTGAGACACTACAGGTCTCATGTGCTATTACACACGAGTACAGAAATGCATGATCAGTGATTAGAGAGAGAAAAATACCATGTGACACAGTGAAAAAGAAAAAAAAAGTTAAATAAAATGTATAAAAAAAAAGTAAAAAAAGAACAAACCCAAACGGGAGACAGCAGTGCTGAGGACAGGTAAGTATACCAGCTCATGTTGTCCGTGTGCTATCTGGATGTCACATGGACAGCACACATAAAACACATACATGGACACATGCACACATGGACCTTTACCATGGACCATGAAAAACGTTAGTATTTTGCATGGATGTGTGAAGGAGGCCTTAAGTGGAGTATAACAAGGCTCTGTCCTAGGACCTATGTTGTTGAACATCTTTATCAATGATGTAAATGAAAGATTTAAACAAACTGGAACAATGGTCACTAACTGACAGAATGATTTTTTAACCAGGAGAAATGCAAAGTCCTATATCTGGGCAGGAAAAATTAAAAAAGAAAAAAAAAGAGCACATAGAGAATGGGAGGTTTAGAGCTAAGCAACAGCATGTGTGGAAAAACTTTGTTATAATAATAGATCACAGACTGAACATGAGTCAACTGTGTAATGCAGCAACGAAAAAAGGCAAACACAATTCTCGGATGTATTAACAGAAGCATAAAGTCTAGATCACGTGAAGTCATTATCCCCCTTTACTCCTCTTTGGTCAGACCACATCTGGAAGATTGTGTCCAGTTCTGGGCACCACAAAAAAAAGACTTCAACAAACTGGAGGAAGATCAGAGAAGAGTGATCAGAATGATGACTGGTCTGCAAACCTATGTCCTATGAGGAACGGTTACAGGATTTGGGAATGTTTAGTTTGCAAAACAAAAGTAGAGAGGAGTCTTAATAGCTGTCTACAAATATCTCAAGAGCTGTCACACACAAGGGATCATCCTTATTCTCATTTGCACAAGGAAAGCCTAGAAGCAATGGGATGAAACTGATTGGGAGCAGTCATAGATTAGATATTAGAAACAATTTTTTGACTGTTTGGATGGTCAATGAGTGGAACAGGCTGCCATGAGAGGTGGTGAGATGTCCTTCAATGGAAGTCTTCAAAAAGAGGCTGGACAGTCGTCTATGTGGGATGATAATGTGAATCCTGCTGTGAGCAGGACATTTGACCACATGACCCTGGAGGTCCCTTCCAACGCTAACATTCTATGATGCTAGATAATATGTGCTGTGCGTGAATAAACAGTATCAGTAAAAACAATTACTGAGCATGCTAATGTTAACTGTATATACAATAAAAAATTATATTGGGGTACTGTTTTAGCCAAAAAAATCTATGTAAATAATTTTATGCCCCAAAAAAAAACAAACTCATTCTAGGAGTTATACCTCTATTGGCTAACCAGAAAAAAAAATATATTTACAGCTTGTTTCCTCTTTAAGAATGGACTTATAGGGAGGACTAGGCATCATCAATCCAGTCTCAGATCATCTAACGTTGACCTATTTACTGGATGGATTTAGACTCATTTTTCTCTGAACCTAGAGAGCATCAGGCGTACGGTGTACTACAAATGGCTTTGGGGTTTCTACTTTTCCACTATGTACATGTACCATACTGAGAAAATGAAAACAATATGAAAGGAAATGTTCATCAGTGAAATAATATCTCTCCCCCTGGTCTCACTCATCTTGAAAAACCAGAGAAAAACACATGAAAGATCTAGAATCTTCTGTAAAATGCAGAATAAGTCTACATTTAAGGACTGTTTGTATTCTGTAATTTGTAATTATGGAAACACATTAGTTTGCATCAACCTTTATGAAAAATAAATTTACATTAAAGACTATTTACAGGTTTTTTTAGATGTATTTTAGAGAATAATAATATCAAAGTAATCAGTAACAACAGAATACTATATACGGTACATACTGAATCTATGTAAATATAGAAATATAAGTACCATATTTTTTGGATTATAAGACGCACTTTTCCTCCCAAAAGTTTGAGAGAAAAATGAGGGGTGCATCTTTTAATCTAAATGTAGCTTACCGAGAGGTGGTAGAGAGGGATAGCAGGAGACAGGGACAATGCTGCTGGCTGCTTGAACTGTGCTGGGGGGCCGCTGTGCTGGCGGCTGCTGATGCTGTGCTGGGGAACGGTGAGTTAGCGGCTGGGGGCACTATGCTGGGGGCTGCTGTTCTGGTGGCTGCTGTGCTGGGGCTGCTGTGCTGGCGGCTGGGGGCCACTGTGCTAGCCGTTGGATTCTGCTGTGCTGGGGGGGTGGTGAGACAGGGGCTATGCTTAGGTTGGTGGTTTAGCTTCAATGGCGCTTGGAGTTGGCACATGTGCAAATGGAGCTCTCGGCTCAAGATCTCATCTGTGCATGCACCACCAACAGCCCAGCAGTGGACTTATAGTATAGAAAATAGTGCCCGGAGGTGGCACGTGCGCAGATGAGATCTTGATTGCCATTGAGTCAGTCGCACTTGGCGCTAGCCGTCACATTGCCACACCCTTAAGAGGCAGGGATATTCTTCACCCGCCTGCCGGTCCTGGCAAGGAGGGACTTTAATAGAGTCTTTCCCAGGCTGAAAACAGTGTGGCAACTGGCGACCAGGCACACAGTGGCAGGTGCGAAAAGCACACCAAAAAATAACCTAATGAAAAAGGAAACAAAATATTAGGCTCAAACAACAGCAGAAACCAAAAGTGAGCTGAACCCAGCTAACCAAACTAAAGGCTGATACACAGCTGAAACTAAAGAGAAAGCTGAACCCAGCTATAACCAAAGGTAAGCTGTACCTTACAGCAGGAGAATCACCAGGAAAACCTCAAAGCACCAGCAAAAGCAAACAAACTCCCACACCGCTGAATTAATCAGCAACTAAAGCCTGCTTTACACGTTGCAATTTCGCATACGATATTGTATGCGATTTGCAACGGCCCCATCGTATGTGTGGCATGTTCAATTTGTTGAACGTGCCGCACAAACGATTAACCCCCGTCACACGTACTTACCCGTCCATACGACCTCGATGTGGGCGGCGAACGTCCACTTCCTGGAGTGGGAGGGACATTCGGCGTCACATCGACGTCACGCGGCAGCCGGCCAATAGAAGCGGAGGGGCGGAGATGAGCGGGACGTAAACATCCTTCCACATTGCTGGCTGGAGCCGTGGGAGGCAGGTAAGATTTGTTCAATGTTCCCGGGGTGTCACACACTGCGATGTGTGCTGCCTCGGGAACATTGAACAACCTGACGTGCAATTCGTCAGGATCCAACGACGTGTATGCGATGAACGTTTTAACATTCAATCGCAATCACACGTACCTGTCACACACTACAATGTACCTTACGATGCCGGATGTGTGTCTCTTACGACGTGACCCCGCCGACACATCGTAAGATATATTGTAGCATGTAAAGCGGGCTTTAGGAAGGCAGATGCAGGTTTAAATCTGCCTCCTAGAACTCATGTGACTCTGAGGCAATGCCCATTCCCCACCTTCTGTCAACAGAACATAAGAAGGAGAGACGGAGAGTGGAATGGAGGGAACGTCCCACCATCTGACTGTCAGAGGATACAGTCCTGGCAACAGATCACACCAGGGGACCCAGCGTCCCCAGGCCACTGAGTGACACTATTGCTGGGATCAGTGGCATCCCACCTCTTAGCGACTCCCAGAGTACAACGTATTTGTGTGGCGCCCCTAGCGCTCAATCGCCACAGGGTATTGCATCTGACTTAAATTGCAATGCTCATCCTGGGTAAGAAGAGGTTAACCACTGGTGTTTTATAGCTTATACAACACATTCAGCAAGGGAAATTCACGGTTGCTGGGACAGCCACTAGTGAGTCATCAGAAAGGTGGAGACTGCCTGGGGAAGTGAGTGAGCACACACATTTTCACTTTAGAACACGGCAGATCAGTCTGTGACCAAGAAGAGAGAACAGCTTCAGACAGAGAAGAGAAAGGCCTCTGGGGGGATGTCGAACGGCACCCCCCCAGAGGGGCCAACCGGGTACCGTGCAGACTGAGAAAGAAGCAGGAGACTACCGAGTGGAGCTGTGAGACAAAGGAGCAACACAGTAGCAAGAGGGTGAGCCCCAACAGCCCCTTCGGGATCAGCGCCACACAGGGTGCACAAGCCCTAGGATAGAACATACTCAACGTTGGACTACCAGAATCTGCAGGTAAGGGGGATTTCACATCTCATTGCCCACCAACAAAAGTCCTGACAGCTAGTGAGTATAAGAGTAGGGGCAGGGGGCTTAGATTTAAAGCACCACTCCAGCAGTGAAATTAAAAACTGGAGTAATGCTTTAGTAAACTTTTATGCTTACCTCACCTTGGTTCTCCAAATACCTGTGCCGCCGCTGCTGCTCCCCAACTAGTTGTTCAATGAGCTCCTCTTCAGTCCACTCTTCTCTGTGGGTCTTCTGTAGAGCGCCCTTGCTAAGGAGGCTGAAGCATGTTCATGGGGCATAATGCTTTTCAATAATGTGCATTGAATCCCTTATTACTATGTGGAATATGACACACTATTAACCCCTTTACGACCAAGGACGTCCATGGTCGCCTCTCTCTGGTTACCGTGGGCTCTGATCAGCAGACATGTGTGACTAAAAGGTGCAGGTGGATCGGAGATCCACCCATGTCTGTTAACCCCTTAAATTGCATTGTCAAACACTGACAGTGAGATTTAAAGGGCAGCATTGCACTAATGTGTGGTCATGGTAGCGCAGGGTCAGCTGATGTCCCCTGATGCAGCCATGACTCACTTCCTGTAAGAGCGGTTCTACTCTGATCAGCAGAATTGCACAGGTGATCGGACTGGGCAGTCATAAAGTCCCTTAGGGGGGCTAGTAAAATAAATGAAAAATGTAAAAAAAAGTTTTAAAGAATATGAAAAAATAAAAAAAATAAAAATATGAAAAAATAAAAAAAAAAATAAAAGTTAAAGTCACTCCCTTTCGCCCCATTAAAAATAAAACAGATATATCAAAAGATAAAATCAATTAATCTGATCGGTACACGGCGTGGTGAGAAACAAATCCAAACTCCAAAATTATGGTTTTTTTTGCTGCTGAAACATTTCTTTAAAATGCAATATCAGGCGACCAAAACAGTGCATCTACACAAAAATGGTATAATTAAAAATGCCAGCTCAAAATGCAAAAAAATAAGCCATCACTGAGCTCCAAATCCCTAGAACTGAGAACGCTGTGGGTCTCATAAAATGGCAACAAAAGTGCCAAACCTCTCAATTTTTATTCAACCCCTTAGATAAAAGTAAAAGTATATATGTTTGGTATCTACAAAATGGTACCAATGTGAGGCATTGTGACACCCCTGAACTAGTCAGGGTGTCACAGGGTACTGCACACTCTAGCCTTTGGTACAGGACTCAACCCCCCCAATGATTCTGGGATCCTGACTTTTGGTGTTGCTCCATCAGCATTTAAATCCTAGTCACCTTACACCCCACCCTGTCAGGACACCAGTGGGTGGTCTAGCTGGAATAGGGCCACCCGCCTAGGGATCAGACAGACTGGTGGGAGGGACTTAGGTGAGTTCAGTGTCAGCTTTCAGTGACAGAGGAGCTAAAGTGGCTGCTCCTGGGGAGCTGGAAGAGGAGAACAGTGGTAGTCCTCAGAGAGTGAGGAGCTAGAGGGAGTTGGAACTCCCTGGGAGACATTGGCTAGGTTGCAGACGGTGGTCTGGGACCGGAGGAGTCAGAGACCTGGTTGCAGGGTATTAGAGAAAGGAGCCAGACTTAGTTTTGGAGAACGGTTGGCACAGGAGTATCTAGTAACTGAAGCGGTACCGAGCATGGCGGGGTACTGGACCCTAGATCAGGGAGTAGCTTCACGCAACCTGATTATTAACCTGTGGAGGATAGTATCTCTATGAACTGTCCCCAAGAGCTCAGGGATCAAAGGCATCAACAAAACAAGGGGGATAGGGCTTTCCGACCCATGCAGCCCACTGAAATCCTAAGTGTCAGCCATCGAGAGCACAGCTTCCCTACCTAATAGTGGGCCGAGGGTTTGCTCAGAACATCTAACACTAGTGTATGGAGGCAAGGTACCGACCACCCATAACACCAAAGGGAGCGGACTCCCGGATGAGCTCTCCCACAGAGGCAGCGGCACCCAGAGACTTGGTTTACCTTTGTGTCAGAGTCTGCTTTGCGGTCGCATCACCACCAACACTGCCCGAGTGAGTATGTTGTCCTCCCCTTCTTCCAGCCTGCACTACGCTCCCCTACACCTCCACCATCCAGAGTCCTGGGGCCTCCCCTACCCATGGAGGGAACATCATCTGGCTGCCCCACTCCATCTCCCCCTGGTACTCCCATCGGCAGCGGCGGAACACCCCTTAACGAGAACCACGGGTGGTGTCATGAACTTTAACCCCTTCACCCCCGGCCACTAAAACACCCTAATGACCGGGCCATTTTTTGCAATTCTGACCAGTGTCACTTTGACAGGTTATAACTCTGGAACGCTTCAACGGATCCTGGCGATTCTGAGATTGTTTTTTCGTGACATATTGTACTTCATGTCAGTGGTAAATTTAGGCCGATATTTTTTGCGTTTATTTGTGAAAATTTAGGAAATTTGGCGAAAATTTTGAAAATTTCGCAAATTTCAAACTTTGAAAATTTATGCCCATAAATCTGAGAGATATGTCACACAAAATAGTTACTAAATAACATTTCCCACTTGTCTACTTTACATCAGCGCAATTTTCGAAACAAATTTTTTTTCCGTTAGGAAGTTAGAAGGGGTCAAAGGTCATCAGCAAATTCTCATTTTTCCAACAAAATTTACAAAATAATTTTTTTAGGGACCACATCACATTTGAAGTGACTTTGAGAGGCCGAGGTGACAGAAAATACCCAAAAGTGACCCCATTCTAAAAACTACACCCCTCACACTGCTCAAAACCACATCCAATAAGATTATTAACCCTTTAGGTGCTTCACAGGAACCAAAGCAATGTGGAAGGAAAAAATGAAAATTTTACTTTTTAACACAAAAATGTTACTTTAGCCATAAAATTTTCATTTTTACAAGGGAGAAAAGAGAAAGTACACAATACAATTTATTGTGCATGTTCTCCTGAGTACGCTGATACCCCATATGTGGTAAAAATCAATTGTTTGGGCGCACGGCAGAGCTCGGAAGGGAAGGAGCGCCATTTGAATTTTTGAACGCAAAATTAGCTGCACTCATTAGCGGACGCCATGTCGGGTTTGAAGACCCCCTGAGGTGCCTAAACAATGGAGCTCCCCCATAAGTGACCCCATTTTGGAAACTAGAGGCCTCAAATAATTTTTCTAGATGTTTGGTGAGCACTTTGAACCCCTGGGGGCTTCACAAAAGTTTATAGCGTTGAGCTGTGAAAAGAAAAAAATTTTTTTTTACCACAAAACGGTTGCTTCAACTAGGTAGCTTTTTTTTTCACAAGGGTAACAGGAAAAAATGCACCATAAAATGTATTGTGCATTTTCTCCTGAGTACGCAGATACCTCATATGTGGTGGAAATCAAATGTTTGGACACACGGCAGTGCTCGGAAGGCAAGGAGCGCCATTTGAATTTTTGAGTGCAAAATTAGCTGCACCTGTTAGCGGACGCCATGTCGGGTTTGAAGACCCCCTGAGGTGCCTAAACAATGGAGCTCCCCCACAAGTGACCCCATTTTGGAAACTAGAGGCCTCAAATAATTTTTCTAGATGTTTGGTGAGCACTTTGAACACCTGGGGGCTTCACAAAAGTTTATAGCGTTGAGCCGTGAAAAGAAAAAAATTTTTTTTTACCACAAAACGGTTGCTTCAACTAGGTAGCTTTTTTTTTCACAAGGGTAACAGGAAAAAATGCACCATAAAATGTATTGTGCATTTTCTCCTGAGTACGCAGATACCTCATATGTGGTGGAAATCAAATGTTTGGACACACAGCAGTGCTCGGAAGGCAAGGAGCGCCATTTGAAATTTTGAGTGCAAAATTAGCTGCACCTGTTAGCGGACGCCATGTCGGGTTTGAAGACCCCCTGAGGTGCCTAAACAATGGAGCTCCCCCACAAGTGACCCCATTTTGGAAACTAGAGGCCTCAAATAATTTTTCTAGATGTTTGGTGAGCACTTTGAACACCTGGGGGCTTCACAAAAGTTTATAGCGTTGAGCCGTGAAAAGAAAAAATTTTTTTTTTACCACAAAACGGTTGCTTCAACTAGGTAGCTTTTTTTTTCACAAGGGTAACAGGAAAAAATGCACCATAAAATGTATTGTGCATTTTCTCCTGAGTACGCAGATACCTCATATGTGGTGGAAAGTAATTGTTTGGGCGCATGGCGGGGCTCAGAAGAGAAGGAGCGCCATTTGACAGCAAAATTGGTTGGAATCATTAGCGGACACCATGTCACGTTTGGAGACCCCCTATGGTGCCTAAACAGTGGAGCTCCCCCACAAGTGACACCATTTTGGAAACTAGAGCCCTCAAATAATTTTTCTAGATGTTTGGTGAGCACTTTGAACACCTGGGGGCTTCACAGAAGTTTATAGCGTTGAGCCGTGAAAAGAAAAAATTTTTTTTTTACCACAAAACGGTTGCTTCAACTAGGTAGCTTTTTTTTCACAAGGCTATCAGGAAAAAATGCACCATAAAATGTATTGTGCATTTTCTCCTGAGTACGCAGATACCTCATATGTGGTGGAAAGTAATTGTTTGGGCGCATGGCGGGGCTCAGAAGAGAAGGAGCGCCATTTGACTTTTCAAACGCACAGACGCAGTGCACTGATCGGCCGCTGCAGGACGCACGGTCGGATGCGATAAAAAAAAGCGTCGGGGATACGTAAAAAAAAAAGTCACGCCAAAAATTGACCATGGATGCAGATACGTTATGTGCATCCCTGATCAGCGCTTGGCGGGACGCACGGACGGATGCGATACAAAAAGCGTCGCAAATACGGAAAAAAGTCACGCCAAAAATTGAGCAGGGATGCCGATCCGTTATGTGCATCCCTGATCAGCGCTTGGCGGGACGCACGGACGGATGCGATACAAAAAGCGTCGTGAATACGGAAAAAAGTCACGCCAAAAATTGACCATGGATGCCGATCCGTTATGTGCATCCCTGATCAGCGCTTGGCGGGACGCACGGACGGATGCGATACAAAAAGCGTCGGGGATACGGAAAAAAAAGTCACGCCAAAAATTGACCATGGATGCCGATCCGTTATCTGCATCCCTGATCAGCGCTCGGCGGGACGCACGGACCGATGCGATACAAAAAGCGTCGTGAATACGGAAAAAAAAGTCACGACAAAAATTGACCATGGATGCCGATCCGTTATCTGCATCCCTGATCAGCGCTCGGCGGGACGCACGGACGGATGCGATACAAAAAGCGTCGTGAATACGGAAAAAAAAGTCACGCCAAAAATTGACCATGGATGCCGATCCGTTATCTGCATCCCTGATCAGCGCTTGGCGGGACGCACGGACGGATGCGATACAAAAAGCGTCGGGGATACGGAAAAAAAAGTCACGCCAAAAATTGAGCAGGGATGCCGATCCGTTATCTGCATCCCTGATCAGCGCTTGGCGGGACGCACGGACGGATGAGGTGTAAAAATGGACAGGGGATACGGAAAAAAAAAAAAAGTTATACTCACAGTACCCAGAGGACTAGCAGGAGGATCACTGACCAGAAGAGCTGCAGAGGAACAGATGGCAGAGAGATGGAAAGCTTTACAGGAGCAGCAGGCAGATCAGCAGAATGCCCAGGAAGGACCCAGAGATGGACGCAGATGTGATCAGGCCGGTGAAGACAGGTAAGAGGACGTCGGGGGAGAGCAGAGGGGGAGAGGGGGGGGGGAGAGCAGAGGGGGGGGGGGGTGAGAGCAGAGGGGGGGGTGAGAGCAGAGGGGGAGGGGGGGTGAGAGCAGAGGGGGAGGGGGGGAGAGCAGAGGGGGAGACCGGAGAGGGAGCTGCAGAAGCAGAATAGAAATAATGGGGGAGGCAGTCAGATCGCGGGGGGAGCGGATCGGGATGTCAGGGGGGGGGGGTGGTTGGGGGGAGCAGATCGCGGGGGGGGCACGGCAGGGGCTATCACGGCAGCGCGCAGGGGCACCACGGGAGCGCGCACGGGCTGCAAAGTGAGCACAGTACTCACTTTGCAGCAGCAGCGGTGACCTCAGCAGCAGCGGTGGTAGCAGATCGGGATGCCGGGGGGGCAGATCGGGGCGTAGGGGGGCAGATCGGGGCGTAGGGGGGCAGATCGGGGGGGGCACGGGCAGGGGCCTTCACGGGAGCGCGCAGGGGCCTTCACGGGAGCGCGCAGGGAGCGGAATACTTACCATTAGAGCTGCAGCGGCGGAGACATCAGAGGCGGCGGCGGCGGCAGCAGCGGTGGCGTGGTACCAAAAGTACCAGCCACTCCACGCTGCAGACATGTTGGGGGAGGGCTCACAGGCCAGCACAGGCCTGGGGAGGGCGGCCACCGGCAGATCAGACCGCCCCACTGCACACTGATTGGAGCGATTGCGCGTCATAGCACGATCGCTCCAATCAGTGCTGCAGGGGCTGGGGGCGGCATGTTTGAGGTCCACCTATGAGATGCTGCAGAAGCTGCGGCATCTCATAGCTGGATCTCACAGGATCGCACTAATTCGGGCATTATTTTTGCCGAAATTAGTGCGATCGATGTGGTTGGCGGTTCAGATTTGAACAGCCAATCACATCGATCGTCGATAGGGGGTGGCGATGCCGCCCCCCCTGGGGTCAAGCAAAGGTCCCCTGCTGTAAGAAACAGCAGGGGACATCATTTGAAAGCCGTTGCTATGGCCACGGCAATCAAATGAAGTTTAGGCCGTAAAATTACGTCCCTGGTCGTTAAGTCACGTTAAAATAGGACGTAATTTTACGGCCCGCGGTCGTGAAGGGGTTAATACCTTGTAAACATTCCCTTTTCATTTGAAGTGGCCGCGAGCCTCCGGGTCCAGAGACCCTGGAGCCTCAGCAGACCCCGGATCTGAGTGGATCGACCGCTGCAGGGGCAGCACAGCATCACGTGGACACATCAGTTTTACCATATAGTGAGCGTGTTAAATAAAAGACCCCCCAAAACAATCGTGCAATTGCACTTTTTTTTGCAATTTCACCGCACTTGAATTTTTTTTCCTGTTTTCCAGTAAATTCTATGGTTCATCTAATGATTTCACTCAAAAGTACAACTTGTTCCACAAACAATAAGCCCTCATATGGCAGTATTGAAGGAAAAATAAAAAGTTACGGATCTCAAAAGAAGTAGAGTATAAAAAAAAAATCGGAAAATCACCTGAGGGTGAAGGGGTTAGGGGTCAACTACTGATTTTTTTTTTTATTATTGGTAAGAATGTAATTAATTTTTTTGCAGTTAAATAAATACTATATAGCCTCTCTGGAACCTATCCTAGTAAAATAATGTGACGAAATTGAATACTTAAGGCCACTTTACACGCAAAGACATCGCTAACGAGATGTCGTTGGGGTCACGGAATTCGTGACGCAGATCAGGCCTTGTTAGCGATGTCGTTGCGTGTGAAACGTACGAACGACCGCTAACAATCAAAAATACTCACCATATCGTTGATCGTTGACACGTCATTCTAATCTCAAATGTCGTTACTGTTGCAGGACGCAGGCTGTTCGTCGTTCCTGCGGCAGCACACATCGCTATGTGTGATACCGCGAGAATGTGGAACAACATCGTTCCTGCAGCCGCCGGCAATGAGGAAGGAAGGAGGTGGGCTGGATATTCTGGCTGCTCATCTCCGCCCCTCCGCTTCTATTGGTCAGCTGCTTAGTGACGCCGCTGTGACGCCGAACGAACCTCCCCTTAGAAAGGAGGCAGTTCGCCGGACACAGCGACGTTGCTAGGCAGGTAAGTATGTGTGACGGGGACTAACGATGTTGTGCGCCACGGGGAGCGATTTGCCCGCGAGAGCACAACCGACGGGAGCGGGTGCTTTCACCAGCGACATCGCTAGCGATGTCGCTGTGTGTAAAGTGGCCTTTAGTTTCATAGGACGCACAGTACATTATATGCATGTAAATCTAGAACGGATGTGACCAAATGAACTTTAATTAGCCGCTTATTAGTATATTTAAAAGATGTCACACAACTAAGCATAGAGTAGATTGCTTCATCAATGCATTATATATGTAACAGGGACATTTATCAAATAGCACAAGACTCTTATCATAAAATTGCTTTTCAGTGCTGCAGTCTGCTCCCATAGACGAAGCATTTACTCCACAGTTCTATCTGCAGCTGAATCCAGATAAGTGAATGCACTACATCATTTTAATTGCTGTCCAACAAGTTCATTGACATCACTGTGTGTCTTTAAATAGGAATGTTGGACTAGTATAGATTAGGATGCACGAGCATACGTCAGAGCTTCTATCACATTATTCAGTAAGTAATACTACTCTATAAGGAAAAAAACGCTTGTTACAATATAATGCAATAGCGCTTTTCATCTGTTTTGACATTAGTGAAATTATTTTTTTTTCATATGGGATGTACAGAACATCTGCCTATATTGTGTAATGCAAACTGATGATCAGTATATTTTCAATTAGTGTCAATGGTAAAACAAGTACAAATTTACAGTAATAGCCACCCTGTCTGCTGATGTGAGCTGGCAGGTAAAATAATGGTGTCTCCAGACCATGCGTCACCTATTGTTCTTGTACTATGTCTGTTGTTATGCATTGTTGCCTTCCCATAGGGCACTATACAAACAGACTCATCAGTCTGGGCAGTCTACAAACAGACTCATCAGTCTGGGCAGTCTACAAACAGACACATCAGTCGGGGCAGTCTACAGACAGACTCATCAGGAGGGTCAATGACTGCATATGTTCAGCCCTGTTTTAGTCAAAGCACTTCAAAAAGAGAAATAGGAATGAAGTCACAGACTTCAGATAGCTCATTGAATGCCAAAATAGTTTTTTTTGTTTGTTGTGTCGTTTGGAGGACTTTCAGATACCTCAATACTAGAGATAAGCGGACCCATGGCATGGAAGTTCAGTTAAGTGGGTTCAGACTAACTTAAAATAAAGATTAGTTTGGTACCCGAACGTGACCTGAACCTCAATGGAAGTCACTAATTTGGCATTTCGGGTCTCCACTAATATGTAGCCAGCCAGAAACAGATCACTTCCGGGGTGGTTGGGTGGAGTTTTTCCATTGTTTTCTTTTGGGTGCACATCACACCCGATCACAGCTGACATTAACCCCACAAGTATTACCCTGATTTCCTCCACAACAGGGCAATTTGGAAGAGCCTAACAAAGCACCAGAATTGGCGCATCTAATGGATGTGCTACTTCTGGGGT
The DNA here is from genome assembly GCF_048569485.1 of Anomaloglossus baeobatrachus. Lineage (NCBI taxonomy): Eukaryota > Metazoa > Chordata > Amphibia > Anura > Aromobatidae > Anomaloglossus > Anomaloglossus baeobatrachus. Next base: position 81,770,128 of record NC_134356.1, on the reverse strand, counting down.
GGCTGCGGGCTGCTATTTTTAGACTGGGAGGGGCCAAATAACCATGGGCCCTCCCAACCTAATAATACTAGTCCCTAGCTGTCTGCTTTATGTTAGCTGGTTATCAAAATAGGGGGGGCCCACACTGATTTTTTAAAATTATTTATTTAAATAATTTAAAAAAAAATGCTGTGGGATTGCCTCTGTTTCTGATAACCACTTAAGGTAAAGCACACAGCAAAGAGTTGCAGCCTGCAGTTGTCTGCTTTACCTGAGACGGTTATCAAAAATAGGTGGGCTCTTATGTCTTTTTTTTTAGTTATTCCCTATCCACACTTGTTTGCATGGAAATTGCACACATTTTATTTCCTTTTGCAACCCCAAGCATTTAATATGATCATTTTGCAGCAATTTTACAGCAAAGGAATTTGGGTCACCATTGACTTATTTGGGGTTTGTAGTCCAGGGTCAAGCTCATGTAATGTTTGGGTTCTGAACTAAATTATTGACTAAAGCCTGGCTGAACTTGGTCAAATGTGGTACCCTTGCGGTCTGGATGCCACAGTAGTGTTGCCCTCCCTAAAAGGGTTCATCCTGTGCCTGGAGGCAGATGGGGCCAGTGAGTACCATCATACAACACAATTCCTCCTCCAAGCCAGCAGGGGAGCTCTAAACCTGGAGTTCCAGGGAGCATTCCTTAAGCTCTAACCTGGGGGAGGAGTCAGTCAATCCTGAGAAGAGTTGAGTGAGAGAGGTCGAATAGTGTGGACATATGAGCTGGGATGGGAACCGGTCCGCTTAGCCAAGTAAAGTACGGTCCGCAGCGAGGCAAAGAGGAAAAGGATACCGGGGAGTGGAGCGCAGCCAGCTCACCCCAAAGTCACCGCTCGAACGATGAATACCACAGTTCGGGACCACTCGAGTACTCGAGTACCGGTGGACGCATCTGGAGGACAGAATGACTTCAGGTCTCCTGCCCATCCCACACCCAGAGGCACAGCTGCAGAGCCATGAGCTGGAGCCGCAACAAGCAGTGGGTCACCTGTGTCAGTCCACGCAGCCTGCCATACGGGTGAGATAAAATTACCTCAGAGAACAGCGTAATGGGCCTCAGCATAGCTGAAGCAGTGGGGCCCTGCATAAACAGACAGAGCGTAGGGATCAGGCCTCCTCCTGGCCAGTGTGAGTTTCCCAGACTGCTTCCAGGCTACCGGACCACCACCACCACCTGTAACAGGCTCCCTGGACTTCATCAGTTAAGCCAAGTAAAGGAGAAGGTAAAGAAATCCTTGTTTGCGTCTGCTACTGTCTCGCGCCTGGCCCAGTATCCTAAAGTCCACCCGGTCCCTACTACAGACTCTCGATAATAGTTGCCCCGAGGTTACCCGCTCCACCTGTGGGGAGCAGAAACACCTCAGCTGCCACAACACCAGCCACAGAAGTCCCGTCTAGCAGCTGCAGCCTCATAGCCGCAATCCACACGTGGCGTCACAAACTTTATTTAATATTGACTATAACTCCCATCATCATCTCCCTTTATCATTTGAAAAGACACCGCTAGGGTCACAGAGCCAAGCATCGTCACCGTTGACATCCCCGGACTAGTCCGGCCTGATTCTGAGTGCCCCTGGCCCTGGAGTGGGTGTGTCACAACCCCAACTTCCACATGTCCGTTCAACTATAATCATCATGTGCTTGTTTTTAATTAGATTTTTAGTCATGTTCCCTAAGACTGTAACTAAGAGACTTGGTTTTGATAACAGTAAAATTGGGATTCATGGGTTAGTCACTGGAAGATATTAAATATTGCTTGTATAGAGTCTACAAAAAACAAAAAGCCAGCACCAAATGTGCACTACAGCACTAAACATTCCAAACTGTACTTATTATAAAAAAATATTTTGAGATTTTTGGCAAAAAATTGCAATTTCTTGAGCTGCTTCGCCACGTCACGGCAAATCTCATTTGAAGCAGTCCTACACTAAAATATTTTTATAAAATGTGCCATACGGCCTCACATATGAATAGTAGAACTGCTCTTAGCAGCACTCACCTGGTCTATTTCAATCCCGTACCCATGACTGAGTCATGGCTGTGGGCGGGACAGGACCAAGCAAATGCTGCATGAAGTAAATAGCCTGTGGACAAAGCCTGATGACGTAATGTGAACAGTCACCAACCGCCAAAATCCAGACAGATGGAATACATCCCAAATTGGGGTGCATAGCAAGGTGGAGGTCAACCACCGACCAATTCAATGAAGAAAAAACAAAAAGCCAGCACCAAATGTGCACTACAGCACTAAACATTCCAAACTGTACTTATTATAAAAAAATATTTTGAGATTTTTGGCAAAAAATTGCAATTTCTTGAGCTGCTTCGCCACGTCACGGCAAATCTCATTTGAAGCAGTCCTACACTAAAATATTTTTATAAAATGTGCCATACGGCCTCACATATGAATAGTAGAACTGCTCTTAGCAGCACTCACCTGGTCTATTTCAATCCCGTACCCATGACTGAGTCATGGCTGTGGGCGGGACAGGTCCAAGCAAATGCTGCATGAAGTAAATAGCCTGTGGACAAAGCCTGATGACTTAATGTGAACAGTCACCAACCGCCAAAATCCAGACAGATGGAATACATCCCAAATTGGGGTGCATAGCAAGGTGGAGGTCAACCACCGACCAATTCAATGAAGAAAAAACAAAAAGCCAGCACCAAATGTGCACTACAGCACTAAACATTCCAAACTGTACTTATTATAAAAAAAAAAAATATATATTTTGAGATTTTTGGCAAAAAATTGCAATTTCTTGAGCTGCTTCGCCACATCACGGCAAATCTCATTTGAAGCAGTCCTACACTAAAATATTTTTATAAAATGTGCCATACGGCCTCACATATGAATAGTAGAACTGCTCTTAGCAGCACTCACCTGGTCTATTTCAATCCCGTACCCATGACTGAGTCATGGCTGTGGGCGGGACAGGTCCAAGCAAATGCTGCATGAAGTAAATAGCCTGTGGACAAAGCCTGATGACTTAATGTGAACAGTCACCAACCGCCAAAATCCAGACAGATGGAATACATCCCAAATTGGGGTGCATAGCAAGGTGGAGGTCAACCACCGACCAATTCAATGAAGAAAAAACAAAAAGCCAGCACCAAATGTGCACTACAGCACTAAACATTCCAAACTGTACTTATTATAAAAAAAATATTTTGAGATTTTTGGCAAAAAATTGCAATTTCTTGAGCTGCTTCGCCACGTCACGGCAAATCTCATTTGAAGCAGTCCTACACTAAAATATTTTTATAAAATGTGCCATACGGCCTCACATATGAATAGTAGAACTGCTCTTAGCAGCACTCACCTGGTCTATTTCAATCCCGTACCCATGACTGAGTCATGGCTGTGGGCGGGACAGGTCCAAGCAAATGCTGCATGAAGTAAATAGCCTGTGGACAAAGCCTGATGACTTAATGTGAACAGTCACCAACCGCCAAAATCCAGACAGATGGAATACATCCCAAATTGGGGTGCATAGCAAGGTGGAGGTCAACCACCGACCAATTCAATGAAGAAAAAACAAAAAGCCAGCACCAAATGTGCACTACAGCACTAAACATTCCAAACTGTACTTATTATAAAAAAATATTTTGAGATTTTTGGCAAAAAATTGCAATTTCTTGAGCTGCTTCGCCACGTCACGGCAAATCTCATTTGAAGCAGTCCTACACTAAAATATTTTTATAAAATGTGCCATACGGCCTCACATATGAATAGTAGAACTGCTCTTAGCAGCACTCACCTGGTCTATTTCAATCCCGTACCCATGACTGAGTCATGGCTGTGGGCGGGACAGGTCCAAGCAAATGCTGCATGAAGTAAATAGCCTGTGGACAAAGCCTGATGACTTAATGTGAACAGTCACCAACCGCCAAAATCCAGACAGATGGAATACATCCCAAATTGGGGTGCATAGCAAGGTGGAGGTCAACCACCGACCAATTCAATGAAGAAAAAACAAAAAGCCAGCACCAAATGTGCACTACAGCACTAAACATTCCAAACTGTACTTATTATAAAAAAATATTTTGAGATTTTTGGCAAAAAATTGCAATTTCTTGAGCTGCTTCGCCACGTCACGGCAAATCTCATTTGAAGCAGTCCTACACTAAAATATTTTTATAAAATGTGCCATACGGCCTCACATATGAATAGTAGAACTGCTCTTAGCAGCACTCACCTGGTCTATTTCAATCCCGTACCCATGACTGAGTCATGGCTGTGGGCGGGACAGGTCCAAGCAAATGCTGCATGAAGTAAATAGCCTGTGGACAAAGCCTAATGACTTAATGTGAACAGTCACCAACCGCCAAAATCCAGACAGATGGAATACATCCCAAATTGGGGTGCATAGCAAGGTGGAGGTCAACCACCGACCAATTCAATGAAGAAAAAACAAAAAGCCAGCACCAAATGTGCACTACAGCACTAAACATTCCAAACTGTACTTATTATAAAAAAAAATATTTTGAGATTTTTGGCAAAAAATTGCAATTTCTTGAGCTGCTTCGCCACGTCACGGCAAATCTCATTTGAAGCAGTCCTACACTAAAATATTTTTATAAAATGTGCCATACGGCCTCACATATGAATAGTAGAACTGCTCTTAGCAGCACTCACCTGGTCTATTTCAATCCCGTACCCATGACTGAGTCATGGCTGTGGGCGGGACAGGTCCAAGCAAATGCTGCATGAAGTAAATAGCCTGTGGACAAAGCCTGGGATTGAAATAGACCAGGTGAGTGCTGCTAAGAGCAGTTCTACTATTCATATGTGAGGCCGTATGGCACACTTTATAAAAATATTTTAGTGTAGGACTGCTTCAAATGAGATTTGCCGTGACGTGGCGAAGCAGCTCAAGAAATTGCAATTTTTTGCCAAAAATCTCAAAATTTTTAAAATAAGTACAGTTTGGAATGTTTAGTGCCGCAGTGCACATTTGGTGCTGGCTTTTTGTTTTTTTCTTCATTGAATTGGTCGGTGGTTGACCTCCACCTTGCTATGCACCCCAATTTGGGATGTATTCCATCTGTCTGGATTTTGGCGGTTGGTGACTGTTCACATTAAGTCATCAGGCTTTGTCCACAGGCTATTTACTTCATGCAGCATTTGCTTGGACCTGTCCCGCCCACAGCCATGACTCAGTCATGGGTACGGGATTGAAATAGACCAGGTGAGTGCTGCTAAGAGCAGTTCTACTATTCATATGTGAGGCCGTATGGCACACTTTATAAAAATATTTTAGTGTAGGACTGCTTCAAATGAGATCTGCCGTGACGTGGCGAAGCAGCTCAAGAAATTGCAATTTTTTGCCAAAAATCTCAAAATTTTTAAAATAACTACAGTTTGGAATGTTTAGTGCCGCAGTGCACATTTGGTGCTGGCTTTTTGTTTTTTTCTTCATTGAATTGGTCGGTGGTTGACCTCCACCTTGCTATGCACCCCAATTTGGGATGTATTCCATCTGTCTGGATTTTGGCGGTTGGTGACTGTTCACATTAAGTCATCAGGCTTTGTCCACAGGCTATTTACTTCATGCAGCATTTGCTTGGACCTGTCCCGCCCACAGCCATGACTCAGTCATGGGTACGGGATTGAAATAGACCAGGTGAGTGCTGCTAAGAGCAGTTCTACTATTCATATGTGAGGCCGTATGGCACACTTTATAAAAGTATTTTAGTGTAGGACTGCTTCAAATGAGATTTGCCGTGACGTGGCGAAGCAGCTCAAGAAATTGCAATTTTTTGCCAAAAATCTCAAAATTTTTAAAATAAGTACAGTTTGGAATGTTTAGTGCCGCAGTGCACATTTGGTGCTGGCTTTTTGTTTTTTTCTTCATTGAATTGGTCGGTGGTTGACCTCCACCTTGCTATGCACCCCAATTTGGGATGTATTCCATCTGTCTGGATTTTGGCGGTTGGTGACTGTTCACATTAAGTCATCAGGCTTTGTCCACAGGCTATTTACTTCATGCAGCATTTGCTTGGACCTGTCCCGCCCACAGCCATGACTCAGTCATGGGTATGGGATTGAAATAGACCAGGTGAGTGCTGCTAAGAGCAGTTCTACTATTCATATGTGAGGCCGTATGGCACACTTTATAAAAGTATTTTAGTGTAGGACTGCTTCAAATGAGATTTGCCGTGACGTGGCGAAGCAGCTCAAGAAATTGCAATTTTTTGCCAAAAATCTCAAAATTTTTAAAATAAGTACAGTTTGGAATGTTTAGTGCCGCAGTGCTCATTTGGTGCTGGCTTTTTGTTTTTTTCTTCATTGTATAGAGTCTAGTACAAGGGTACAAGGGAACACATGAGACACAGGTTTGTAAAACAGTTCTTGTATTGCTTCATACAAGTGGGCACACACACAGTAGAACGGTTAAACACAATTTGCTGGGTGCAGAAGCTGAAAACAAGGAAACAGGAATGGATCCACAAGCTTCAGGAAAAGTCTCGATATATTACAGTCACTTTTGATGTGATTGCTCTCTCGGAGGCCAAATAATATTAATAGAGAATTAAAAGGTCATTTTCAGTGAAGAGAGGGTTAATTGTGACAGCAGCGTAATCATTAATGAAGATAGTATGAACATATGGGAGAAGACTCAGATGACACTGGTGGCTTTTGATCAGTGATCTGTCCCAAAATTGCATTTTCTATTGAAAACCTCAATCGACAGGTAGTGATACAGATTGACCACCACAGAAGAAGTATAATTTTACCCTGCACATTCTGATGGGGGGGCTATATAATTAGTTATTTGGCTAACACTACAAAATTAAGAGCTGCTTCTTCTATCATTCCTCAACCAGCCTATGAAAAGGGTCTTAAGTAGAGATGAGCGATGTTCGATTCGACCCGTTCGCCAATTTCAAATTCGAGTGATTTTGGGCGGTGTTCGAGTCGTTCGACGAACTCGAACGATTTGCTTCAAGTTCGGCAGTTCGAGTTACCATTCGATAACGGTTCGATGGGGTGCAATGTTAGTCCGCCTCCACGTGGTGCACCCTGGGTAACGCTAAAGGACTAACAATCTTGATGACCAAACAATCAAATTATATCTAGATTTCCTGGTCAGTATATCTTACCTCATACCTGATAATCAACAGAGGAACAAAGGAACAACTTTGACAATGCCTAAAAAATATAATGGTATTGTCACAAATGTCACTCCTCAAATGAAAGATCTTGGACCCATGGTGAATATCTGCCAAATTAATATTGAAGGTATCAGCCACCTAAAATGTGTTTTCCTCCACAAGTTCCTCACTGATAACAAAATAGATGTACTTGTTCTTCAGGAAACGCATGTTGAAAATGAAGATCAACTCCTAGTTTGTGGCTCCATCTATGGCTTTGATCTAATTGGTGTTACATATGGCTCTCATTACGGTGTAGCCACATATGTGAAAAGTAACATTGAAAACGCAATGCTTGTATCTACATCTGTTGAAAATGACATCCATGAAGTTGTGAGCAAAGTTGGCGATATCACAATTGTTAATATTTACAAGCCTCCTGCAGTACAATGGCCCACAGAAGTCATTCATGTTCACCCACACCCTACTGTATACATAGGAGATTTTAATAGCCACCACGAGCTTTGGCAATATGCTAGCAACGATGACAATGGCGAGTATCTGGTAAACTGGTCTGAAGCGCATAATATATTCCTCGTTTTTGATGCAAAGGACTTTCGAACTTTCCAGTCAGCAGCCTGGCAGAGAGGATACAATCCTGACTTATGTTTTGTCTCACACAATAGAAACAATCAACCTTTGTCTACATCTCGATGTGTTGTCAAACATTTCCCTCGTAGCCAGCATCGCCCTGTCATCATCACCATTGGAGTATCTATTCCTCTTGTAACGTCGTATCCGCGTCCTCGATGGAACCTTGCCAAAGCCAACTGGAAGAAGTTTGCAGATCACCTTGATAAGTGTATCGGCTGGATACCACCAATCAGTAAAAACTATGAACGGTTTTGTAAAGCAGTTATTACAGCTGCAAAGAAATCAATACCACGTGGCTTTCGCAAAGAATATATCCCAGGATAGTCTGATGAATGTGAACAACTGTACAGACAATTTCTTGAGAGTGAAGATGGTGAAATTGGTGAGGAATTGTTGAACAAACTGAATGCAGCACGTTGTATTAAATGGATGGAAACAGTTGAGAATTTGGACTTTAAAAGGTCCAGTAGAAAAGCATGGTCTCTTTTAAGAAAACTAGAAGGAAATCATAAAGTAAAGCACAAAACGAATTCTATAACTTCAAATCAAATTGCAGCACATATTGTGAACATATCAAGAAGCCCAAAAGACCGAGCTCACACCATAGAAGTTAAAAGTAAGTTTAAGCTACTAAAATCATCAGTGGCACCATCTGAAGAATACTCACGTGCTTTTACAACCTGTGACATTGAAATTGCCCTTGCTGAAACTAAAATTAACAAAGCTCCCGGCTCTGATGGGATCCATCCTGAATTTCTCAAAAACTGTGGACCTTATGCGAAAAAATGGATGGCAAAGATATTCTCAGATATTATGGAGAATGCTCAAGTCCCTAGTAAATTAAAACATGTCAAAATAATTGCATTGTTAAAACCTGGGAAGCCTGAAGATAATCCATCAAGCTATAGACCCATTGCCTTGTTGAGTTGCTTATATAAGCTCTTAGAACGCTTAATATATAACAAGATCAGTCTAAAGATTTACGACTCAATACCTATAGAGCAAGTCGGCTTCAGACCTGCTCGAAACTGTAGTGACCAAGTCTTAGCTTTGACAACTCTCATTGAAGCTGAATTCCAGAAGAACAAGAAAGTTTCAGTGGCGTTTATCAATCTCTCTGCTGCATATGATACTGTGTGGAGTTAAGGACTTTTATATAAATTTCTGAAGGTGATTCCATGTAAGAAAATGATGTACCTCTTGAACAATATGATTGCAAATCAAACTTTTCATCTTATTATGGGCGATTCAACCAGTTGTAAGAAATCTTTAAACAACGGACTGGCCCAGGGATCAGTGCTGGCACCTCTCCTGTTTGCCCTGTACCTAGCTGATATTCCTAAAACAGTGTCACGGAAATTTGGATATGCCGATGACTGGGCACTTGCTATGGTAAGCAAAACAATGGAGGAAGCAGAGGATGTTCTTACAAAAGATCTTAGTGTAATGGGAAAGTACTTCCGACAATGGAGATTAAAACCTAACCCATCAAAAACGGAAGTTTGTTGCTTTCATTTACACAATGCAAGTGGCAAGACTGAACTTAAAGTACAATTTGAAGGCCAATCTGTTAAACACAATTTCAATCCTAAGTACTTAGGTGTAACCCTTGATAGAAGTCTAACTTTTAAATCCCATCTGGATAAATTGGCACAGAAACTGAAAGCACGTAATAATATTATTCAGAAACTTTGTGGATCCTCATGGGGCTCGGCAACATCTGTTTTGAGAACATCTACTCTTGCCCTGGTGTACTCTGCTGCAGAATACTGTGCTCCAGCATGGTTAAATAGCTGTCATGTAAACTTAATTGACACTCAGCTGAACAACTCTTTGCGTATAATATCTGGTGCTATTAGACCTACACCTGTTCACTGGTTACCTGTGCTGGGTCATATCGCACCCGCAAATCTAAGAAGACAAAAGCTCCTACTTAAAGAGTACACTAAAGTAGTGAATAATGAAAAACTTCCAATACACCATAATATCAGAGATGTTACAATACAACGATTGAAATCAAGACATCCACCCATCCGAACTGCAATCACCTTGCATGAACAAAACTTCAATTTAGAGGAGAAATGGCGAGAACTTTGGGTCAATGTAGTAGAAGGTGATCCCCAAATGTTCCCTAATTTACAAAACCCTCCACCAGGCTTCAATCTACCAAGGAAAACATGGGTTACTCTAAATCGTATCAGAACAAACTTTGGCGTCTGTGCAGATTTTATGTATAAGTGGGGAAAATATGACTCTCCGACCTGTGACTGTGGAGCAGATCGTCAAACTATCCAGCACATTGTTGAGGAGTGCCCCCTGAGATCCTACCATGGTGACAAGAAGGATTTCTATATTGTAAATGATAACGCTATTGCATATATAGAAAATCTTGATATTCAAATTTGATTTTTATCCTTTTGATATTTTTCAATCACTGTCTATTGTCTGCTGTTTATTTTTATATGATGGTAAGATATACGTTCATACGATTAAATTAAAACGGTTCGATTACCAAAAGCGTGATTTTTCACAGTAAGGCTATGTGCGCACGTTGCGTATCTGCATGCGTCCTGCGTCCCCAGCACAATCACTCTCTCTTTCCTACTCACCTATCACTGGCGTGGCGCTGCACGGCTGTCACAAAACTACGGCGGCATTTCCTCTTTTGAAAATGGCTGATGCACATTATTCAATCTGGCATTCCCTGCTTTCCCCGCCCACCGGTGCCCATGATTGGTTGCAGTCAGACACGCCCCCATGCTGAGTGACAGCTGTCTCACTGCAACCAATCACAGCCGCCTGCGGGCGGGTCTATATCGTGCAGTAAAATAAATAAATAAATAATAATAAAAAAAACAAACTGCGGTTCCCCCCAATTTTGATACCAGCCAAGAAAAAGCCACATGGCTGGAAGCTGTTATTCTCAGGATGGGGAGCACCTTGTTATGGGGAGCCCACCACCCTAACAATATCAGCCTGCAGACACCCGGAATTGCCGCATCCATTAGATGCGACAGTTCCGGGACTTTACCCGGCTCATCCCAAATTGCCCTGGTGTGGTGGCAATCGGTGTAATAAGGGGTTAATCATGGCAGGCGTCTCCCTGAGATACCTTCCATGGTTAACCTGTAAGTGAAAGTAAATAAACACACACAACGAAAAATCCTTTATTTGGAATAAAAGACAAAAAAACCTTAATTTACCTCTTTATTAATCCCCAAAGAACAATACAGATCTAAAGTAATCCACACGACGCTTTCAGCTCTGCTACATGAAGCTGGTCCACGTATCAACTGACGTGAGCCGCACTGTCACCGGAGACTTCACTCAGGTAGTGCCTGTGTGTGATATATCTCTACTGCAATACAGAGGTCAAGATTACTAAATCTTCCCATGCTTTTCTTTAAAGGCAGTGGCTCAATGGGTAGAGCTGCCGCCTAAAGAGAATTACTTCACAAGTTTGAGTCCTGACCATCCTGGTAAAGAATTTAATTTATTTTTAATTTTAAATTATAATTATTATTTATTTATAATTATAATTTAATTTAATTATTCACTGAGGGGAGTAGACGGACATCAGCTGTGAGCCGCAGGACACACCTCTAAAATCGTAGCAGTTCACAGAATGAGGCTGCATTGCTCTCTCCTCTCTCTCTCCTCTCTCTCTCTTCTCTCTCTCTCTCCCATCTCTCTCTCTCTTCTCTCTCTCTTTTTCTCTCTCTTTCTTTGTCTCTTTCTCTCTCCTTTTCTCTCTTTTAATCTCTTTTTCTCTCTCTTTTTCTGTCTTTCTCTCACTTTTTCTTTCTTTTTCTTTCTTTCTTTCTCTCTCTTTCTCTCTCTTTTCTGTCTTTCTCTATCTCATTTTCTCTCTTTGTCTCTCTTTTTCTCTCTTTTTCTCTCTCTTTTTCTCTTTCTCTCTCTTTATCTCTTTCTTTCTCTCTTTCTTTCTCTCTCTTTTTCTCTCTTTTTCTCTATTATTCTATTTTTCTTTCTCTTTCTATCTTTTTCCCTCTTTCTCTTTTTCTCTTTGTCTCTCTTTTCTCTCTATTTCTCTCTTTTTCTCTCTCTTTCTCTCTCTTTTCTCTCTCTCAGACCTGGTGATGATCAGCTGATGCGGTCACTTGGCCAGCTAAACTATCAGCTGCTGCTGTCGGACAGGAGTCTGCACAGAAGTGTGCAGTTTTTTGGGGGGTTGATGCATCAGCTGATTGTATAAAAGCCGTTTATACAATCAGCTGCTGTGTCATGTGATTCAGGCCCTTGAACCTGACACATCATCTGATCGTTTTGCCTTCCAGCAAACGGATCAGATGATATTGGATCCGGATTGGACGGCGCGGGACCCTTGACCCAGGATTACTGCGGAGGGGAATTCTTTATTTCAATAAAAATGGAGTCAATAATTGTGTTGTGTTTTATTTCTAATAAAAATATTTTTCTGTGTGTTGTGTTTTTTTTTATCTGTACTAGAAATTCATGGTGGCCATGTCTAATATTGGCGTGACACCATGAATTTCGGGCTTAGGGCCAGTTGATAATATACAGCTAGCCCTAACTCCATTATTACCCAGTGAGCCACCCATCACCAGGACAGCTGGAAGAGTTGGATACAGTGCCAAAAGATGGCGCTTCTATCAAAGCGACATTTTCTTGGGCAGCTGAGGACTGCAATTCGCAGCAGGGGTGCCCAGAAATCTTGGGCACCCTGCGCTGCGGATTCCAATCCCCAGCTGAGTAGTTGTACCTGGCTGGACACAAAAATTGGGCGAAGCCCATGTCATTTATTTTTTTAATTATTTCATGAAATTCATGAAATAATTAAAAAAAAAAAGAGCTTTCCTATATTTTTAGTTCCCAGCCGGGTACAAATAGGCAGCTGGGGGTTGAGGGCAGCGCATAGCTGCCTGCTGTACCTGGCTAGCATACAAAAACATGGTGAAGCCCACATAATTTTTTTGGGGGGCAAAAAACTCCTGCATACAGTCCTGGATGAAGTATGCTGAGCCTTGTAGTTCTCTGCAGCTGCTGTCTGCTGTCTGCCTGTATGGAGGAGAGCAGACAGCAGCTGCAGAACTACAAGGCTCAGCATCCTCCATCCAGGACTGTATGCTGGAGGGAGAGGCAGGGGGAGCAGAACTGCAAGGCTCAGTATACTTCATCCACTAGTGTATGCAGGAGAGCAGACAGCAGCTGCAGAACTACAAAGCTCAGCATGCTGCATCCAGGACTGTATGCTGGAGGGAAAGACAGAGAGATCAGAACTACAAGGCTCAGCATGCTCCATTCACTAGTGTATGCAGGAGAGCAGACAGCAGCTGCAGAACTACAAGGCTCAGCATGCTCCATTCACTAGTATATGTAGGAGAGCAGACAGCAGCTGCAGAACTACAAGGCTCAGCATACTCCATCCAGGACTGTATGCAGGAGTTTTTTGGCCACAAAAAAATGATATGATGATCATATTTTTGTATGCTAGCCAGGTACAGCAGGCAGGTACGGCTGGCCCCAAACCCCAGCTGCCTAGTTGTACCCGGCTGGGAACTAAAAATATAGGGAAGCCCTTTTTTTTAATTATTTCATGAATTTCATGAAAGAATTAAAAAAAATGACATGGGATTTGCCCCATTTTTGTGTCCAGCCAGGTACAACTAGGCAGCTGGAGGTTGGAATCCGCAACACAGGTTGGCCCGAGGTTTCTGGGCCCCTCTACTCTGAATTGCAGTCCGCAGCCGCCCCTGAAAATGGCGCTTTCATAGAAGCGCCAGCATCTGGCGCTGTATCCAACTCTTCCAGCTGCTCTGATGCCGGGTGGCTTGCAGGGTAATAATGGGTTAATACTAGCTTTGTTTTACTAGCTAGTATTAAGCCAGAGATTCTTAATGTCAGGCAAGTTTGACCCGGCCATTAAGAATCTCCAATAAAGGGTTAAAAAAAAGACACCACACAGAGAAAAAATGCTTTAATAGAAATAAATACACAGACACACTTAGAGACTCCATGTTTATTACTCCCTCTCACCCCTGGTGATGTCACCGCTGCCACTGTTGAAATTGTAATCTGACAGGCGGGTTACCATAGCAACGTTGATCTCCGCTATTCACCGGCTGTGGCATCCAGTCCTTGCTTGTGGGTTGACTCTGTAAAGAGCGCCCACATGCTGAATCGGGGAGCCAAGTATGTGCCCAAGCATCTCGCCGGTACACGGAGATGCTCAAATGAGCACCGCGTACCGGAGAGATGCACTGACGTCTAGCCATGTGAACAGCCTGTAGCCAATGAGATAATAGACACGTGACTGGTCACATACTATGACGACGTCACGGAAGGTGCTATCATCAGTGCTGGTTACCGGGAGGGCGCAGTGATGATCGGAAGGAAAAGCGGAGGGTGACAGAGTGCAGGACACATCGCGGGGACCTGTAAGTATAATGGAAATGTTTATTAACTGTATGTGTACATGTATAATGTGTTTGTATGTGTTTGTGTTTGCCTGCTATTGTTTTCAATGGGGTTCGAAGGTGTTCGTTGGACGTTCACCGAACGTTCGCCGAACTGATCCGACGTTCGCCGAACCGAACTCGAACACTAGGGGGGTGGCTCAACACTAGTCCTAAGCAGGCAATAGTCTTCAATTCTGGCACATGGTCATGGACAGGGCCTACAAGTGTGTCCAAAAATGTTCAAATATGCAATAATTGAAAACTTAAGTGTAGAACATACTAGTAATGAAAATCTCAGTGAGATTTTGGCAATTTTTCCGTGCTTATAATGGACACTTTGCCTTGGGATGGTTCAGTAATCCTTAAATGACATGTCAAGAATTATACTCACAAATCACTAGAAGCAAAAAATGTTTTTTTCCTATTATCAATTAATGTCATGTACTTTTTCTATCTGCCCTGTGCTGCTAACACAGGAGTAAGCCAACAACACATCACATAAAAAGCAGTTTGTTTGCTAACGGCGATCATTTATTATATTTAGGCCACTATAAATTACACAAAACCTCCCGGGGCTTTCCTGCTCTGGAAATTTGTCATGTAAAGCCATAAAGAGTTACTACATTTACATTTTTTTTCTAAAAATGTTCTGCACTTTCCATAGTTGACCCAGATTCACTTTCAGCTTGTTTAGAAGAGAATCTATACTATTATTAAAGGCTATTTATTTCACATTGTGTTTATTCCTGGAGGGTCTGTAGATACCGTTGAATGAATGTAATTTCCCAAGAGCAAGGCCCTCTTAAACCTCCTCTGAACAATGACACTCCCTACCTGTCAACTGATTCAAGCCCTAATTGTACAATCCTAGGAATTATTTTATTAAAAAACATATTAAATTTTAACATATTGTCAACATCTATTCGTTTTTTTAGAATATTTGATTAACAAATAATGAAAGAGGTAATTAAAGGGAAACTGTCAGCCAGTTTTTACACATGAAAGCAGTAGTATGACAGTTAAAGCACTTGGCCCCAATAAAAATAAATTTTTTGAGAATCCCGATGTGCCATTAATGAGAAACCAAACAAAAAAGCTACAAGCAGATCAAGCTGGAAGTGTACTAGGGTAATTTATATCTACTTTCATATTGAGACACATGCTGAGAAGTTTCCTTTAAAAGGTACCAAGTAAGGATGACCTAATTTTAAGAAATTGGAATTTACTAGTTTTGATGTCTTTTTCCCCCAAATTTAATCAGAAACAAATTGATTCCCTGCGAATTTCAATACTGCAAAACCTCTAAGTGCCCACAAAAGAGATGTGTAATACAAACGCAGACTTAGTAATATCCGAGCTCAATATATATGGGTATACATATGTTAATCAGTGGTATCTAACAGCTTTTTTAATAACATGCTGCCCTTTAGGCTGTTTTAATTGCGAAAATAGTCCAAAAATTATCCATTTTTAAGGGCAGATGTGTGTTTTACTGGTGTTTATAAACAGTAAGAAGCATGGATTTTTCCCAATGGATGATGCAAACTTCTGAGTATATAAAGCTTCCATTTTTGTTAAATGAAAAAACAAGAGATTTTTACAAGCCATGGAAAAGTGATCAGCAATTACAGGATCATCAAAATGATCACTGTTTAGATAGAGAGAAATCAAAGGCTTCTTAAAAACCTATATAAAAATTATCCCTTCCTATTGATTAGTCGAAGGTTAGCCATTTGCAAAATTAAGATACAATGGAATTTTTTCAAGCCACACAAAAATTATCCTTTTATTTAGGCAGCAGAATCAGGTGTGCTCTTAGAAAGTGAAGAATCAATGGTTTTCCAATTAGGAATGAAACAATTATACACAAAGTTACCATGCTTTTTGTGTTAATGGGGCAGATAGGATAGGACTCATCACTGGAGCCAAAAAAGTTGGCCAATGAGAACATCTTTGCAACCTAAGCTCAAGAACACAGTTGCGGAAAGATTAATTGATCCCACTAAAGTTCGCCTGCCACCATGTCACATTAATTTTGAGCTGAGGAAGCAGTGTGTGAAAGTTCTACCAAAAGAAGGAACGACTTTTACGTAGTTTTGTACCGAGTTTAAAGGACTGTCCGAAGCACAACTGAATGAAGGCATTTTTGTAAGTCTGGATATTCAAAAACTCATGAAGGACGACGTATTCAAAATAAAAATTAAAGCTGTTGTATCTGCTGATGGGTTTTATATGGATCCTGGGAAGGTACAAACCATAATTGATTCAATTCAACCTTGGTTGGCACCTTAAAGCACTGCAACAGTTTCTAAGATTTGTCAATTACTGCAGAAAATGTTTTAGTGGTTTTTCTCAGATCATCAAAACTCTTTCTGATCTCACATGTAAGGGGGCGGATCTTAGAGTTTTGTCATCAGATGCTGTTCAGGTTTATGTCTGCTCCAGGTCTTATCCATCCAGATCTTCAGAAGCTGTTTATTGTGGAGATGGATGCTTCTGAAATCGGGGTACGGGCTGTATTGTCTCAAGGTCCCAAAACATTGACCAACTTCCAGCCATGTGCCTTTTTCTCTAGGCAAATCTTGTCTGCTGAGAGAAATTATGATGTTTGGAATCATGAATTGCTCACTGTCAAATTAGCTTTTGAAGAATGGAGACATTTTTTTCAAGGAAATTAATTATTCATCAAATCACGATTGTGATGGATCATAACAATTTATCTTATATTCAATCTGCTGAGCAGTTGACCCAAGGCAAGCCAAAATTTTCTCTAGATTAAATTTTTCTATTGCATTTAGGTCAGGGTCTAAGAACATGAAGGCTGATTTTTTTTTCCATGCAGCCATGATTATTTTTCTCCTGCAGAACTGCCATCCTCCATTTTTCCTCAAAAGTATTTTTATAAGATTTGTATGGTATCCTTGGATTTGGAAGCTGAGATCCATGAAGCTCCTATTCCAGGGTCCAAATAATTTGTTCTTATGTACTTGAGATTACGTCTGTCACAGGAATTCCATGACTCCATTTTGAGTGGTCACCCGGGAGTTACAGTTATGCAGAAAGCTATTGCTAGACTCTTTTGGTGGTCAACCATGCACAATGATATTAAAAATTTTGTAACTGTTTGTGAAACTTGTGCACACACTAAAGTCTGTCATAGCTTGCCTTCTGGGAATTGGCTCCATTGCCAATTCCAGAAAGACCTTGGACTCATTCTTCCATGGATTTTATCAAGGATTTACTTCTGTCTGGAACGAAAACCATGATTTGGGTGATAGCTGACCAATTCAGTAAAAAACGTACTTTGCTCCAATAACAGGCTTACCTCATGCTGAAACACTTTCCAGGTTATTTATCAGTCATGTGGTATGATTGCATGGAATGCCTCTGCACATTGTATCTGATAGGGGGGTGCAAATTGTCTTCAAATTTTGGAGATCGTTTTATAAAAAATTGGGTATTGATTTGTCATTTTGAGGAGTATTGGTCCTCATATTTACTAGTGATGAGGGAGCGTACTAACCACTGCTTCATATTCAATCTCGGGTTCTCAGGTATGTTTATTACTTGATCGAGTATCGTGAGTGTTCAAGTCCCCACTTCACATGTTTCTTGGCTGTCAGACAGCCAATCAACATGTGGGGATTGACTGCCATGCTGTCAGGTCTGGTAGTTCTGTACATGAGTGGGTCCGTCATGCTTCTACATATGCTCTGACTCCCCGACGGGTCACCCACTGCCCTTTGCTGGCCACGAGGGGTGGAGAGTTACTATCAGTGGCAGAGCTTGCATGAGTGCCCGCTCTGACCTTGAACATCGTACCCTGGGGGTCGCTGGGAGGATGGATGCCTCTACTTCCAGCGTTGGTGTCACTCAGGGGCCCCAGGATGCCTGGTCCCTTGGTGTGAGCTGTTGCCAGCAGATACAGGATGCTGTATACAAAATGCAGGAGGAGGATTATGCAGAGAAGACCCAACCCACATAGGCCCACCCCAGATGCATACGTCAATCAAAGTACTAAGTCATCATTTCCGCAACTTTGATTAAGGATATTTCAGCAACCAAGTATCCGAGCTTTCAACAAAAGATATGCTTGGATTCAGCATCCTATTACTACTGTAGCACTACATTTACTTAAAGGGAACCTGTTAAGTCCAATATACACCCAGAACCACAAGCAGTTCTAGGTGTATATTGCTAATCCCTGCCTAACCGTCCCTGTATACACTAGTATAGATAAAGAGATCTTTAGAAAAAGTATTTCTAAAGATCTTTTACTGTATGCTAATGAGGGAGGGCACTAGCTACCTGGGCATTAGTTCCCCAGCCAGTCACCCCCATTAGTATGGTATAATGCCCCTGTGGGTGTGCTATCATGCTAATGAATACGCAGCGTCACAGGATAATCTCACTCACCTCTCAGCCTCCATAGCGGTCGATGGGGGATTTCGGCTCAGTGTGCATGACCCCGGAGGTTGGGTCATGCGCACTATGAAGCCGGGTGTACATGTCCTGGCTTCAAACCGAAGTAGTGCGCATGACCCAAACTCTAGGGTCATGCGCACTGAGCCAAAATCCCCCGTGGGATGCAATGGCTGTGCAGAGGTGAGTGAGATTATCATTACAAAGGAGACAACAGGACTGGTGCATACATTACATAGGAGAGAGTGAGGCTGGTGCCCAATGTTTTGTGAAACACATGTGATTTCAATAAGCTCACTATAACAATAGTTGTTTTCATTGAGAGTTGCAATTTGTAAAATGGGTCACTTAGGGGGGTCGTGCTGTCCTGACACCTCAGAAGTTCTGACAACGTAACACTTACAAACCATTAGGCTATGTGTCCACGGTAGAATGTTGCTGCGGATTTTTCTGCATGAAAATCCGTGGCTTTCCCGCAAAATCCGCACCTTTTCAAAGGTGCGGATTTGCCGCGGATTTTGTTGCGGATTTTTTTTTTCCCAATTCTGAAGCCAAAATCCGGATCAAAATCCGCAACAATAATTGACATGTTGGAGATTTTTCCGGATCAAAATCCGCACCAAATCCGCTGCGGAAAAATCCGCAGCATGGGCACAGCATTTCCAAAAAGCCATAGAAATGGCTGGGAAGTGCCACTGCTGCAGATTTTTGGGAAATCCGCGGCTTTTCTGCGAGAAATCCGCTGCAAAATCGCGCATTTTCTGCCGCGTGGGCACATAGCCTTACAGCTAAATCTGCACTACAATATGGTGCTCCTTCCATTCTGAGCATTGCGCTGTGCCTGAAAAGTAGTTTCTGACCACATATGCGGTATGGACATACTCAGAAGAAATTGAGTAACAATGTCTGTGTTGCATTTTCTTTGGTTACCTGTGTGAAAATTAAAAATTTGGGCCTTCAACATTTTTGTTGAAAAAAATGTAATCTTTAATTTTCAATGCCCAATATTGTAATATTCTGTGTGGCACTAATCGGTTCAAAATGCTCACTGCACCCGTAGATACATTCCTTGAGGGTTGTAATTTCCAAACTGCTTTCACTTTTAGGGGGTTTCTGCTGTTTTGGAAACTCAGCGGTTCTCAAATTGTGATATAGTGTTTGCAGTCTATTCCAGACAATTTTGCACTCCAAAACTTATATAGCGCTCCTTCCCTTCCGAGCCCCTGCCATGTGCATAAACAAGAGTTTCTGATCACATATGGGGCATCCCTGTACTCAGGAGAAATACTATGAGGTATCAAAAACAAAGCAACTAAATTTTAAACATGATCTACCAACAAGAGGCAAAGAACAGCATAAAAAATGTGATAAAAACACATGAAAAAATACACAAGAAGCCTAATTTACGTAATAGATGCAGAAATGCTACAGAAATTCTCCCACATCAGAATACACCAAAAGCTCATGTGGGCACATTGAATATTTGGTGAGTTTTTCACATTAGTATTTGGTGAGTTTTTTACCTCAGTATTTGTAGCCAAAATCATGACTGGGCAAAAAATGCAGAAGTGGTGCCCTTGTTTCTATTATACTTTTCCTCCTATTTTTCCACTCCTCGTTTTGACTACAAATACTGAGGTTAAAAGCTCACCAAATACTCAACGTGTGCATTTGGTCTTCGGTATTGTGCTTTTGTGTGCATTTTTTTTTACGTGTTTCTTTTTATGTTATGATATAAATAAATCCGCTTTGTTTTTGACATTACCTGGCATATGAAAATTACCTCTTCAGAAGGGAAGTAGAAGAACTCTAGTGCCACCTATTGGAAGTAGCGATCCTAAAAGTCAAAAGTGGCCTTTTAATGAGCCTGGTCACATGACTTAGGATTTATGCCAGATCAAAACCTCAATTTGCAGACAAAGTGTTTCGGGGTAATTTCCCCTTGTCAGTGCAAAGTATGAGATCTGATTTGCCTGCGTGAAAGGCTAAGACAGCGGATACTGACACACCAATCCAACATGCCAGTAGTGAAAAGACTGTAAGCAGTAATGCTTCTTTTGGAAATGACCAGGCTCCTTAAAAAGTCTCTTTTGAAAACTTCCCACCGGGAAAGGGTCCAAAACCAAACCATAAAAACCAAAGAAGTGATGCCCAATGTAAATAAATAGATGTGAGTAACTACACGGGGATCTCAAAGAAGAAGGACCAGGCAATGAGTTTGTAAAATACAGCAAAAATGTATTATTATACAAAGTGAACAAGATGCACAGTGGTTGCAAAATAGAAAAAAGAAACTATCCTGCCCAGATAAAACGTAATACCTAGAGTAAACTGAAGATAGATGGCACTAGAATTTGGCTACTTCGTCCCTGAAGAGACAATTTGCATATTTTCCAGGAGAGCATTGTGGATTAAAGTCTCCTCACTACGGGCATGCCGGATTGGTGTGTCAAGGAGAAGGGCTTTCCCCTTAGAAAGTGGTTATGAAACACATACTGTGAAATTTTGCAGCCTTAAAATATCCCCTAGCATTTATCGTAAGCACATAGTCTAAAGATCCAGACAGGGATCAAAGCTAGAGACAAGACTAATCCAGACAGTTTTTTTCCCCACCCTGCTAGAGGTGATTTACAGGTCTCTCCAATAGCAAGAGTGTCAAGCTGCCACCAGGGGGAGCCGGAGCTCTGCAGCAGAAAACACTACACAGAGCAACAAGAACCAGGAAGTAAATACACAGTGTGCTCATACACTGCCTCACAGCACAGCTGGGGAGCAGAGCTGCGGGGCGTGCGAAGAATGGTCAGGAAGCCTGGGTCAAACACAGTACGGGCAGAAGGAGGACCGGAAAGAGCAGAAGCAAAGTCGAGGTCAGGCCGAGGTCAGTACCAGAGGAAACAACCGAGTGGGGAGGTAGGAGAGGGGACAGAAGAATGGGGGAACAACTAGGGGACGGAACACAGACAGGGCACGGGGGCACAGACGGATCAGGATAACACTTACAGGACCAGCAATCACCGACAAATCAGCGCTAAGCTTATAGCCAGCGCTGGTTTATTGGAGATGTCAGTTTTTAAAGCATCCAAGCTCCGGAAGTGAGGCTGGGGGGAAGGCTCCGCCTCCTAGCCATGTGGACGGGGAGGCGGAACCGTGACAAAGAGAATTATCAATCCCCTAGATTGGTGTGTGAAAAAGCCAGCAAGGAACATTACATTTTCTTTGAAACTATAGCACGTTTTAGAAAAAAATATACCTAACTATAATTGTGCAGCCAGAATGTGATTTATGCTGCCTGAGGTTTGGGCAGCATGAATCAGCTTAAAGGGGTTGTCTACTACTAGGACAATCCCTTCTGATTCCATGTGTTTTCCCCAGGTAAAATAAAAAAAGCCTATACTCATCTCAACAGCCAGCATGGTGGCAGGGCTCACATGAGGTTGTAACATCACCCAAGCCCCATGTCCAATTAGTGCCATCTTCTGTCTCTCCACCTTCGGACACAGAAATGAACAGGAAGTAAGCTGTAGCTGCATCACTCACTTCCTGATGATTAACTCATTTGTGGGGAGACGGAAGCCATGCTGACTGGACTTAGGACACACATAATGTCACAACCTCACGTAAACCCCAGCACCGCGAGCCACAGCACTGCTGGAACCTCACTGTTTGTGGATGTGAGTATAGGCTTTTTAATCCTACCTTTGGAAAACGTGTCATCAGAAGGAGTTGTCCTAGGAGTGAACAAACCTTTAAATATTCCCTCTATGCAACCCCACACTGATTCAACAACACTGCTCTAGCGATTTCAGGTTTTTTTTACAACTATATTACCAAATCCATAATCAACCTAGCACTTGCACCAATTCTCAGCAGTCATGTGTCATACATGCCAGGTTGACAGCTGAGGTGTGAGTTTTAGTTGTAATGTGTTCACTGCAGAACCAATTTGAGACCATTGGAGCGATGATGCGGGAATGACTTGAATAGATAGGTTATGCTTTATTTTTTACAATTTTCCTGCCCACTTTTCAAATATCCTATAAATCCTCTATAAAATTAAAATCAATGAAACCAAGAGCGTGAAAGAGGTTAACATTTACACAAAGGTTAACAGTAACAAAATTATAGAAACCATGTTTGTACTATTTATGTTCAGAATCCTTACTGGATGAGCCTCCAACAAATCCACTGAAAGACTCTACATGGAAACGTCACTTCTTTGCCCTCGCTCTTGAAATCCTTTAGAATTCCTATTGTGTTTAAAGATGCTGCCCTCATGATCCCTCGCATTGACCTTTGCTCCTTCTGGATGATAAATAAAGTCCTTAGCAATAAGAAAGGGCAACAGGTTCACACAATTTTATGATGAATGTTTGCCAAGGTTTCTTAGTATGATTGAAAATATTCTCTAAAAGTAGCAATGTTCCCTTATGTGTCTTATCTGCAGCTGCACAATTTCTCTAAGAGCAATAATTCAGATAGGTGGGGGGGGGAATTCTCCAAAGATCTGTAATTCTGTATCATCTATTATTGTCAGCTACTATGGTCGTTGTAATATTTTACTGTATATCTGAAACACATAGTATAAGAACTGCATGAACACTTTGGTGAGAGAAGCAGAAATGTATTGGACAATAGAAGAGTGCAATATTTGTAGAGATCTTTTGAAATTCGAATTTGCCAGCATCAAAGAATGTTCCTTAAAGGGAACCTGTCACCAGATTTGGGGCCTATAAGCTGTGACCACCACAAGTGGGCTCTTATATACAGCATTCTAACATGCTGTATATAAGAGCCCAGGCCACTGTGTAGAATGTAAAAATCACTTTATAGTACTTACCTAAACGGTTGCTGCGGTGGAGTTGGGTTATATGGGCATCTCCATTCTCCGGGTGCAGCACCTCCTCTTTTGGCCATCTTTGTCATCCTTCTTCTGAAGCGGGGTACATGACGCGTCCTGCATCATCCACACTCGCCGGCATTGAGGTCCTGCGCAGGTGCACTTTGATCTGCCCTGAGCAGGGTAGATCAAAGTATTAAATACAAGATTCTCAACATTTAGAACCAAAGGGGTATACTGAGATTTGGTCAAGAACCAAAGAACTCAGCTAGCACTACTCATATCATCATAAATAAACAGGAAACACGAGTATATATGCAAATATACTCATTGTGTCTTTTGTTTATATACAGATCAAAGTACTGCAGTGTGCCTGCACAGGAACGGCAAGTGTGTATGATGTAGGAGGCTTCATGCTCACAGGCTTCAGAAGGAGGATGAAGATGGCCGAAACAGGAGGCGCCGGTACCGGAGAACGGAGACACTCATATGACCCAACTCCACAGCAGTGACCATTTAGGTAAGTATTATAAAGTGATTTTTACATTCTACACAGTGGCCTGGGCTCTTATATACAGCGTGTTAGAATGCTGCATATAAGAGCCCACTTGTAGTGGCCGCAACTTTAAAAATTCCAGAGGGCATCTCAAAACTGCAAAGCCTCTAATTGCCTGGAAAAAAACTGTCCTCGTCTTCTTTAAATCTCAGTGCTATCCTGTCATTCACATACCGGAGGTAGGTCCAGGGGTCGGGGAAACACAATCAGGGAGGAGAAGACCCAGTGTACAATCCGGGCCCTGTGCACCGAAATTTAGTTAACCAAAAACTTCAAATGGTGATAAAAGAAGAATATCAAAGCAGATTTTGGCATAGGGTACAAACCTACTCTCATTAGCACAAGGAAACATAAGAAGCAATGGGATGAAACTAAAAGGGAGGAGATTCAGATTAGAAATTAGGAAAAACATTCTGACAGTGAGGGCAGTCAGGGAGTGGAACAGGCTCCATCAATGGAAATCTTCAAGCAAAAGCTGGATAAATATATAGCTGGGATAATTTAGGAAAACATGAACTGGCAGTGGGTTGGACCCAATGGCCCTTGAGGTCCCTTTCAACTTAACCTTTCTATGATTCTATGAGATTTCTTCACCAAATGTATCAATTTAACAAGTATTACACCACCATTACAGCCAAGTCTTTATTTTACATTGCAAAATCATGGCGAGAGGTTCTCTTTAACATCAATTTGTAGAAACAGATTTTTAGGCTGCTTAAAATATAAAAATGGTCAAAAAGTGTTGTGGAAAAATGCCTACCTTGCTGTTGCTTATACACAGGCGGTGCAAATGTAAGAATCCTTAGATTTTTCACATTGGCTCCTACAAAAATGAACCCTGTTTGCTTGTTTGGTTTTTTTTGCCAACTAAAGCAGCGATAGCTTTTCCACAAATTATCCGAAAGTTATCCCTTTATTTAGAAATAAAATCAGGTATGCTGTTTGGCGTGAAGTAGTAATTTTGTTTAGAAATTCCAGCTGCTGCTGACTCATGGCTGGGGGAGACCCACCAGGTAACATTTATCAGAAAAAAAAAACATTTTAAAATAGGCTGCTTGGCTGGAAGAATACTTTTTGCTGGAAAAACAAGGAGATGGAGGTTTGTTTTTATTGAACAGCGCTTTTTGGAATTTTTGTCAAGCAAAACAAAAAAAAAATGGAGCCACACAGTGTTTTTATATGTTCGTGAATTTTTCTAATTGGCTAAGTTTTTAAATAAAGTTTAAAAGCAAAATAAACATTATACTTGTATTCAAAATGTATGCTATATCCAAACCAGTCATGGGCAATAAATGCTGTGAGGGGATAGCAAAAAAAAGGGAAATGCCTAATATCACAGTTAAGAATGTGGAAGCCATTAACCTCAGCACCATCGGCACAGCTGGCTGCATACGTCTCGGCAGTAGTAATATTACACGCACGTCACATGTATCTTACTTTGTCTTTGGCGAGTATAATAGTGAGGAGGAAATGAATGGTGTAATGGAGTTTATGTCCCTTGACTCATCTCAATCACTGCAGGATGAAGTAGCCTCTGACAGTGGCATGATTAACTGCCCAGTCTATTTCTTCATTTGCCATAATATTTAATGTTGTACATACAGTGGCATGTAAAATTTTGGGCACCCCTGGTCAAAATTTACTGTTATTGTGAACAGTTAAGCAAGTTGAAGGTGAAAAGATCTCTAAAAAAAAGGCAAAAAATAGGCAAAGAAAATTAGTTTCATCTTTTACATTTTTAAATGAACAATAAAGGAAAAATGGCTAAGGCAAAAGTTTGGGCACCCTGCATGGTTAGTACCTAGTAGCACCACCTTTGGCAAGTATAACAACTTGAAAACACATTTTGTAGCCAGCAAAAAGTCTTTCATTTCTTGTTTGAGGGACTTTAATACATTCTTCCTTGGAAAAGTTTTGCAGTTCTGTGAGACTCCTGTGTTGTCTTGCATGCACTACTCTCTTGAGGTCTAGCCACAGAATTTCAATGATCAGGGACCATTGTAAAACCTTCCGCTTATACCTTGTGAGGTAGCCTATTGTGGATTTTGATGTGTGTTTAGGATTATTATCCATTTGTAGAATCCATCTTCTTCTCAACTTCAGCTTTTTTAAAGATGGTGTTATATTTGCATCAAGAATTTGTTGATATTTCATTGAATCCATTCTTTCCTCTACCTGTCAAATGTTACCCGTGCCATTGGCTGAAACATAATCCCAAAGAATGATTGATCCACCCCCATGTTTAATGGTTGGCGAGATGTTGTTTTCTTGAAATTCTGTGCCTTTTTTTCACCACACATACCTTTGCATCACCTTGCCTGTCTTAATGATGATAGGGAAAAAGCTATAACCCTAATAGACTAATTAAGGTCTGAAACCTGTTCACAGTTATCTGAGCACTCAATCTCCAAGTGTGTCCAAACTTGTGTTTTGGCCAAAAAACATCTTATGGGGTTAAATTAGCTTTTCAGCTTTAAAGCAGGTATTACTCCCCATGCCGTTGGTGTAGAAGGCTCTACTGTATCACAAAGGTCTGGTCACGAAGACAAGTTGTACATGTAGAATTTTCATATGTGAGAGTCCTTTTGCTCATTGCTACTAGGTGATTCTTGATGACCTTTCATTTCCTGTTGATTGTGGAAATGTCTGAAGGCGGGGAGAGAGAAGTCAGTGGTGACTGGGTGAGGGGCAAGTGTGAAGTTCCAACCTTATGTGAACGCCAGGAGCAGGAGTGCCGACACGGGAGGTTAGTATAAGCTTTTTTACAATGATTAGAATGTACTGAGAGTTGTTAACAATGCTCAGTTGAATTGGGACTAGCCTAGCCCCTGAAATGGGTATCACTGATGATGCTTTTTTTAGGGGGTGCAGTGGTGTCTGCTCCCTGATGGTGCTTTGTTTGAGTATCCCAGCATGCACTGGGATTCTCAAATAAGGCATCATTAAAAAACTAAGCAGTAAAAAAAAAAAGTTAGTGTAGTGAGAGATGCATGGGGAATTTTTTAAAGCATATTAAGGAATAAATTAGATTATGGCAATAAAAAGAGATTTAGGATAAAAATGCATGTTTTGGAACACCCCTTTAAATTTTAATAATTTAGAAAATAATCCTTATTATGAGAATTATCACAACTTTGAAAGTAGATGTCTTATGATATTTGCAAAAGTGAATTCCCAGCAGTTTCCCTACTCTATTATCGGAAAGCTTCCAGTTATAAAGGGTATGTGAAGTTTATTAGAGAAACTTGATATTTATACAATTCCTCAATATATTAGTATGGATTCACCAAATGTCAAATATTCTCTTTTCATATCTAAAAAGCTTACATGTTATAGAAACCTGTGAGGACTAATATTCCTTTTAGATGATTTATAAAGACCTTAAATGAATAGAAATGTTGAGCAGAATGTGTTTACTATGGTAAACAAAGATAACACTTCAAAGATTTACCTACTTGCGCACAGCATATTAAATTTTTAAGAAAGATCAGCATATCTGATGTTAGTTTTCACTGGAAGCTTCTTAATCTCCTTAGTGCTGCAGAGGGTAATCTTAAATTATATTATATCTCTAAATCCTCCAGGATTCTATATTGGAATCATTAAAATATTGAAAGTAATTTAAGGAACACATCAATGAATCAATATCTAGCTACTATATTCTTATCACTCTGAAGTTGTGCTTACAAAGCCAATTTTCGGTACCTGTTTTAATTACCGTACATATTTTTTCGAAGTAAAGAAACAAACTCAAGGAGTTCCATGCAATTGCTTACAGGTGATTTTGCACCATAAATAATGGATATAGAGAAATAAGTTAAATTAATCCCTATTCTACCCGGTCGGGAGGATAAAGAATAGAATGCCAATCAAACAATTGCCTCCATTTCAATCTATCCACCTGGAGTTGGTACACACATTTGGTTTTTTACCAAAATGTAATCAGTGAAAAGAACAGGAACTGCCGAAACCCCGCGATTCAATGTCATGAGCTCTCTCTATTCAAGTCTACTGAAGTCATGCAGACCTCTCCATTACTTGGCTGCTTGACATGGCAATTATTTCACCTACTTAAATGAAATTTAAGGAACCCTTGTCGTCTTGATAGTTTAGTGTTGCCTTGTACAGTGGTCGTCAATACCTGAGTCATTACAGATCGGCAGTTCCTGGTGGAGCTAAGTTTGTACACCAGAATCATTTTCCATCTTCAGAGTCACTGGGTAAGTCTTTATTATTCACAGGGCCGTATTTGCCACTAGGCACCTGTGGTCCCGTGCCTGGGGCGGCACGTTGCGGGGGGCGGCACTTTCTGGCAGCAAAAAAAAATAAAAAAATATATATATATTTTAGGTTTTTTTACATCCCCGCCCCCCG
Organism: Anomaloglossus baeobatrachus; assembly: GCF_048569485.1. Classification (NCBI taxonomy): domain Eukaryota; kingdom Metazoa; phylum Chordata; class Amphibia; order Anura; family Aromobatidae; genus Anomaloglossus; species Anomaloglossus baeobatrachus. Next base: position 81,741,714 of record NC_134356.1, on the reverse strand, counting down.
CCCCTCCCTCCGCCCCTCCCTCCGTTACACAGTTGGGGGGGTTGAGAGAGAGGAGAGGCACACTTCTGTCTATTTAAATACACGGCGGGCGCCAGGCATAGTGAGCTGATTGACCCCGGAAGTTCCAGTGCCTGCACTTCCGGGGGCAGAGGCGCGCGGGCGCGCCTATCAGCTCACTGCCCCATGCTGCAACGTCCAATGCTGCAGACGACACACGCCGCGGAGGAGGATGCGACTGAAGCTGGAGCCAGCCAGGAGAGGATAATCACCAGAGCAGTGCAGCTGGCACCGGAGCAGGTATGCGCTAAGACAGAGTCTAGAATGTATGGGCACCTTACAGGTTAGTTGGTGATCGTTGCGATGCCTCTTTTTGTCCACTATAATTATGCAAGGGGAGGCTGGGGGAGAGAGGCTGAGGCTGGGGGGAGGCTGGGAAAAGAGAGAGGCTGGGGGAGGCTGGGAAGAGAGAGAGGCTGAGGCTGGGGGGAGGCTGGGAAGAGAGAGAGGCTGAGGCTGGGGGGAGGCTGGGAAGAGAGAGAGGCTGAGGCTGAAGGGAGGCTGAGGCTGGGGGAGGCTGAGGCTGGGAAGAGAGAGAGGCTGGGGGAGAGGGGGAGGCTGGGGGGAGAGAGAGGCTGGGGGGAGAGAGAGGTGGGGGCTGGGGGAGAGGGAGGGGGAGGCTGGGGGGAGAGAGAGCCCGAGGCTGGGAGGAGAGAGAGGGGGAGGCTGGGGGGAGAGAGAGCCTGAGGCTGGGGGGAGAGAGGGGAGGCTGGGGGGAGAGAGAGGCTGGGGGAGGGGGAGGCTGGGGGAGAGAGAGGCTGAGGCTGGGGAAAGGGGGAGGCTGGGGGGAGAGAGGGGGAGGCTGGGGGGAGAGAGAGTCTGAGACTTGGGGGAGGGGAAGGCTGGGGGAGAGAGAGGCTGAGGCTGAGGGGAGAGAGGGGGCGGCTAGGGGAGAGAGGCTGAGGCTGGGGGGAGGCTGGGAGGAGAGAGAGGCTGAGGCTGGTGGGAGGCAGAGGCTGATACTGGTGGGAAGCAGAGGCTGATACTGGGGGGAGGCAGAGGCTGATACTGGGGGGAGGCAGAGGCTGATACTAGGGGGAGGCAGAGGCTGATACTGGGGGGAGGCTGGAGGGAGGTAGAGGCTGAGACTGGGGGGAGGCTATAGGGAGGCAGAGGCTGAGACTGAGGGGAGGCTGGAGGGAGGCAGAGGCTGAGACTGGGGGGAGGCTGGAGGGAGGCAGAGGCTGAGACTGGGGGGGAGGCTGGAGGGAGGCAGAGGCTGAGACTGGGGGGAGGCAGGGGCTGAGACTGGGGGGAGGCAGAGGCTGATACTGGGGGGAGGCTGGAGGGAGGCAGAGGCTTATACTGGGGGGTGGCTGGAGGGAGGCAGAGGCTGAGACTGGGGGGAGGCTGGAGGGAGGCAGAGGTTGAGACTGGGGGGAGGCTGGAGGGAGCCAGAGGCTGAGACAGGGGGGAGGCTGGAGGGAGGCAGAGGCTGAGACTGGGGGGGAGACTGCAGGGAGGCAGAGGCTGAGACTGGGGGGACGCTGGAGGGAGGCAGAGGGTGAGACTGGGGGGAGGCTGGATGGAGGCAGAGGCTGAGACTGGGGGGAGGCTGGAGGGAGGCAGAGGCTGAGACTGGGGGGAAGCTGGAGGGAGGCAGAGACTGAGACTGGGGGGAGGCTGGAGGGAGGCAGAGGCTGAGACTGGGGGGAGGCAGAGGCTGAGACTGGGGGGAGGCTGGGGGGAGGCTGAGGCTGAGACTGGGGGGAGGCTGAGACTGGGGGGAGGCTGGAGGGAGGCTGAGGCGGAGACTGGGGCAGGCTGAGGCTGGGGGGAGGCTGGAGGGAGGCTGAGGCGGAGACTGGGGCAGGCTGAGGCTGGGGGGAGGCTGAGGCTGAGACTGGGAGAGAGAGGCTGATGCTGAGGGAAGATAGAGGCTAATGCTTGGGGAGGCTGGGGGAGAGGCTAATGCTGAGGGAAGATAGAGGCTGATGCTGAGGGAAGATAGAGGCTGATGCTGGGGGAGAGAGGGGCTCATGCTAGAGACAGAGGACAAGGGTTGAGGGATAGTGCAATGACAAAATCGATTGGGTGGGGGGAAGTGTAAGGACTCAGAATAAGGGGGGGCAGCATTGGGAGCTCATTATGGAGAAGGGGCAACATGTGTGGGCTCAGTATGGAGTGAAGCAATGTAGGGGAGTCAATATCAAGAGTGGAGTAGTGTGTGTAGGGGGGTGTCTCAGCATAAACGTTAGTGTGGTGGTCTTAGCATGAGTTGGGCGACATGGAGGTGTCATTATGGAAAAGAGTAAGGCAGCATTAGGAGCTCATGGAGAGGGGCAGCATGCATGGGACATTGTGAGGAGGGGGCAGCATGCATGGGACACTGTGAGAAGGGGGCAGCATGCATAGGACATTGTGAGGAGGGGGCAGCATGAATGGGACATTGTGAGGAGGGGGCAGCATGCATTGGACATTGTGAGGAGGGGGCAGCATGCATGGGACACTGTGAGAAGGGGGCAGCATGCATGGGACATTGTGAGGAGGGGGCAGCATGCATGGGATACTGTGAAAAGGGGGCAGCATGCATGGGACATTGTGAGGAGGGGGCAGCATGCAGGGGACACTGTGAGAAGGGGGCAGCATGCATTGGACATTGTGAGGAGGGGGCAGCATGCAGGGGACACTGTGAGAAGGGGGCAGCATGCATGGGACACTGTGAGGAGGGGGAAGCATGCATGGGACACTGTGAGGAGGGGGCAGCATGCATGGGACACTGTGAGAAGGGGGCAGCATGCATGGGACATTGTGAGGAGGGGGCAGCATGCATGGGACATTGTGAGGAGGGGGCAGCATGCATGGGACACTGTGAGGAGGGGGAAGCATGCATGGGACATTGTGAGGAAGGGGCAGCATGCATAGGACATTGTGAGGAGGGGGCAGCATGCATGGGACATTGTGAGGAGGGGGCAGCATGCATGGGACATTGTGAGGAATGGGCAGCATGCATGGGACATTGTGAGGAGGGGGTAGCATGCATGGGACATTGTGAGGAGGGGGCAGCATGCATGGGACATTGTGAGGAGGGGGCAGCATGCATGGGACATTGTGAGGAGGGGGCAGCATGCATGGGACATTGTCCTCACATCATGCTGCTCGCTCCTCACAATGTACAGATCATATTTCATAATCGAGGAGGTGGGTGGGTATATAGTAGTTTATAAGTGAGGACAGTGTGGTGTTTTAGTATAGTAGGGGCAGTGACAGTCACAGTATATAAGTGGGGACGGTGTGGTGGGAATATTTTATACTCATGCTATGTTTTGATGTGCCTGTGGTGATCTCCATTGGGGGGGTTAGTGCCCTTCATTTCTGATTGATACTTTTTAAAGTGTTTTACAGAGTAGATCTGTCTTAAACAGATGTCGTGTGCGAAAACTCAGTTTTACGTTGTCACTAAGGGGCGCGACCACTTAAAGTGCCTAGGGCAGCATAAAGGAAAAATACAGCCCTGATTATTCAGTGGGGTGCTCTCTCTCCTATAGAGCGTAAGCACTTGTGGCCAGTGGGTGTCTATCCTTTTTGCCTATAAATTGTAAGTGAAGGCAAAAGGGCCAACAAGTGCTAAGCATCTCTGGGAACTCCTTCAAAACTGTTGGAAAACCATTTCCGGTGACTACCTCTTGAAGCTCATCAAGAGAATGCCAAGAGTGTGCAAAGCAGTAATCAAAGCAAAAGGTGGTTACTTTGAAGAACCTAGAATATAAGACATATTTTCAGTTGTTTCACACTTTCTTGTTAAGTATTTCATTCCACATGTGTTAATTCATAGTTTTGATGCCTTTAATGTGAATCTACAATTTTCAGAGTCATGAAAATGAATAAAACTCTTTGAATGAGAAGGTGTGTCCAAACTTTTGGTCTGTACTGTATGTCAGTACCAAAATAATAAGTCACCTGAAAAAACACTGTTAACCTGCAAATATGGGGTTAATCTGCAGCTTAATAACATTTAGAGTCTTCCTGGTGCTTGCACATTGAACCCCACTGCTGTGAGGAATTTAATCCTATTCCTCCCAGCAAAATTTGGGTTTCTGTACTTGGGTTGGTGCTGGCGCTCTGTGTATGGAGAGAGGTTGTTGTAACTGCACCCTCTGCACTAACTGAAAGGTGCTTTGCATTAGAGAAGGCTGTCAGCCGGTGTGGGGAGCATGGTTAGAACCGTACTCACTATACACTGAGTGGTAACTGAACCTGCGCCGGTGCTACCCAATGACTGAAACCCGAATGCTTCCAGGAGGACTACAGTTCATTTCCTTCCGGCAGTGGGGTTTGATGTGCAAGCGGCGGTCAGTTTCTAAACTTTATTAACCTGCAGATTAACCCCATATCTACAGGTTAATAGTGCCTTTTCATGTGACAGGTTCCTTTTATCCTTTTAAATGATTTGTATATTTATACCGTCATCTATGTAATATATATATATATATATATATATATACTTATTATGAATTTTAGCTTTACTACATACACATTGCATAACATAAAGTGGTGATATTGATTTGCATATGCTCTAAAATAAGAATCCTCTGTGAATCTTCCATCCCTTAAAGCAAGACTCTTACGATATTCATGAAGCCCCATTTTTACTAATAAAGCTGTTCTAGTTTAGACTTAATTCCGGTGAGAGTTACAAGTAGTGGGCACATTAAACTGTAACACACTTTGATTAATTACCCCAATCGCATAATTCATTTTCCATATTGTAGGACACACACGTGTAATTTCATATATGTAAAAATAACAAAGATATAATTTGACAGTAATAGCCTCAAGGAATGTTTAGATTGCAGTGAGAACATTTGGAGCCATCGCCTTGGTAAAACAGATGACAGATGATATAGGTACAATTATGGCTGCACGTGCTGTTCCTATTTTGGGACAGTTTAGGTTCTTGCATTATTTTATATTCAGATTATAAATAGATTTTCTATAGAATGTTAATAGTTTCCATAATGTAAGGTGTGATTCACACAGTTACGTGTAATGTCCAAGTGGTGGGTGATTTTTTTATCGAGCAGTAGTTGGACCCATACATTGTCACTTGTCCATTTAAGCATCTGTGAAAATTACGTATCCGATAAACTCTGAGCATGTCTTAAACTGATCCAAAGGGGAGGATCATAGTAGGCTGTAATCACAATATCTGTGTGCTGTCCAATAAAAGCGCACACTGACACAGATGTGTGAACGCACCCTAAGGCTAGATTTCCCCATCTGTGTGATTATTACGAGTGACTATTACCACCCGAGAGAAGCAGGTCGATTCACTGTTGAACAAATTTTCATGAATTCATTGTGCATGCCTTCAAATGAGGGTATTTACATTTTTATGACCATAAGGGAGCAGAATATTACGATATTGCTAAATTATTAGCTCTAGTATTTAAAATAGTAGATGTGGGCAATGAAATTAATGAAATTAATGAAATACACAATTCATGGCTAGAAGGTGAAACTTGCAAAAAAAATTTCCACACATTTATAGGAAATTTTTATTAAAAACAATATTACATGGGCCAAAGTACATAAGAAATAACTAAATAAACTACATTTATTGCAATTTCAAGTTGGCGCTTTCTTTTGGCCTGTCATTTGTAGTGTAAAGGGCACTGTACACGCTGCGATATCACTATCGATATCGCTAGCGAGCGTACACACCCCCGTCGGTTGTGTGTCATGGGCAAATCGCTGCCCGTGGCGCATAACATCGCTTACACCCGTCACATGGACTTACCTTCCCTGCGACGTCGCTGTGGCCGGCGAACCGCCTCCTTTCTAAGGGGGGCGGTTCATGCGGCTTCAAAGCGACGTCACATGGCAGCCGTCCAATAGAAGCAGAGGGGCGGAGATGAGCGGGCGGAATATCCTGCCCACCTCCTTCCTTCCTCATTGCCGGAGGACGCAGGTAAGGAGATGTTCGTTGTTCCTGCGGCGTCACACATAGCAATGTGTGATGCCGCATGAACGACGTACAACCAGCTGCATGCACCAACGATATTATGAAAAGGAGTGACGTGTCAACGATTAACGATTTTTGCCGTTTTTGCGATCGTTGATTGTCGTTCCTAGCTGTCACTCGCTGCTATGTCGCTAATGACGCCGGATGTGCGTCACAAACACCGTGACCCCGACGATATATCGTTAGCGATGTCGCAGCGTGTAAAGCACCCTTAACTCTAGAGTGTCTCTTTTGATTTTCTCTTGATTAATCTCCTAATATTTCCCTTCATAACTTTTTATCAATGACAGCAATGTCCTGATGGAATCTTTCCCCGTGTTCACCACTGATGGCTCCTCAGTGGTGATGGGGGTACCCGGACTGTAAAAGTCCAGATCTGCATGGTTTCAAAGTTACCCGGGTGCTGGGCCTGTCACATAAGCTGGGGGTGCGTCTGACTGCAATCAATCACAGATCTTTTACAAATGTGTGTACCACACAATGGAGTTTATTAAATGCAAATTTTATTAAACATATTAAAAAAAGGGACAAAACATCACAGACACCATGTCTATCCCAAGTGTAACATTAAGTAATCAGCGGACAAAAAGGATTAACCTCACAATGTGGGGATCAGGACAACAGTAATAAGATGATGCACTTAGTAATGGCAGGAAATGCAAATATTATCATGTACAGGGAAAAATATTCCCACAATCATACCTGCAAAGTGCACCATACGTATAACAAGGTCCCCAGTATTCTGACACCCTAAGGATGACCACAATCAGTCATCCACCTGCACCATAAAAAATATATTATTATTGCCCGAATAGGGGCAGTTAGGTGCAATCATACATACCAGTATGTGATCAGAAAGGGGGTGGCCCTTGAGAAAGGCAGCCGAAACGCGCGTCGGGCGTGGACCAGGACAAATCTTTCCCCCTTTCTGATCACATACTGGTATGTATGATTGCACCTAACTGCCCCTATTCGGGCAATAATAATATATTTTTTATGGTGCAGGTGGATGACTGATTGTGGTCATCCTTAGGGTGTCAGAATACTGGGGACCTTGTTATACGTATGGTGCACTTTGCAGGTATGATTGTGGGAATATTTTTCCCTGTACATGATAATATTTGCATTTCCTGCCATTACTAAGTGCATCATCTTATTACTGTTGTCCTGATCCCCACATTGTGAGGTTAATCCTTTTTGTCCGCTGATTACTTAATGTTACACTTGGGATAGACATGGTGTCTGTGATGTTTTGTCCCTTTTTTTAATATGTTTAATAAAATTTGCATTTAATAAACTCCATTGTGTGGTACACACATTTGTAAAAGTGAATTTAGGAGTTATACAATGATGGGTTTACAGGGGGTTACTATTTTGTGACTGTTTTGATTATTGAGCCCCCGCTTCCTATGAAAACTATGTTAATATTAACAATCACAGATCTTGTAGGCGGGGAAAGCTGTGAATATTTAATGAAGGTTAATTATCAGCTCCGGAAGTGAATGCGTGACCTCGAAGCAGTGTACCGCCATGACGGATCCTTGTTAAGCACAGCACGCGCGCTCCTATCATCCTATCCCTTCTACCAACATTTTTAATCTCTGGATTCTGGTCCCTATAAACTTATATGGGGAGCAGAACCAAATTTTAAAAAAAAGAGGACAGGGACCTGCCAGTCCCGGTTTTCTGCAAGTCTGTCCCTCAAAACTCCTCAGTTCTCTGGGAAGAAGTCGAGGTGAGAATGGAGAAAGTGAATCTTCAGAGACATGTGAACCCCAAGCTTATGGTAGCACATGAGAATCTCATATATCAGCTCTTTGTAAGTGGACACAAGCTTGTTAACCAAAAATCCTGAACAGACACTCCTAAAACTATTCCACGACTTCTCATCAGCTGCTCAGTGGAGTCTATATTCAGAGAGTATAATGAGTGGCAGTCAGAAGCGGGAGGCAGCAGAGAAGAAGAAAATAGCGCTGGATACAGGTGAATATAGAAAATCTTTTTATTTAAAAGATACGTGTTTTCTCCGGTACGTGTCACACCGATGTCACACGGATCACATCAGTGTGCGACCCGTGTGACACCCGTGCTCCTGAAGAAAAAATTAACATATCTACATGCGTGCGTGCGGGGCCATGAGGGGTCACACAGTCCATGTGAAAACAAGACCGTGTGAGTACAGTATAGAATAACATGAGTATGTGTGGCATCCGTGTTAAAAATGGATGTCACATGTACTTGAAACACGGAGATCTGAAATCAGCCTCACTCTGTATAGACACTGTCTGTGCACAGTGATGAAGCAGAGTTGACATTGCTGTCCCTGTGGATTACGTCGGACTAAGGAGTTTTTTTTAATAAAGATGGAGGCTCAATTTTTTTGTTTTATTTCTAATAAAGATTTTATTCTCTGTCTTGTGTTTTTTTGTACAGTTTCCTAGAAATTCATGGTGGCCATGTCTAATTTGGTGTGACACCATGAATTTCGGGCTTAGTACCATCTGAGTATACAAAGCTGGTATTAAACCCTTTATTACCCAGCATGCCACCCAGAACCAGGGCCGCTGGACAAGCGTGCGTGGAAATGGCGCTAAGAAACAATGCACCATTTGCAGGGGCAGCTGCTGGCTGCAGAGAATCCCAGCCCCCAGCTGCCTGGCTTTACCTTAGGAAAGCCCATTTTTTTTTTAGTTATTTAAAAAAATTAAAAAAAAAATGTGTGGGTTTTGTATATTTTTTTATGCTAGCCAGGTACAGCAGGCAGGTACGGGCTGCCCCCAACCCCCAGCTGCCTATTTGTACCCAGCTGGGAACCAAAAATATAGGGAAGCCCTTTTTTTAATTATTTCATGAAATAATTTTAAAAAACCGATGTGGGCTTCGCCCAATTTTTGTTTTCAGCCAGGTACAACTAGGCAGCTGGGGATTGGAATCCGCAGCGCAGGGTGGTCCAAGCTTTCTGGGCACCCCACTGAGAATTGCAGTCTGTAGCCATCCCAGAAAATGGCGCTTTCAAAGAAGCGGCATCTTCTGGAGCTGTATCCAACTCTTCCAGCGACCCTGGTGGCGGGTTGCACGCTGGGTAATGAGGGGTTAATACCAGCTTTGTTTTACCAGCTGTTATTAAGCCCGAGATTCTTAATGTCAGGACAAGTTTGACCCGGCCATTCAGAATCTCCAATAAAGGGTTAAAAAATGACACCACACAGAGAAAAAAAACTTTATTAGAAATAAATACACAGACACAATTAGGGACTCCATCTTTATTACTCCCTTTCACCCCTCCACGATCCTGATATTCTTTCTTCTGTCTTCTGTTACCGATCTAGCTTTACTATGTTACAAAGCACGGGGGGAGGAAGAATGCTGCTACTCCCCATGCTGTCTAATCAATCAATGAGTGAGCAGAGGCTGCAGGTTAGTAAGCGGTCATGTCACTGCTGCTACCATTGCCATAGTAACCTAACGAGTAGGTTTTCAATGTTGATCTCCGATCACCTCATTCCCCTCACCGCTATTCACCGGTTGTGGCATTATAGTGTGTGGCAGCCAATCCCTGCATGTGGGCTGACTCTGTAAAGAGTGACAACATGCAGGAAGGGGCAGCCGAGCATGTGCCCAAGCATCTTGCCGGTACTCGGCACTCGCCGAGTATATCGAGTACTGAGATGCTCGGGCGAGCACCGAGTAACGGGGAGCATGCTTGGCCATCCCTATCCACTGACAGTACAGGACCTTGCATGACGTCATAGTCATGTGAGCAGTCTGTAGCCAATGAGATAATACAACATTCTGATGCCTGTGTGCATGACGCGTCCACGTCATGCACACTCGCCGGCACTGAAGCTGCACAGAACCTCAGTGCCGGCGAGTGTGTATGACGTGGACGCGTCATGCACACAGGCTTCAGAAGATGGAGGAGCAAGATGCCGAGAGAGGAGGTGCCAGTCCCAAAGAACAGCGCTGCCCACGGGGTCAACCAGCACCACAGCGACCGGTTTAGGTGAGTATTATAAAGTGTGTTTTATGTTCTCACAGTGGCCTGCACTTTTATATACTGCATGTTAGAATGCTGTATATAAGAGCCCACTGGTGGTGGCCGCAGCTTATAGGCCATAAAACTGGTGACAGGTTCCCTTTAAACCAAGTTACAAATTTGTAAAAAGCTTTGCTTGTCTGGCAAAACACTCTCAAACCAAGTTACTCTTAAACCAAGGTTGCACTGTATTAATATACTAACCTACTGCTGCTCTCTCCGGGATCCAGTGCTTTTCTTCAACTCTTCTTAATGATGTTGCTCTGCAGACTCCTCTGGGTCTCGCAGAGCTCAGTGTGTCCCGGATGTGACTATTACAATGAATCATCAGGAAGTGGCTCCATAGGCTTTTATTGTAAATTAGGCTTCCGTCTCACGCATAGAGTGTAGAATGAGCAGCCAGGTCTAATTTTTGGTGATGTCACTGAGAAGAGCAGAAAAATAGCCTTGGGCACCGGAGACAGCAGCTGTAGGTGTGTATAATAACACACTCTCATTACATTAGATATACATATAGTACAATTAAACAATGCAAATGCTAGTGGGAATGTTTCTTTACACTCACAATCCACATAGAAAACTGCAAGATCCCAAGTTTTTTTAACGCAAATAACAATATGGAAAATAACAAAATAGCAAAGGCAATTATCCAAAGTATGAAAAGGTTGTTAGGAGGTGCTTTTTGTTGTGCTCCGCTCTAAATGATACTCCCCTGATGAGTCTGAAACAAAACGCGTAGGGAGATTCTTGAGCACGCCACCTGCGGGTCAGGAATTAAGGGGTATGGTGCAGTTCTACATGTTAGCTCCCCCTTGGAGATCCAGCAGTCTTCTATGAACATCTATACCGGACCAGGACCACATACCGGTGAGATTGTTCCATCTTAATATACTTTATCATAGGTGTGTTATACAGACCCAATTTCATATAGAGGCACTTCCCCTTTTTTGGGTAACAACTTTGCTTTATAGTTGTGGGGTGTTTATAATCACCCTTCAATACGTTTGATTGTCATTTTCAGTGGATTTTACCATCCACATTGACATTATTGACATTAGTTTTTCGACCCTTATAGTGTTTTTTTGGAGGGATTTATATATTTGGTTTGTATCACTTCCCCTGTTTTTAATTGACACATTAAAAGTTATATTTTAATATTTACCTAGCTACCAATATGGAAAATAAAATTAAAACATAAACTTATTTTTTATAATTGTTGGTTAGCATAAAACATGTTTTAAACAGATGTTTTGATAATACATTACCATTAATAGTTCATTTCCAGCGAAAATATGGAATTAGTTTAGATTGTTGTATAAATTTGTATGTTGTTTAATTCTTTGAGTGTTTAGATTCTTAGCTCCGTTGTGATCACTGAGCTTTCTGGTAAGTTAAACTTTCTCTTACTTTTACTCTTTTCTCAGAATATTATTTTGTTTTTCGAGTCCAGACTATTTTCCGCAGACAACTGTTTACCTTCTATGCTTCTTTTAAGTTTCACCACCACAAGTGTTCATGAAACGCTTTAGTTTGAAATATTTTATGAAGACATTATTTTTTTAAAATAAATCATTACAAAAACATCAGAATGTCTTGGAACTCAGAGTGAAGTATATTTCACAATGTGTTTTAAAATGTAATCGATATTTTTTTTATTTTTTAGCTAGATAACCTTTAAGAAAAAATTTATTATGTCTTCCATTGGAATTTCATGGAATCTGACTTTCTGGTCATATTTAAATAAAAAATCTCAACCAAAGAAATGTAAGTAATGCATTTCCCTTTTGGTTTATAAAGAAGTGCAGAAAAAGAACTTTTTTTTGTTTCTCTACTGATCCAACCATGTACTGTATATTGGCTGTGTCTGATATTTTAGGTCTACATGTATTTTTTTTTTGTGGGTTCAACATTATGGAGTCTCAATACCAATGAATTACAGTTAATTAGGCAAATTCTGCTGCTACGAATTTGGCTTGGTAAAGAGATCTCATAAGAAATTCACATATTGTCTATTAGCCTTATTTTAACAATAGACTTCCACTATTTTTCTATTGGAAAAAGGCCATTTGTTGGAGGGGGTGGAAAATTGTAGATAAAGAATAGTTGTAATTAGCTAGTGGACTTCTTATATTCTGATCCATGACATTAAAGAGGATGTCCGGTCTAAAAATGACAAGTCTGCAGTCACTCTATGTGATTGTAGACTTGAGAATCCTGACATTAAGCACACTGTTTACTGTGAGGGATCTCCGGTGTAAGCGCTAGGAATAGTGGTCACGTGCCCACAAGTATAAGATATGTATACTCCAAGCCAGAATCCAACTAGACTGTTTCAAGTATGCTCAATGCACATGTTTTGCTCGAGGCTGGAAACAGATCCCTCCTGAGGAAGCTGGTTATTCCACATGGCACTACCTCAAGAGCGAAACGTACGTTGGTGTCTGAATTTTTTTGGGGGAGGTGGTTCTACCATATCATATGGAGTTTATGCGCATATCCTTTAGGTCCATGCAGACATGTGTCCTTTTGGATTATATATAATGTTATTTCTGGATTGTTGGTTAATAGTCAGATTCTGCCTGTTAGTATGCATATCGGATTCCCTGCGCTCACACCAAAGAACACTCACAACCTACAGTGCGAGCAACGTGAGGATTCACAAGTCTACAGTCACATAGAGTGATGTCAGACTTGTCGTTTTAAGACTGGTCAACACCTTTAAAGGCCTATTTTATGATATTAATGTATAATCAGACTTAGCAGACATGATTGACTTCTCCATAGCTACTACTCCAGATGTTGGGAACCCAGCAAAGCTTTCTCCTCTTTATTCACAATTCTTTGACTTTTTTTTTAAATACATATTTGCAGAAATATAATTTATTTACTTTTAACCTGATAATTCAATTCAGGTAACAAATAATACATGTTCTTTCAAGGATTTTAAAGCATTTAGCGCACTCTCAATACATTTTCTGATTAGATTCTTTATGCACAGTAAATATATATTGCTATGAAGGACTAATCATATTAGTTACAGTAAAAAGATGAACATGGAGTACTCATGTTTGTTTGCCAATACAGTTTTGCAATAGTATGAAAGGGATTCCATACTTTTGCACACTAGTCTATATTTATACTGTATGGATTTTACAAATTAGGTTAGATAACAACTTTCTCGCCATAATATCCAAATCTCTTAGGACTGTGGAAAGAGAGGCAGTCTAGTAGACACTTGGACATGATGACCTAGTTTATTGGTTATGCTGTATCCTGTATGACGTCTTCACTTCTTTTAACACTATTGATCGCAACTTTAGATTTATCTGAAAAGTCAGTCCAGTTGAAGTTTTCAGATTTTATAATCTGAATGAAATGAAGAAAGTTGATGACTACTGATATATATCGAAAAGTGGCTTCAACTCACAGTTTCATTCTTCCATTATCCCAACATTAAGGAAACAATTCCTTTCAGACAATGCATTTGTATGAGAAAGATCTGCAACAAAGACTTCTGTCTTGAAACCAACCAAAAATCTTCCCAATCTATAAGAGGGAATACAAACATTTGTATAGGGGTCCCTACATGATAGAAGGGCTTCATGTGACTTCCTTTTGGTAAGCTCCATGGATAAACATCACTGTGTTAATTTCATAAATGCTAAGACCATTAGTTTGCTACATTCAATATTAGATGAAACAGTTTGTGTGATATTATGAAGGCACATTAGCCTATTTAATAACCAATAAATAATGTTGAAAACATTTTAATATCTCTTGAAGTCATGTAGTCTAAGTGATATGTTAATTACTAGGTGATATGTGAATGCAGACTGCTGAATTGTGATGTTTTCAAGGGTTGTCACGATTCCATTGTTTACCCAGTGTGGGTAAGGGTACCGTCACACTAAACGACGTACCAGCGATTCTGACCACGATACGACCTGGTCAGGATCGCTGGAAAGTTGCTGGTAAGTCGCTGGTGAGATGTCACACAGTCAGACGTTACCAACGCCGCAGTAACGATAGAGGTTACAGTAGCGACCTGTATAACGATCTCGGCGGTTATTGAGATCCTGTCACACAGCATCAAACACAGCGATGTGTCCTGCCCTGCGGTAGCCCGACGACCAAAAAATGAACCAGAACAGTGTGTAACGATCAGCGATTTCACAGCAGGGGCCAGGTCACTGCTTAGTGTCACACACAGCGAGATCACTAATGAGGTCACTGGTATGTCACAAAACCTGTGACTCAGCAGCGATCACGCTATGTGAGAAGTACCCTTAAGTCATCCTGTGACTGCAAGTTTCAAATCACATGCCAACTAGACTCTTCATCTACTGCATATTACATATAACACCAGAGAGTCTAGTTGGCATGTGACCACAAGTACACAAATTGCATACATGCAGTAATTTGACTGCCCTCCTGCACATGGAATACAGGGGAATTGTGGCAGTGAGTGAATTGCACATAATCACCATTCGGCAGTCTGAAGTCACATGAAGTGACTGCAGATTTCTCTTCTTAGATTGGAAACTCTTTAAACTGTGCTCTACAGTTATGTTGTGGAATATATTTTCCTGTGTTTGGAAGATCTGGATGGGACAAGATCTTTCAAACACAGGAAAATACCAAAAGTAAGGAAGAACATAGGGGTACCTAAAGTAAGAAACAAGATAGGGGTGAGCACGATGGTTACGCTCACCTGTTCAGCTTATAAAAGGACACACCTATAGAAGTCTGATCTGCCATAGCTGCAGCCTCATGGCTGGAGAAGAATATTGTCCAAATAACAGTTTGGCAAAAAAAGTTTATCATAGTATGGGGGCTGCACTCCTAGAAAGGATGAGATATGCTAATGAGCACAGGGACTAGTCGCAAAGATGTTAGTTTCTGCTCTCTTTCCACCCTCTTAGCATGTTAGCACACCCACAGGGGCATACTAACATGCTAATTAATATCCATTGAACTGTGTCATCAGCGGTGAGACGTGTACCTATGTCCATTGTCACCGCTTCAGACTGCCAGGTTTAGGGTCAGTGTGCATGATCAGAATGCCCCGCACTTCTGGTCATGAACACCATGAAGCCAAATGTATGCATCTTAGCTTCAGAGAGATCTAGTGCACATGACCGGAAGTGCTGGGCATTCTGATCATGTACACGGTGACAACAGACACAGGTACGTGCGTCACCACTGATGATGCAGGGCAATATGCATTAAATACCATGTTAGCATGCCCCTGTGGGCGTGTCCTCTCACTCATTAGCATATCATAAAGGATATTTAGAAATACTTTTTCTAAAGATCTCTTTATGTGTGCTACTAGATGGAGGGACAGTTAGATAGGTATTAGCAATATGCACCCAGAACTGCTCGTGGTTCTGGGTGGATATTGGACCTGACAGGTTCCCTTTAAGATAATGTGTAGTACACAACAGCAGCCATTATGCAATCTGCAGGGCTGATGTGTCTGCTCTATATATCTCTTATTTCCAGCCATTACAAATGTTACAGTAAATCATGCTTGAGGGTCTGAATAGGTCATCAATTAATTAGTTTATTTTTTTATTGATTTAAAATAGTATTTTTTTCCAAGAATAAATTTAAAGAGAAAACAAGTATTGTGTGGCTGAATTATGAAAAAAAATGTTACATAAGATACATGAACAGTTCTATATTTTCTCCGGTTGTTAAGAAAAATTTGACAGTATGTTCATAAGAATAGCTCTCGAAGACAGTTTGATAGATGCAATGCATTGTGCACTGCTCAGTATATATATAATTTGTTATATGAATAAAGGAGCCAAATGCACGTCTTCCATTTAAAGTGGATCTTAAGTCAGAACTGATCATCTATACAAGTTAATATACCTAAATGAATGGGACAAATCTTTTAGGTTTTCTAGTCTTAAAACTTCAATTCTATCATTGCTTATGTTATATTTTTCATAAAACCCAACAATACCAACAAAAAGAAACAAAACATACAAAAAAATGTTTTTCAGTTTTAATGCCAAATTACATTTCCTATTCTTGGCCATGTTCATGAGATTTTTGACATGAAATACACCTACAATGTCATGGGTATATAATACTAACCACTAGATCATTCATTAACAGCCATAGCTCTCCACCTATCGATTGTTTACATAATGGTCATCTCATTGGGTTAGGCATATAATGGATGATTTTAGAATGGATGTGTACAACTTTAATTAATTCGCTATTATTTGAGTTATATTTTTGAATTTTTGGACAGAGTGTATAAATGTATTTATCATACACACAAATATCATTGACTTGTTATTTTCTAAGCCACCAGATAAAGTCTAGATAAGGCTTGCTTCATATCAGCGGTATTTTTCCGGAAAGCCGAATCCGGCAAAAATACGTTTCAGCTCCATTCAGTTACAATGGTATCGCGGCAAGATGCGGTCACATGTGGTCACATGCATCGCATGTGATGTGAAACCAGCATTAGCGGTCTCGGCTCACCCCTCAGGTGGAGGTGGGGGAAGGGAATTACATCAGGGCTAGGACAGGAGTCAGGGACACGCTGGTGACTAAGACCTGCTACCATCAAGCGTACCTCTGAGTTGAGGGACAGCACAGGGTGTGCAGTCTGAGGGCCAGCTTATGAGACCCTGTCTTGTCACCCAGTCCCTATGACACAAATGCTATTTTGTGTTGGTATAGTTAAAAAAAATCCCAATAAAATACATATAAGTTTGTAGGTGTAACGTGAAAAACTTTGACAAAGTTTACGGGTTATGAATAATTTTTTTAAGGTAGTTTCTACTCTTTATACATTCAGTCATATCCTCAGGATCCTTTGCTAATTTAATCTCTTAGCTCACTCAATAATTCTTCATTCTCCATTTCTCCATTTTGTCTGCTTTTGCTGTATATATTTTAAAACAAATAAATACTGAGGCCCAAAATCTGTGGAAGATTTATAGTCAAAAGACTTGTCTCATTAGTCATCCTACTCAAGTAATGTGCTTAGCCTGTTGGCCTAGGAACCCCTTTCTTAATTATTATTTAACCTTAGTTGACTAGAGCCTAGGGTTAGAGAAAGTTAGACTGCATTGTCTAAATTTGGAAAAATGACATCTCTACTTAAATTTGTTGGCTGGGCTACAGCATATATTTGCCAAGTTACTGTCAGCATCTGCATTGACACACATAAGATTTGCTATTGCTGTCATTCCGGTGATGATATTATATCATACTATTACAGTACTATTTTAGAAGTTGTGTGCCGTGCCAAATTTTATGGCTAAATTTAGTATTTTTGTATGCA
Organism: Anomaloglossus baeobatrachus; assembly: GCF_048569485.1. Taxonomy (NCBI): domain Eukaryota; kingdom Metazoa; phylum Chordata; class Amphibia; order Anura; family Aromobatidae; genus Anomaloglossus; species Anomaloglossus baeobatrachus. The sequence continues at coordinate 81,724,344 of NC_134356.1, read as the reverse complement.
GAAATTAGGATGTATAACTCCAATTATCTTGGATTTCTGCTAATGATCTCTCATTGTCTGTCAGGTTTTGGATGCTTTTCGTTCATATTTTAGTAAAATTTTGTATTTTTGCAACTGTATAAAATTTTCCATCCATGTGTTACTCATAGTTCTCTCCTGACAAAAATAATATACAAAAATTATTTTCTGTACATTAATGACTCCGGATTTACAGCAACACAACTAATTTTAATAATATATCATTTCTAAATAAAATACAATCTGGAAAGCACATTATTTTGGAGTTTTAATATCTTATATAGATATGTCCAATTAGAACATTAAATATAGTATGCAGTTTGCTGGTTGTCTAAATTTTGAGACATAGGAGAGTACAAATTTGCATCTCTTGGTAGAAAACCACACAGCAGCGGTTTAATAAACTTTTTTGTAAAGAGATGCAAGATTTGGTGCTCCAAATCTGTAGCTCTTGGCAAAAAAATGTGGTTTTCTGCTAGGAGATGCAGGTCTCATTGAGTTCAATGAGTTCACCTGAGGTGAGTTTACCTGCGGTCACAGGTGGAGCACAGTGGGAACCTCCAGCTGTGACAACAGGTAAACTCAGTGACGTCACAACTGCAGCTAAGTCAGTGTATGCTTGAAGCCGCAGCTGGCGGTCTTGTTCTTTAATGTACCCACATGCTGCAACTTCAATATGTAGCAGAGTCGGGATCCTCGTGGGACAATGTGGTGTGGATTATGTCAGAACTGGGTGTTTTGAAGGTTAATAAATTTGAGAAAGAGTATTTTTCTGTGTTTTTTAAATGAAGGATTTTTCTCTGTTTTGTGTTTATTTCTTTTTTACTTACAGGATTAGTAATTGCAGGGTCTCATAGAACCCTAGCCATTACTAAGCCAAGGCTTAGTGCCAGCTGTTATTTTTGAGAAATCCCAGCTGTTATTAATACCTTATATTACCCTGATTGCCACCGCGTTAGGGAAATCGGAAGGAGCAAGGTAAAGCACCAGAATTGTCACATCTAATGGATGCGACAATTCTGAGAGCTTGTTGGCTGCTATTTTTAGACTGGAGGGCCTAATAACGGCTCCCAGCTGTCTTCTTTATTTTTGTTGGGTATCAAAATTGTGGGGAATAGCATGTCGTTTTTTTAAAATGATGTATTTAAATAATTAAAAAACAGTTGCATGGGGTCCTTCGTATATTGATACACAGCCAACATAATGTGCAACATGAGCTGCAGCATGTAGCCGTCTGCTTTATCTGTACTGGGCATGAATATATGGGTGACCTTACATCATTTTTTTATTTTTTTATTTTTATACCACTATAGGGACGCAGACAGAGCATGTGATTTTAACTGATTACAGACGTTGTCACAGAGGGTGGAGACGTAGTCTGACTGCAACCAATCACAGACACTTTGATAAACGGTGGGTGGGGGAAGCAGTGAATATGCATGAAAGCTAATGATTGGACCCAGAAGCAAAAATGCTGCAAGAATTGACCTGCTGCAGAGCTGAATCTGCTGCAAATCTTCAAGGAAAAAAATAAGCAATTGATATATGAGATTTGCTTGTACTGTAAAATGCTGTATACTTTCTGTGCCAAAAATGCAACATGTGCACGTAGCCTTAAAATTAATAGGGAGGAGAGTCATTAGTTTTTATTTATTTATTTATTTATTGATTAGCTTTTATTTATTGGTGGCAAATATTATAATTAACGGGGACACAGTGCCAACTTATCTATCACTTTATATTTTGAATGGTGGGTGGCTAATTGTATATTAATTGAGGGGTACATATTTATATTCAGGGGTGCAGTGCAGGGGATTTCTAATTCATGAGGCAAATGTTTGGAGTCCAAAATGGCCGCTGTCAGGGGCAGACGTGGATGTGGGAGCTCCTGATCTATCAACAGGCATCCTGCTCCCCGACGGACAATACACCCGTCTGGCTCCCCCATCCAGGTCCCCAGAACGCCACAAGAGAGGAGAGACCCTCATTTCTTGGTTGCATCCACAAGGACGCATCCTAAGACCCATCCAAAGCTGTGGCCTGACGGGGCACTGGGGGTGGCAAGGCCCGAGAAGCGCTGTCCCAGAGAAACGGAGGCACCCGCCGGAGGAAAGATAGAGCTTACCAGGGGGCTCAGAAGGAACGGACCGAAACCAGAAGGCCTGACGATCCTCACCTCCCCTCATCCCGATCCGGGCTTGTCCGACGCTCCGGGCTACAGCGGGAGAAGAGCCGCCGCCAATTTAACTCCACATCTGCCCGGCCCCGTGGAAGGTGGGCAGAGCTGAGACCGCACAGGCCGCCGGAGCAAGCCGGAAGGCCTGCGGAGACAGAGAGCCCCGATACTCACCAGCTTGTCGGACGGCGGGACTGAAGTGAGAGATCTGCGAGCCGCGCGGGTTTCTGGAGAGGCCGCGTGGAGCTCCTGGGATGCAGCGTGAGATCTCGCTGCGGCTGGGAGCGGCGCTTCGGGAGAACTCTGCAGTACCCGGCGGGACGGCCTGGCGGTGAGTGAGACCCCATCTAGCGTCCGGCTACACGCCCGCTCCTCTCCCGCACCGAAGCCCCGGGTCCGGCCTGCTGTGTCTTTCGGGCCCAGTCGCGGGCACCCGGCACCCCGGCGCCCCCCTCCATAGCCCCCCCGCGTGGCTCAGTGGCCGACAACGCTGCTGAGTGTGGAGACACAGGGAGCATAGGGGCTAGTGCTGAGGGGAAGACGCCAGACAAAGTCCCCCTACACTGGAATTCTGCCAGGTGGAGGGTGAAGATAGGGGAACGGACCCGGTTCAAGGGGACCCCTTCTCAAAATAACCCAGGGACATTAAGAGCCGTGGGGGGTTGCTCTGTGCCCCTTCACATTACAGGGTGCTCTGTCGGCTCGGGTTTGGGCCTCCACAGCCTGGCAACCTGGCCAGCGGCAAGAAAAATTTATTAAGATCCGGCTCCACACACCATTGCAAACACCGAGGCTGCAAGAGAGGCCCGTGGGTGGAGATGATATAGAGAGGGGTCACACAGACGTACCTCTAGCATAGAGACACTCTCTTCTCGCCTCCTTCCCCCTCTTTGAGGGAGTGCAATGTACTAAAATCTGTGCTACCTGGAGGGAGTGGAGTGGCCTAACCCCTACCATTCACTCACTTAAGCATAAAACCACGTATGTCTGACTTTAACATGGTCAAAATCGGCAACGCACGTGCCAGTTCTCTGCCCAGACCGGTTAAGTCCACTACCCAGGCTGATGTCGATAAGTTTCTCAAAAAACACCTACATGCAGCTAAAACAGACAGCCCCCAAAGCACGTCTACTAATCATATACAAGATATGGATGACGTTGAAAGTGACACTGAAGGTGCTGATAATAGCAAGAGTCTCCCCATCTCAAGATCCTTTATAAAACGGATCCTCAAAAATGCGCTGGAACCGGTGGCAAGGGAGCTATCAGATATCAAACAAGTAATCGGCCAAATTGGACACAGAGTGGAAACCCTGGAAGCGGCCCAAGCCACAATAACCTCCACTTCCAACACTGTCATCTCCTGCCTTCGCCAACAGGAGGACAATATCAACCAAATTCATGCCATTCTGGAAGATCATGAAAACAGAGAAAGGCGAAACAATCTCAGATTAAAGGGACTTCCAGAATCGGTAGCAAATGAAGCTTTGATCCCGACCCTACAGGGCATCTTCTCTGACCTGATGGACTCTGAGCCTGCTCCGACAATGGAACTGATACGAGCTCATAGATCTTTGAGACCCCGACCCAAACAAGGGGAACCACCAAGGGATGTCATATGCCGCTTCCTGGATTACCGAATTAAAGAACTCATTCTTAAAAAAGCCAGAGAGGTGGAGTCTATAAATCATGAAGGCTCTAAAATTCTGATTTTCCAGGACCTTGCTTCCACCACTCTGACCAAAAGGAGATTGCTACAACCCTTCACAACAGTGTTACGCCAACGCCAGTTTCCGTACCACTGGTTATATCCATTTGGCATTGCTATATCTGCTAATGGAAAACACTACCAAGCCAAAACTTCTGCGGAGATAAGGCGGATTTGTGAAGATTTTGGGATCACATTGGAGAAATACCCGGAGCTGGAAATCCATCGATCGGTCTCTACGCTACAAATGCTTCCAGATCCGGCACCATGGCATAGTCTCACCCCAAAGACCCACAGATCCAGACGCAAAGCGGCGAAGAAACTCCAGATGAACTCTGAGGGCGAGCCCCCCTGAAGGGGCCTTTGAGTGGGTCTGTTGTTGAACACAACTGATTATGCTAGTTAAAACATGAAGTTATTATAGGGGTTTTGCACCTATTGCTCCCTCTTGATGCACACTCTTACTTGTTTGAATTGCAAATAGTTGAAAATGTTGATACTAATACCCTGCTCTCCTCTGAACCTCTCTCTACCCCCTGCTCTTTCTATCTCTTCTTCTCTTCTATTGGTCATAGGTCTGGTCCATTCATCCCGATGGAAAAAGAACAGAATGTCCTTCCGCCTGTATTACCATGGCATTACATCATAAGGTATTTACGGCGATAAGCCTCAATGCACATGGGTTAAATTCCCCCATACAAAGGTCACAGACTCTACATAGCCTACAAAAGAAGCACGCATACATGATATTCTTCCAAGAAACGCATTTCCGCGAAGGCAAAATCCCAAGTTTTAACAAAGCACAGTACAACACCTGGTTCCATGCCCCCTCCCCACGTAAAGGTTCTAGAGGGGTCTCCATAGCCCTGGCTAAAGATATACCCTTCCTAGCTCAAGATGTCGCTATTGACCCAGAAGGCCAGTTCATTTTCGTTAAGGGTATTTTAGCCGGTTCTATGGTAACCCTAGGGAATGTGTATGCCCCAAATGTCAAACAGATTCGTTGGTTGATGTCCACACTCAAAAAATTCCGCATTTTTTCAGAAGGTACTCCAATATTGTGCGGTGATTTTAATGTGGCTTTGGAACCTAAACTGGATTCCACTGCAAAAAAAAGTCACCTCTCTTTAAGGGACCTATCTCGGATTAAATGCTCTCTCCTTTCCCTTTCTTTGATAGATATATGGCGCTACCAACACCCCACAACTAAAGATTTTACATTCTTTTCTAATCCCCATAAATCATACCACAGACTAGACTACATTTTTCTACCCAGGCATCTACTACCTAATTTCAATGACTCAGAGATACAATCTTCCCCTTACTCCGACCATGCTTATGTCTCAGTCAGTTTCTCACTCCTGAGGCCGTATTGGCTTCACCGTACGTGGAGATTGAATGAATCAATTCTCTCCTCGGAAGAAAATAAGAAACGCATATCTGAATGTCTCCGTAATTATTTTGCAGAGAACAAGACACAAGATATTGCGGCCCCAATGTTGTGGGAAGCGCATAAGACGGTCATTAGGGGAGAGTTGATCTCCATTTCCTCATACCTCAACAAGCAGAGGAAATCGTTCTTGCAGAATTTGTATGCTGAGATTGCCACGCTGGAGGCTCAGCATAAAAAGTCCCTATCCCAACAGACATTAGAACAACTGACTGCGAAACGTGTGGAACTTAGGGATATGCTCAATAAACAGTCGGCTAAATTTTATCTCGGTTGGAGGAATCGTATGTTCCTCCACGGGGATAAAGCCTCTAAACTTATGATATCACTGATAAAAAAAAGACAGGCTCGCACTTTTATACATGCAATTAAAACCTCACAGAGTCATCGTACGCAAGACTATTCCCAAATCTCGGACGAATTCCTTCGTTTTTATAAAAATTTATATCAAATTCGGCCAGACGAGTCGGCTACGGAAAGGGACAAGAGGAAATATGGTATACAAAACTACCTAGCTAAGTTAAATCTCCCGAAACTCTCTAAAATACAGCAGGCGACCCTAGGAAAACCGTTCTTTCGAGCTGAGGTTCAGTCCATCCTGTCCAGGAGCCCCGTGGGGAAGGCTCCAGGTCCAGATGGCCTTCCCATTATCTATTATAAAAATTTTTTTGACATCCTGGGGGAACATCTCTTAGCATCATGCAACGCTTTACTACACGGCGATCCTATACCCAAGCAAGCACTAGAGGCGCATATATCACTAATACACAAAGACGGGAAAGATCCGGAGTGTTGTGGAAACTATAGGCCCATCTCACTCCTGAATGTGGATCTAAAGATATATGCTAGCTTAATTGCTAACCGAGTGGCGGATATCCTTCCAGATCTCATCTCCCCTGAGCAAACGGGGTTTGTTAGAGGTAGAGAGGGGAAGGATAACGCGCTAAGAGTAATAAACTTAATGCAACACGCCAGGACCCATAAGCTGCCTCTGGTGCTGCTGGGAACGGACGCTGAGAAAGCGTTTGACAGGGTGGACTGGACCTTCTTGCAGGGGACGCTGGAGGCCTTCAGTTTCCCTCCAGATATCATACGCGCAATCCTGCAGATGTACACATCCCCCATGGCCAGGATTAAGATAAATAATACTCTCACCGACCCCCTCGACATTAAAAATGGCACAAGGCAGGGATGCCCCTTTTCCCCCCTACTCTTTGTCTTGGCCATGGAGCCACTGCTAACTTCCATCCAGCAGGACCGGGAAATTGAGGGGTTCAACCTGCAGGGAGTTCGCCACAAGTCTGCCGCCTTTGCCGACGACTTGTTGGTGGTAATGTCCAGGCCGGAAAGGGGTTTCCCTGCCTTCATGAAATTACTAGAGGAATACGGCCACTGGTCTAACTTCAAAATTAACCTATCTAAATCAGAAGCATTAAGCATTAATATCGCCAGTAAAGTTACAAAGTCTCTCCAAAACTCGTTTCCTTTTCGGTGGCCAAATAGTCACATAACATACCTAGGCATTAAACTAGGGAAAACCTTCAAGTCCTTGTTTGACCTCAACTACAAACCCCTTCTTCCTAATCTTACCGCACAAATAGCCTCGTGGAGGGCTCCCTTTCTTTCGTGGATGGGCCGGAAAAACTTAATTAAAAGTATTATACTCCCAAAGTTTATCTACCTCTTTCAAATGTTACCCATACCAATCCCCGCAGCTTTTCTTTCTCAATGTAACTCTTTAATCTCCAACTACGTCTGGAATAAACATAAACCAAGAATCAATTTTCAAACATTGAACCTTCCAAAAGACAAAGGGGGCATGGGTTTACCCAATATATCGTTATATTACCAAGCCGCCGTCCTCTCCAGAACGGTAGACTGGATCAGACGCCCACCGAGTAAATTGTGGATATCTATAGAAGAATACTTAGCCCCCGCCCCTCTACGAGCTATGTTACTCTCCCCTCCTAACCAGAAAGATAAAAGAACCATTACAAATGAACTAACGAGAACCCTTATGCACAAATGGAAGGAAAATAGGGAGATATTGGCTCACCTCTTTCCCCTCTAACCCAAGTTTCAGACATACTAGACGCTGATGTCAATCAAGCCGCGTCCACGAAGGCCACATTCCTGACCAATGTGAATGTTCCGTTAGCTGATCTTTTGGTGGATGGCTCTTTGATATCTGAACAGGAGATGGGTATGAACCCTCTCCTCGCTAGGCTCACATTTCTCCATCATACGAAATTAAAACGTGTGATCCACCCATTATTACCCCACACCCATCTCGACAGACCTTTAACTACATTTGAATCTTTCTGCATGCAAACCTGGGCTCCCAGAAAAGTTCTTTCTAATCTATACCATACCCTGCTTACAAAAAAACTGGTGGTAAAGAGAGCGTATATACTAAGATGGGAAAGGGACCTGAAAACCACATTTACCGATCTTCAAACGAGCCAAATTTATAATGCTTCACACGGTCCGTCATGTTGTGTGAGAGTTCAAGAGAATTCTTTCAAAGTGATTGCGAGATGGTACATTGTCCCCACCTCGTCTAGTACGTGGAGCTCTTCCACCTCGGATCAATGCTGGCGTTGCGAAAGGGACAAGGGAACATATTTACATGTGTGGTGGGAATGTCCGATTATCCAGACCTTCTGGAGGATAGCATCACTGTTAATATTTGACCTCACAGGCAAAAAGGGGGTCCTGGACCCTAGACAAATGCTTCTGAACTTCCCAATGTGGCCTAAAGATAAAGCTACTTCGAAACTAGCGTCATTTGTAGGCTCAGCTTGTAAACTTCTCATTGCCCAATTGTGTCGCACAACGAAAATTCCCACTCTCACGCAGCTCTTGCTGAAGATTGATCAATTATATCATGTCGAAGAACTTTCGGCCCTTTCACGTCAGAATGTGCTCTCTTTCCACCAGGTTTGGAAGGCTTGGCAGGCCTATAAGTCTAAACCCCAATTTTCAGTAGTTACTTCGCAGACGGCAACATAGGGAAATGTGAGTCATCCTACCCCCCTCCAATGAGATGAAGGACAGATGTCGGACCATACCAACCACGAAATGAGTGGACCCAAGACCAAAATCCTCTCCTTTCTCCTTTCTATCCTATCTCTTCCCCTTCTTTCTCCGTCCCTTGAACCTATTAACTCTAATCCCTTAACTGAATTCCATGCGATATAAATTCGCTCTTCTAGATTCTAGCTACCCCCCCTACTCCTAATTCCTATGGTACTTACTGTTAAAAATTGGTTCATGTTAATCCAGAAACCAGGCTAATAATCTGGATTGGACTTTCCCAAAAGCCGGAAGGCTTAGTCTATCATTTGGATAAGCTCAGACAATACACAAGTAGTCTGAGTTATACAGATACAATGGGAAGCTTACGATACAGTTGCAATAATATTGGTTAAGACTGTGATTTCTGTTGACTTTGTATTCTTATTTTTTGCTTCAATAAACAAAACATTAAAACAAACATGAGGCAAATGTTTATATACAATATATGTGAACTTGTTATTTTCAGGGCTGCGGCAACAAGACAAGTTGTGGCTTGAAGATGTCAACATGAAGGACTGACCTGATGGAACAGAAACACTTTATGATAGTGTAAGTCACTTTATGAAAAGATTTATTATGTGTTATATGACTTGGAGTTATGCTCTTATTTGTTAAATCGCATAAAGCCGCTTTATACGCTGCAACATCGCTCAAGCGATCTCGTTGGGGTCACGGAATTTGTGTCGCACATCCGGTCGCTTTAGCAATGTCTTTGCGTGTGACACCTATGAGCGATTCTGAATCGTTGCAAAAATGGTCAAAATCACTCATCGGTGACATGCCCCCCTATTCTCGAATATTGCTGCTGCTTGATGTACGAAGTAGTTAGTCGCTCCTGCGGCAGCACACATCGCTACGTGTGACCCCGCAGGAACGAGGAACCTCACCTTACCTGCGGCCGTCCGCAATAAGGAGGGAAGGAGGTGGGCGGTATGTTACGTCCCCCTCATCTCCGCCCCTCTGCTTCTATTGGGTGGCGGTTCGGTGACGCTCCTGTGACGTCGCTGTGATGCTGAACGAACTGCCCCCTTAGAAAGGAGGCACTTTGCCGGTCACAGCGACATCGCCAGGCAGGTAAGTAGTGTGACGGGTCCGTGCGATGTTGTGCGCCACGGGTAGCAATTTGCCTGTGTCGCACAACCGATGGGGGCTAGTATGCATGCTAGCGATATCGGTCACGTTATCGCAGCGTGTAAAGTGGCCTTTAGGCCACATTTTCACATTTGTGTTCTATGTCCGTGTGCTGCCAGATTTTTTTTATTGGATGTCACATCGATTCATAGAGTTTTATAGATCCATTCACATATCTGTGAGAAAGAGATCTGTGAGACTTAAGGGTACTTTACACTCTGCGATATCGATAACGATAGGTCGTCGGGGTCACGTCGGTAGTGACGCACATCCGGTGCCGTTACCGACATCGCAGCGTGTAACACCAATGAGCGACGATCAACGAGCACAAAAACGTGAAAAATTGTTGCTCGTTGACACGTTGCCCATTTCCTTAATATCGCTGCTGCTGCAGGTACGATGTTGTTCGTCGTTCCTGCGGCTTCAAACATCGCTATGTGTGACACCGCATGAGCGATGAACATCTCCTTACCTGCCTCCTCCGGCAATGCGGAAGGAAGAAGGTGGGTGGGATGTTACGTTCTGCTCATCTCCGCCCCTCCGCTTCTATTGGACGCCTGCCTTGTGACGTCGCTGTGACGCCACACGAATCACCCCCTTAGAAAGGAGGCGGTTCGCCGGCAAGAGGGACGTCACAGGGCAGGTAACTTCGTGGGATGGGGGTAAGCGATGTTGTGCGCCACGGGCAGCGATTTGCCTGTGGCGCACAACCGACGGGGGCGGGTACGATCGTTTGCAATCTCGCTAGTGAGATCGCAGCATGTAAAGTACCCTTTAGAGCATGTGCTCTTCTGATCTGATTATAATGAATATGACATACGCCTTAAGCCTGCTTTACACGCTACAAGATATCTTATGATGTGTCGGCGGGGTCACGTCGTAAGTGACGCACATCCGGCATCGTAAGGTATGTTGTAGCGTGTGACAGCGACGTGCAATTGCGATTGAATGAAAAAACGTTCATCACATGCACGTCGTTCATTCCTGACGAATTGAACGTCAGGTTGTTCATCGTACCCAGGGTAGCGCACATCACAGTGTGTGACACCCCAGGAATGCTGAACAGATCTCACCTGCCTCCTGCGGCTCCCGGCCCACAATGCAAAAGGAAGGAGGCGGGCGGGATGTTTACATCCCGCTAAGCTCCGCCCCTCCACTTCTATTGGCTGGCTGCCGCGTGACGTCGATGTGACACCAAACGTCCCTCCCACTCCAGGAAGTGGACGTTCGCCGCCCACATCGAGGTCGCATGGTAGGTAAGTATGTGTGATGGGGGTTAATCGTATGTGCGGCACGTTCAACAAATTGAACGTGCTGCACATACGATGGGGGCGCTGCAAATCGCATATGATATCGTATGCGAAATTGCAACGTGTAAAGCAGGCTTAAGGTCTATGCATTGTTCGAGGAAAAATCGGCCAGCACACCGACTCTTCAATTGGATGCATGGATGTAGCCTCATTATGTATAGTACAGTACATTAGTATTTAGAGTGCTCATTTACTTTGTAAAGCGTTGTCCTTAATTAGATATTTTCCTCTTTTATTATGTATAACATTGTCCTTTATTAGCATATTTTATAAGCTATCCTTTATTATATAGTGTTTCCAATTGTTAAGTACAGCACCGTCTCTTACATAGCGTATTCTTGTTACTTTTGTTATTCACAGCGCCCTCTCTTTATTATATGATCCTCTCTAGTTAGATATAATATGACTGCTGATGGAACAACATCTGACCAGAAAACCAGTCCATCAGCTCCTCTATCAGAAAAGAAACGTCACCATGCTCCGTCAGCAGTCACTTAATTTTATATTTAACAAGAGAGGATGCAATGAAAAAAAGAGCAGGCGCAATGAATAGCAAAAACAACAAGATAATCCGATATGTAAGGTGCGGTAATGTACATATTAAGAGAAAGCACTATGTAATATATATATATATATATATATATATATATATACATATATATATATATATATATATATATATATATATATATATATATATATATATATATATATATATATATATATATATATATGTATATATACAGTGCCTACAAGTAGTATTCAACCCCCTGCAGATTTAGCAGGTTTACACATTCGGAATTAACTTGGCATTGTGACATTTGGACTGTAGATCAGCCTGGAAGTGTGAAATGCACTGCAGCAAAAAAGATTGTTATTTCTTTTTTTTAAATTGTGAAAAGTTTATTCAGAGGGTCATTTATTATTCAACCCCTCAAACCACCAGAATTCTGTTTGGTTCCCCTAAAGTTTTTAGAAGTATTTCAGGCACAAAGAACAATGAGCTTCACATGTTTGGATTAATTATCTCTTTTTCCAGCCTTTTCTGACTAATTAAGACCCTCCCCAAACTTGTGAACAGCACTCATAATTGGTCAACATGGGAAAGACAAAGGAGCATTCCAAGGCCATCAGAGACAAGATCGTGGAGGGTCACAAGGCTGGCAAGGGGTACAAAACCCTTTCCAAGGAGTTGGGCCTACCCGTCTCCACTGTTGGGAGCATCATCCGGAAGTGGAAGGCTTATGGAACTACTGTTAGCCTTCCACGGCCTGGACAGCCTTTGAAAGTTTCCACCCGTGCCGAGGCCAGGCTTGTCTGAAGAGTCAAGGCTAACCCAAGGACAACAAGGAAGGAGCTCCGGGAAGATCTCATGGCATTGGTTTCAGTCAATACCATAAGTAACGTACTCCATCGCAATGGTCTCCGTTCCAGACGAGCCCATAAGGTACCTTTACTTTCAAAGCGTCATGTCAAGGCTCATCTACAGTTTGCTCATGATCACTTGGAGGACTCTGAGACAGATTGGTTCAAGGTTCTCTGGTCTGATGAGACCAAGATCGAGATCTTTGGTGCCAACCACACACGTGACGTTTGGAGACTGGATGGCACTGCATACGACCCCAAGAATACCATCCCTACAGTCAAGCATGGTGGTGGCAGCATCATGCTGTGGGGCTGTTTCTCAACCAAGGGGCCTGGCCATCTGGTCCGCATCCATGGGAAGATGGATAGCACGGCCTACCTGGAGATTTTGGCCTAGAACCTCCGCTCCTCCATCAAGGATCTTAAGATGGGTCGTCATTTCATCTTCCAACAAGACAACGACCCAAAGCACACAGCCAAGAAAACCAAGGCCTGCTTCAAGAGGGAAAAAATCAAGGTGTTGCAGTGGCCTAGTCAGTCTCCTGACCTTAACCCAATTGAAAACTTGTGGAAGGAGCTCAAGATTAAAGTCCACATGAGACACTCAAAGAACCTAGATAACTTGGAGAAGATCTGCATGGAGGAGTGGGCCAAGATAACTCCAGAGACCTGTGCCGGCCTGATCAGGTCTTATAAAAGACGATTATTAGCTGTAATTGCAAACAAGGATATTCCACAAAATATTAAACCTAGGGGTTGAATAATAATTGACCCACACTTTTATGTTGAAAATTTATTAAAATTTAACTCAGCAACATAACTTGTTGGTTTGTAAGATTTATGCATCTGTTAAAAAATCCTGCTCTTGTTATAAAATACCTATATTTGTAGCTTGGTTGCCATAAAATGAGGGGGTCCAGGCACGATTTCCTCCACCACTACCACCAAACCTTTTAGGTGCTGTAGAGCCTCCTCCACCAACAGCACACGTGTTATCCCCTGCTCCAGATCTTACCGTGGAAAAAGCTGATTTGGCTCCAAAAGATCTCTTTGACTCATATTTCTAGTGGCTTGTATTGCATAAAAGCATTCTCTTCCTCTGAAGATCTCACCTCATTATTACAATGTTTTGTTCTAGGGATTTGTCCACAACAAAATTATCAACATCCCTAATTTGGCATGCAGGTGCATTCTTGTCTAAAATGACCAGTGCTACTTGCTACTGACCTGATTTTTGCCCTCGCTCAAAGTGCTGCTAACACTGACAGCATCCCTAGCACTATGGTTCATGTAAACAATTAAATAAGATCCAACACTCACCTTGTAGAATAGTGTTACATTCCAATATGGTTATGCAGCTTTATAAGAATTTAAATGTTTTATCACATTGATATTATTTAGCGCTTAAATTTAGCTAAGGATTACTCAAGGCAGATTTGTTGCAAAAATGTCTACTACTGTTCCATTAATCGAAAACAAATTCTTAGGGGTACTTTGCACGCTGCGACATCGCTAGCCGATGATAGCAATGCCGAGCGCGATAGTACCCGCCCCTGTCGCGCATGCGATATCTTGTGATAGCTGCCGTAGCGAACATTATCGCTACGGCAGCTTCACATGCACTTACCTGCCCTGCGACGTCGCTCTGGCCGGCGACCCGCCTCCTTCCTAAGGAGGCGGGTCGTGCGGCGTCATAGCGACGTCACACGGCAGGCGGCCAATAGAAGCGGAGGGGCGGAGATGAGCAGGACGTAAACATCCCGCCCCCCTCCTTCCTTCCGCATAGCCGGTGGAGGCAGGTAGGAGATGTTCCTCGCTCCTGCGGCTTCACACACAGCGATGTGTGCTGCCGCAGGAACGAGGAACGACATCGTACCGACATTACGGAAATGACCGATGCTACACAGATCGACGATTTACGACGCTTTTGTGATCATTTATCGGCGCATCTAGGCTTTACACGTTGCGACATCATTACTGGCACCGGATGTGGGTCACTTTAGATTTGACCCTGACGATATCGCAGTAGCGATGTCGCATCGTGCAAAGTACCCCTTAAAAACATCTGCATCCATATGTAGCCAAAAAATGTTTCAGATGTAATGCCTTAGACATTTTACTTCACAACTTCACAGTATTTCTTGAACAGCTCCTGTCATTGCATCTACCATAAACTTACACATCTTACTCTACTGTTTTCAGTATGACCATCCATAGGAAGGTATTTAAAAGAAACAACAACCTAAAAAATGAAAAAAAGAACAAATATATATTGCGGCATATACTATAATATATTACTCTGATACATTAGAGTTGAGAACATTTTTTGAAATTCAAAATCACTGACTTTGCCAAATTTTTCCCCAAAATTTGATTTTTACCAAATAAATTAACGTGAGTCTTAATACTGTAAAACTTGTAATTGCTCAGAAAATTCATGTTGGTTAAAGAGAGAGAGAGAGAAAAGATCCCACTGACCATAAAAGCTTACACTCTGTCAGACGAAGAGATAGGACCCTTCTGACCATAATAGCATACACTCTACAGGAGAGAGATAGGACCCTGCTGACCATAAAAGCTTAAGGGTACTGTACACGCTGCGATCTCGCTAGGAAGATTGCTAGCGAGCGTACCCGCCCCCGTCGGTTGTGCGACACAGGCAAATCACTGTCCGTGGCGCACAACCTCACTTACCTCCGTCACACGGACTTACCTTTCCTGCGATGCCGCTCTGGCCGGAAATTCGCCTCCTTTCTAAGGGGGTGGTTCGTGCGGCGACACAGCGACGTTACACGGCAGCCGTCCAATAGAAGCGGAGGGTCGGAAATGAGCGGGACGTAACATCCCGCCCACCTCCTTTCTTCCGCATTGCTGGTGGACGCAGGTAAGGAGATGTTCATCGTTCCTGCAGTGTCACACATAGCGATGTGTGGTGCCGCAGCAACAACGAACAACATCGTACCTGCAGCAGCAACGACATTTTGAAAAGGAGCGACGTGTCAATGATCAACAATTTTTGTCGTTTTTGCGATCGTTGATCTTCGCTCCTTGGTGTCACACTCTGCGATGTCACTAACGGCGCCAGATGTGCGTCACTAACAACGTGACCCCGACGATATATCGTTAGCGATGTCACAGCGTGCAACTCACCCTTTACACTCTGCAGGAGAGAGAGATAGGACCCTTCTGACCATAATAGCTTATACTCTACAGGAGCGAGAGATAGGACCCTTTTGACTATAAGAGCTAACACTCTACAGGAGAGAGATAGGACCCTTCTGACCATAAGGGGTACTTCACACACAGCGAGATCGCTACTGAGATCGCTGCTGAGTCACGTTTTTTGTGACGCAGCAGTAACCTCATTAGCGATCTCGCTGTGTGTGACACTGAGCAGTGATCTAGCCCCTGCTGTGAGATCGCTGCTCGTTACACACAGCACTGGTTTGTTTTTTTATTGTTGCTCTCCCGCTGATAAGCACACATCACTGTGTGTGACAGAGAGAGAGCAACAATCCTGAATGTGAAGGGAGCAGGAGCCGGCGTCTGACAGCCTGCGGTAAGCTGTAACCAAGGTAAACATCGGGTAACCAAGGTAGTTACCCGATATTTATCTTCGTTATCAGCCTCCGCAGCTCTAACGCTGCCAGTGCTGGCTCCTGCTCCCTGCACATGCTAAGCTAAGCGGTGTGCGCTGGTAACTAAGGTAAACGTCGGGTAACCATACCCGATGTTTACCTTAGTTACCAGTGTCCACAGCTTCCAGATGCTGGCTCGGTGCAAGCGCAGCGTCGCTTGCACAGCGCTGCTGGCTGGGGGCTGGTCACTGGTGAGATCTGCCTGTTTGACAGCTCACCAGCGACCATGTAGCGACGCAGCAGTGATCCTGACCAGGTCAGATCGCTGGTGGGATCGCTGCTGCGTTGCTAAAGTGTGATGGTACCCTAAGAGTTTACACTCTGCAGGAGAGTGAGATACTGTAGAACCCTTCTGACCATAATAGCTTATACTCCACAGGAGTGAGAGATAGGACCTTTCTGACCATAAGAGCTTACACTCTACAGGAGATAGATATCACCCTTCTGACCATAAATGCTTACACTCTACAGGAAGAAGAGATAGGGCCCTTCTGCCCATTAGAGCTTACACTCTACAGGAGAGAGAAAGAGAGCTAGGACCCTTCTGACCATAATAGCTTACACTCTACAAGAGAGAGAGAGCGGACTCTGCTGACCATAAGAGCATAAACTCTACAGAAGAGAGAGAAATTACCCTGCTGAGCATTAGAGCTTACACTCTACAGAAGACAGAGACTTACCCAGTGATTCTTGACAATGGAAACAATTCTGCTAAACAAACTGTCATCTGTTGGCAACTTCTGAACTGTGATGGTACTGACCACCAGTTTACAAGGTACGATATTAAACGAAATGTCATAGCTGCAGGCCATAATGAAGAAGGCTGCACAGTCACACAAAATTATGTTAGCCGATTATTTTTTGCAAACCTCATATCAAATCTCAAAATGTTTGAATTTGATGAAACCGTGAATTTCAGAAATTCAACACAAACTTGATCATCCTGGGATCTATCCACTTATCTCTAATGTATAAATATATTTACGCTTATAGCCAAAAGTGCTGGTACCCTTGAAATTGTTCCAGCAAATGGAGCATTTCTCTGAGAAAATTCTTGCAATTACACACATTTAGTTATACACATGTTTATTTATTTAAAAATAAAAACACAGAGAAAAAAAGGCAAATTAGACAATTTCACACAAAACACCAGAAATAAGCCAAATAAAATTGTTGGCACCCTCAACCTAATATTTTGTGAACACCCTTTGGAATAAATACCTGAAAACAATCGCTTCCTATAACGATCACCAAGCTTCTTACCCCTCTAAACTGGAATTTTAGACCACTTTTGCAAACTGTCCAGATCTCTCATATTAGATTGGTGCTTTCTGCTAAGGCCTCTGACACACTCAAGTGAAAATCACGCACGTGTCGAGAGACACGTATTTCCCCTGTGTGTTGCATGCAGGTAAGTACGTGTCTCTGGTACGTGTGGGCCACGTGTGTTCTACGCATGCTATCTGTGATAACATACGGAGAACAGGTTATTTATATACTCACGTGGTCCTTCCTGCTGTCTGTGGTGCTGATCTTCGGTCTCCAGCCCTCCTGTCTCCCCGCTGCTGATGCTTCCGGCTGCAGTGAAGTGAATATTAAATGAGAATAATGAGCGGCGGTCGGCAGTAAGTGGCAGCAGCGGCAGAGACAGGAGGGCTGGAGAAGGTGAGTTAAGGTTTTTTTTTCTCTGACACGTGTGTTTTCTCCGGCGCGTGTCACATGGGACCGCATCCACACTACATCCGTGTGGTACGGGTGCGGGCCGTGTGACACACGTGCTGCCGGAGAAAACACTGACATGTCAGCGTGTAGAAAAACGCACACACGTACAAACGCACACGGACACACGTTCCGTGTGGTTTTACGTGTGTGTGCCTGCTACAATAGGGTAGCATTGCTGAACGTGTCTCCGTGCCGCCGGTACGTGCAAAAAATGACAAACACATACCGGCGGCGTGGATGTGTGTTGCAGGCCTAACAGAAATTTTAAAATCTCACCATAGGAGTTCAATGGAATTTTGAAGTATGTTTGAGGTCATGGTTCTGCTGGAAGACCAATGACCTAGGATGAAAGCCCAGCTTTCTGACACCAGACACTACATTACCACCCAATATCCCTTGGCAATCTTCAGATTTCATGATTCCTTGCACACAGTCAAGGCACTCAAGGTCAGAGTCAGCAAAACAATCCCAAAACATCTTTGAACCTCCACCTTATTTGACTGTATGTACTTGGTTCTTTTCTTTGTAGGCCTCATTCCATTATTGCAAAACAGTAGAGTGATGTGGTTTACCAAAAAACCTCTGACATTGGGCTGAGCTGACACTGATGCACCCTGAGACTGCAGAACAGCTTGAATTTCTTTAGAACTTGGCTGATGCTGCTTATTTACCATCCGTACTTTCCTGCTTTGCAACCTTTCATTAATTGTTCTCTGCTATGTACTTTCAGGGAGATTGGCTACAGTGCCATGTGTTGTAAATATTTTGATTATGCTGCACACTGTGGACAAAGGAACATCACAATCTGTGAAGATGGATTTTTGACCTTGAAATTGTTGATATTTTTCAACACTTTTGGTTTTCAAGTCCTTAAACAGTACTCCTATTTTATTATTATTATTATTATTATTATTGTTTATTTATAGAGCACCATTGATTCCATGGTGCTGTACATGAGGGGGTTACATACAGAATACATGTACACGTTACAATAGACAGACTAGCACAGGGGGAAGAGGGCCCTGCCCTTGCGGGCTTACATCCTAAAGGATTTTGGGGAGGAGACAGTAGGTGGGGTGTAGGTGGGGCGGCAGCTCCGCACGGTGGTGGGGCGGCAGCTCCGCACGGTGGTGGGGCGGCAGCTCCGCACGGTGGTGGGGCGGCAGCTCCGCACGGTGGTGGGGCGGCAGCTCCGCACGGTGGTGGGGCGGCAGCTCCGCACGGTGGTGGGGCGGCAGCTCCGCACGGTGGTGGGGCGGCAGCTCCGCACGGGGGTGGGGCGGCAGCTCCGCACGGTGGTGGGGCGGCAGCTCCGCACGGGGGTGAAGCAGTGAGGTCATTGAAGGTTATAGGCATTTCTGAACAGATGAGTCTTTAGGTTCCGTTTGAAGCTTGCGAGTGTAGTAGATAGTCTGACGTGTTGAGGCAGTGAGTTCCAGGAGACTGGGGATGCTCGGGAGAAGTCTTGGAGTCGGTTGCATGAGGAGCGAATGAGAGAGGAGGATAGAAGGAGATCTTGGGAGGACCGGAGGTTACGTTTTGGAGTGTAGCGAGAGATTAGTTCAGAGATATATGGAGGAGACAGATTATGGATAGCTTTGTAGGTCAGTGTTAGTAATTTGAATTGGATACGGTGGAAGATTGGGAGCCAGTGGAGGGACTTGCAGAGAGGAGAAGCGGGGTGGTATTGAGGAGAGAGGTGGATCAGTCGGGCAGCAGAGTTAAGGATGGACTGGAAAGGGGCGAGTGTGTTAGCAGGGAGACCACAGAGGAGGATGTTGCAGTAGTCGATGCGGGAGATTATGAGGGCGTGCACTAGAATTTTTGTAGATTGGGGATTGAGAAAAGGGCGGATTCTGGAGATATTTTTGAGTTGAAAACGGCAGGAGGTGGTGAGGGATTGGATGTGCGGTATGAAGGACAGGGCAGAGTCAAAGGTCACTCCGAGGCACCGAACTTTGGGTGCTGGGGAGAGCGTGATGTTATTAATTGTAATGGATAGATCAGGTGGAGAGTGCAGGGGAGATGGAGGAAAGATGATCAGTTCAGTTTTGGCCATATTGAGCTTTAGGAAGCGAGAGGAAAAGAAGGAAGATATAGCAGATAGGCACTCTGGGATTCTGGACAGCAGAGATGTGACATCTGGACCAGAGAGGTAGATCTGAGTGTCATCAGCATATAGGTGGTACTGGAAGCCATGGGACTTTATGAGTTGTCCCAGGCCAAATGTATAGATAGAAAAAAGTAAGGGTCCCAGGACAGAGCCTTGAGGGACACCAACAGAGAGAGAACGGGATGAAGAGGTTGTGTGGGAATGGGAGACACTAAAAGTGCGGTTGGAGAGGTATGAAGAGATCCAAGAGAGAGCGAGGTCTCTGACACCAAGGGAAGAGAGGATCTATTTTTGTTCTCCATACTTAGTGTGGAACACACTAACATTGAGTCCACTTCTCCCCTATGCTATTCATATTTCCCACATTTGTTACTTGCCACAGAGCATCACATGCTTTAAACAAAGTTGTTTACCCATAATTTTGGAAAGGTGCCAACAAGTTGTCCATTCCATTTTGTGGGTTTTGTGTGAAATTATGTCCAATTTGCCTTTACTGTCTCAATTTTTTGAGTTGTTCCAAAACACAGAAAGGAAACAAACATGTGTATAGCAAAACATGTGTAATTGCAATAATTTTCTTGGACAAATACTTCACTTTCTGGAACAATTTCAAGGGTAACACCAAATGGAGAACCGAGGTAATTTCAAGGGTGCCAAAACTTTTGGCCATGACTGTATACATGTAAAATGTTGCTATTTTTACATAATTCAATGTATATTATTTTATTGATGGAATAAAATATACCAAGAATTTCCTTTAAGTATATCATTTATTCAATAACCTATGAAAGTTAGACATAACGCATACAGCAAAGGCATCTAGAAGCATTTTAGTTCTGTAAATAATGTATTAGGAATGTGTATTTTACAGAGTTTTCACCAAGCTGCTGAAATCTTAGGATGTTTCTCAGAAGTATATATGAAATGTGCAACCCCATATGGTGAAATATCTTCTGCATGCCACTTCCTCAAGTGAACCCTATGGGGATAATGCTAACTCATTCCACTTGACTGAGCTTAATGCAGTAGCAGAAATATGACTACAATCCAACACCTGCTGTAAAAAGAACAAAAAAAAGCAGACAGCATACAAAACTCCAATTATAATGGTGCTAAATAGAAGAGCACAAAAAGTACTAAATGCATTTGTATCAAAAGAAGAAAGGAGCTAGTCACGTAAAACTGATATTGTCAAGCTGACCATTGCGCGTTGCATAAAAGGATTATTTAGCAATAAACTATCCACTTTCCTAAATTATCCCTCATTAAAAAAAAATAATATATAGTAGTTTCACATATGAAAAAATATATTATGATATATGAATAAATTATGATTGCCTTTTATGCGAATATATATATATAATACACAGTGGATATACAATCACATGAACAATACATCAAACAATGAACCAAAGGGAAGATTACATTGTAGATACAAAGTGTTTTTTATTATTTTTTTCTATAATTATAGAAATAATCAGAAGAGAGTTTTGTATACACTAAAGTCCAAATTCATCAAGACTGGTGATCTTCAAGTTTATGGAATGTGAACCGATCTAGCTTTTATGTCACATCCTTGATGATTAAGGTCCCATGGATGATGTGTATATCTTTCTTAAAGCTTAAAGAAATTGTCCAGTTACCAAAACTGATTTTTTTTTTTCTCCAAAATCTTGCTAATATGTACCTTTCCCCACATCTATTATGTTATTTCAGCAATATTACCTTTTATCGTGCTCTAGCAGCACATGCTCAGTGCTGGTTCCAGCTCTGATGGGGTTAATCTCTCTCCTGACTTCCTGGGTTCAGTTCCTACAACTCCCAAAATGCTTTGCAGTGGCACACGGAGCTCTGCTCATCCTCCCACCCCCACCCCCACCTCCGTGTGATAACATACTCACCCAACATGACTCCTCCTCCTCTCACTCCTGGTGCCGGCCCCACACACAGCTGCAGGATGGTAAGTAAACCTTCCTTTCCTTCTCATGCTGGGCTGTGATAGCGGTAATCACCGCCCACAGACCAGTCACTAAGAGGCAGCTGCAGCTGCTGATGTAACTTCAACTTTCAGAGCCCGGAAGTTGACATGACATCAGCAGATACCAGAGGCCACAGCACCTGGGGGTCATGTGATCGGCACTGAGCGAGGAGGATATCACCGCTCAGTGCCAGAACTGGAAGAAAATGGCAATCAAGGAGACAACTGAAATAATAAGTTACACTGATAGAGAGAATAAAAAAAATTGTGAACCACCTCTTTAAAAGACACAAAATTCTACATTTTATTTACTTATTTCATTAATCAAATTTAGCAACTGTACATGCCGCAAAAATACTGCTGAATTCCTCTCCTTATGTGTACCTGTTTAGAAACATAAGCATTTAAGTGTTACTTAATTTTTGTCAATGGGAGGGAATGTTAACAAAAAGTAAATGAAAAAATAAAAATGGATAAAAGTTTGCACACTTGTTTATTCCAATTGGCAACCGTGCACACTGCCACTTTACTGTTGGGCGTTGAAGCATTTGGAAAATATACACCTACCTTCTGGAATTTGCTGTTACATCATCCATTTTGGAAAAACAGGGGGACAAAGGAGTTTTTTTGTGTAATAAACAATTCTTTTTATTTCTTGATGGTATTTTCTAGATTATAAATATTTAATTTCATATAGTGACAGAAAACAACAGACGAGGACATACACATCTAAAAAACATTTGTGAGTAAAAAATGTAAATAGGGGATACCAAAGGTATGACAAAAATTATTATGAGACTCGGCAAATTAGGATGGCTGTATACCAAGAGGTTGTAACTTTTTCTCATAGTAGGTGCTGTTGCCTACACATCAATGCATGTATCAATAAAGTGCTATGTGCATGCAAAATAATTGCAGTTACCCAGTATAAAATATCAAAAATAGCAGCAATGATATTAAAGTGCTGAGTGCAAACAAAGGGTAACAATAGGGAAGCTAATTATCCTTATCGTTAGAAGTAGTTTACATATTAAAGGTAATCTAAACAGCAACAGCCTCCCTATATAAAGTGCTAAAGTGCAATCATAGCAGCATTGGTGATAGATGCACAAAATCAAAGTGTAGTTCACATACAATCAAAAGGTTAGGCCGGCTCAGATCCTTAAATGGTGTTCCCTGGAAGGCAAAGTTCCCCCCACACCCACCGACGTACGTTTCACCTAGGGGAGGAAAATATCCCCATGCACGGCTTCTTCAGGGAGGGAAAGTGACCTTCCAGGGAAAACCATTTAAGGATCTGTGCCGGCCTATCCTTTTGATGGTATGTGATCTACACATTGATTTTGTGTATCTATCACCAATGCTGCTATGATTGCACTTTAGCACTTTATATAGGGAGGCTGTTGCTGTTTACATTACCTTTAATATGTAAACTACTTCTAACGATAAGCATAATTAGCTTCCCTATTGTTACCCTTTGTTTGCACTCAGCACTTTACTATCATTCCTGCTATTTTTGATATTTTATACTGGGTAACTGCAATTATTTTGTATGCACATAGCACTTTGTTGATACATCCATTGATGTGTAGGCAACAGCACCTACTATGAGAAAAAGTTACAACTTCTTGGTATACAGACATCCTAATTTGCTGAGTCTCATAATTTTTGTCATACCTTTGGTATCCCCTATTTACATTTTTTTACTCACAAATGGTTTTTAGATGTGTATGTCCTCATCTGTTGTTTTCTGTCACTATATGAAATTAAATATTTATAATCTAGAAAAGACCATCAAGAAATAAATAGAATTGTTTATTACACAAAAAAAACCTCCTTTGTCCTCCTGTTTTTGCTTTATCCATGGAGTTTGTGTGGGTGGGGTGATTCACTCTCCCCCCACCGCTTGACTAATTTTGATATCGTCAGTTTGAGATTCTGTTTGTTAATATCCTCCTTTTTGGGCAGGGGGAATTCTTTGATTCCATGATTCTACCATTCTATGATTCTAGGCGGAAGCTGGATAAATATATAGCTGGGATGATTTACGAAAACCTGCACTCGCAGGGGGTTGGACCCAATTGCCCTTGAGGTCCCTTCCAACTCTACCATGCTATGATTCTATAATTAGTCTCTTCCAAAAATCTGAAAAGATATTACACTAAATCAAGACAATTAACTATGCACATCTGTTTACATTGTCTTATTTGAGACACACGCATGTCACACTGAAATAAAGGCAGACTGGCATTGCAATAGTCTTTCGTCCTGTCACATATATCCTACCTAGCATTTCTAGTTGATTTCTTATTTCCTCAGGGTTGACTAAATACGGTAACACATTTTTAGAAGTTATGTAGTCGAATACAACATGCACTTTATATGTGAGCGCCACTAACAACAACAGTGTAGGGTGCAGAGGGGTGGTAGTTGTGGGCAAAGGATTGACTTTGGGTGCCCTGGCAAGCTATATAATGACTAGTCCTGGCTGGGTGTGTGGACTTGTGTTGTGTGGACCATAAACCCATGTAGACTGCATATTGCCCCTGATGTCGGCTGGCCAGGACCGGATGACAACTCATACTTACAAAGAGACCAACATTTTTTTGAAACAACACTTTACTTGACAGTTGATTCTTTG
Source organism: Anomaloglossus baeobatrachus (assembly GCF_048569485.1). Lineage (NCBI taxonomy): Eukaryota > Metazoa > Chordata > Amphibia > Anura > Aromobatidae > Anomaloglossus > Anomaloglossus baeobatrachus. The sequence goes on along the minus strand of NC_134356.1, from coordinate 81,700,016 downwards.
CAACAACTTCATACTACAGATAACTGCACATACCTTCCAGCACATTGCAGCTTTGCAAGTCATGTTCAGACACAGTTCCCACTGGGTTTCTTCAGATGTTACTGGTTCTGTGACTTCCAGTGCAACTCAGCCCAGCGGTACAGTACAGTTTGTGATGGTTATCTTCCCTTCTCACAGTCCCAGGGCCAGTCTCCTTAAGCATCTCATCATAAAGCTTTTTACTCCTGGACATCTATAGAGAAATAGCTGAGGTCATCAACTATGTTCACACGCCAGTTAAGATTAACTCCATACCTTGAGGGTTAAAGGGAATCTATCACCAGGATTTTGCAATGTAAGCTGAGGACATCATGCTTCAATGGTTAAAACATAAAAACATCTGTGTTTCTCGTATTTGTGTGTAAGCTTGTTTACTCATACTAAAGGGTTTATTGCTCTGTGATTAACATTGATGTGACTCTTTGTGCAGAGAGCAGATCAGCACACCCTCTGCTATCATTGATAACTCACACTCAATATACAATCTCTGTTGAGGGCCTGGTGTGGGTGGAGACAGCTCCCAGCTCTGCTACACTAAATTCTGAGATAAAGTCAGAATGGCTGCACCCTGAAATTAAGTTAAACATTGCTAACTTTAGAATCTTTTTGCCTAATTATGCTGCTATCAGATGAAGTAGCAAAAACCCAGTGACAGATTCCCTTTATGAGGCCTGACCACTAAAGTCCTGTCGTCCAGCTCCAATTGTCTGGGGCCACTTCCTTTGAGGATCAGTCTCTTTTTTCAATGCGGTTCACACTCCGTGTCTCTGTCAAAACCAGGAGGGACTGGTGCACTTCATGAAATAGATGGCATCATGAGGAAAGACAATTATGTGTCAATACTGAAGCAACATCTGAAGACATCAGTCAGGAACTTAAAGCTTGGATGGAATTGGGTCTCCCAAATGTACAATGACCAGAAAAAAACTGCGAAACTGGTTACAAAGTGTCTTAAAGATAACAAAGTCAATGTTTTGGAGTGGCCATCACAAAGCCTGATCTCAATCCTATGGAAATGTATGGGCAAAGTTGAAAAAACAGATGCGAGCAAGGCGACCTACAAACATGGCCCAGTTATATCAGTTCTGTCAGGAGGAATGGGTCCAAATTCCTACCAACTATTGTGAGCAGCTTGTGGAAAGATATTCAAAACATTTGACCCAGGTCATATAGTTTAAGGGCAATGCTACCAAATCATAATAAATGTACTGTATGTAAACTTTTAATTTTGCAAAAAGTAATAAAATGCCTTCTTTCTCTCATTACTCTGATATTTGGCAAATATAAATAATTTTGGTTCCTAATTAACGTAAAATGGAAAAGGTTTATTCTGATTTCATGTCAGATAGTGAGAAAAGCATGCAGATGTGTCATTTTAGAGAGTGTATGTAAACTTCTGGTTTCAACTGTGGGAAAAAAAAAAAAAAAACAAGTGTAAACATTCAACTGTGTATATGTGACATTAAATTTGCAAAGAATAACTGTTGTGATTGAAAGTTCTTGGAAAAATATTCTCAAACAGGCAATTTTGTATTTTGCCCTATCCACTCATCTCTATCTGTAACCCTTTAAAACCTGAGAATTTGATGACATGCTGTACCAGGGTTGCTAACCTAATTTCGAGTTTTTCTAGGCAACCTGCTCAAAAAGCATAAGCAGCCAGCATTATTTGGGAAATTGAAGAAATGTAATTCAGATACTTTTGCTCAGTATGTTTCAGTTGTTTTTTTACAACTAAAAAAGACGCCAGTTGAACTTGGAAATGCTTTGTTAAATAAATAAAAACCGCGTCTTTGGTTGGATCAAGAATTTTAATTAAACCGTTCGTGAACCATATCAAAAATGTTTTGCCAACTGCCCATTTTAGATTCTAAGATAAGAATTCACATATCAATTTTTCTTCTTGATTATGAAGGACAGACTGTTTTATTGTCAGTGTGCTAGATCTATTTTTGGTTCATGTATCAGTGTTTACAATCCATGTTTCATCCATTTTTCTCATATCAAAAAAACCTAAAGGCTTCTCCTACCACAGATGGAATCCAATTTTTTTTAAAAATTTTTAATGCTGCATATTTTCGATACGAAAAAAAGTGGAATCTTAACTGTGGCGCCCCTATGGCTTTAGGCGCCACACAGGGTACTACACCTCACCCGAGGTGCAGTATTCATCTCAGGTATGGATGAGGTCATCACCGGTAAACCACCACCACAACACATCCAACTCACAATAAGGGAGCACTGTCACTGGGACTGGGCCAGGGTAGGAGCTAGGTGCGGCCATCACAAGGTATGGTACCTCTTGCTCACTAGTTCAGCAACCCGGGAGGTGGGGCACCTGCAGGGTACGTTAGGAGCCATTTCACACATCATTCAGTTAGCTCCGAGTGCAGAAAGCGCCAGGTCAGACTCAGGAACAGACGTCAGGAAGCAGACAGAGACCTGACAGGGGCCCGTGGTCGGATCTGGAGGCTCAACCCGGGTTCTTAAGAAGAAGAAGGATCCCAGGGTTTACGGGGATTGCAGCAGGTATCCGTGACCCGTACCACGGCCCAGGAGCTGGGATGGAGTGAAGACCATCAGAAAGGACACAGAAAAGGAAACAGTGGCCTTGACCTCTGAACTATCCTGGATTGACTGGAGCCCATCACAGTGGGACTTGGCACTGCAAGGGCAGTGTGACTTCAGTGAGTAAAGAACTTGGACTGCACCCTCTGTGTTGTCCCATCATTGTCGGCGCTCCCATCATCGCACCCCTGCACCATAGGTGACTACTACTCCGAACATCCTCCCTGGGGCATAGCTCTATCTGTGGAGAGCTGCAACACCCGAGCTGAGTCACCAGCTGCCCCAGAAGAGAGAAACGTCCCGCAGCGGCTGCTGATAACTGGCCACGCACCACAGGTGGCATCACAAACAATTACTTCCATCATCCTTATGCCCATCTTTATTGACACCGCTGGGGTCATGGAACTGGACCTGGCCACCACGGCATCCCAGAAACTAAACCGCGGCCTGGTAACAAGTAGCCTCAGACCCTGTGGGCAGGTCATAACCCCTCTGCATCTGCCATAAATGTACGGCTCCATTGGTTCTGCAAACCGCTGTATATGTAAGGCGGTACAAATACACCAGCTCACATGTGGCATTAGCAACATAGTCAGCGGGTGTCAGCTATTTACCATAACTGACACCTTGGTGCTAGCACCAATCTCTGGTGTGTAACCCTCTGATGCCACCGTCAATAGTGACAGCAACATTAATCTACTTGTTCAGGAAGAGGACTACAGCAGGCTTTATACACTGCAACATCGCTAGCATTTGCTGGCAATGTCGAGCACGATAGCACCCGCCCCCGTCGTACGGCCGATATGGGGTGATCGCTGCCGTAGCAAACATTATTGCTACGGCATCATCACATGCACATACCTGCTCTGCAACGTTGCTCTGGCCGGCAAACCACTTCCTTTCTAAGGGGGCGGTTCGTGCAGTGTCACAGCGACGTCACACGGCAGGCGTCCAATAGAAGAAGAGGGGTGGAGATGAGCGGGACGTAACATCCCCCCACCTCCTTCCTTCAGCATTGCTGGTGGAGGCAGGTAAGGAGATGTTCGTTGCTCCTGCGGTGTCACACACATCGATGTGTGCTACCGCAGGAGCGACGAACATCGCTAATAAGCAGAGAACGTTTTTTTGCTTTAGGACGACCTCTCCGCAGCAAACGATTTTGACCGCTTTTGCGATTGTTTAAGGTCACTCATAAGTGTCACACACTGCGATATCGTTAATGATGCCGGATGTGCGTCACAAACACCGTGACCCCGACGATAATTCATTAACGATATCGTAGCATGTAAAGCCCGCTTACCCCTCTGCTCCAATTGGAACAGCACAATTGAGATTGGTTTTGCCAATTGTATCTATGGTGACCACGGGCTGAATAATTGCCACGGGGGTCAACCAGGTAAGGAGGCAGGCCTTCCATACCTCCTGTCTGTGTGCCAGGCACTGATCTACGAATGCCCTGCAATATTAAAGCATTGCTGAGCATTAGATTAGCGATCAAGTTAGGGAAAGTTAAGGTGAAGGTCCCATCCTGGGACTAAGTAAAAAAGTAAATTTTTTAAAAATGTAAAATAATTAAAAAAAAATAAAGAATAAAAAAGGAAAAAAATAGTATACCAATAAATACATACAGTGGGGAAAATAAGTATTTGATACAGTGACAATTTTGCAAGTTTTCCCCCCTACAAAGAATGGAGAGATCTGTAATTTTTATCTTAGGTAAACTTCAACTGTGAAAGACAGAATAAAAAAAAATCCAGAAAATCACATTGTATGATTTTTCAATAATTAATTTGCATTTTATTGCATGAAATAAGTATTTGGTACAATAGAAAAACAGAACTTAATATTTGCTACAGAAAACTTTGTTTGCAATTACAAGGGTCAGATGTTTCCTGTAGTTCTTGATCAGGTTTGCACACACTGCAGCAGGGATTTTGTCTCACTCTTCCATACAGATTTTCTCCAGATCTTTCAGGTTTCAGGGCTGTCATTGGGAAACATTGAATGCTGCTTTACACCGGACAATCTATCGTGCGATAGATCGTCGGGGTCACGTTTTTTGTGACGCACATCCGTCATCGCTGGCGATGCCGGCCTGTGTGACACCTCCTAGCGACGCAATATCGCTCACAAATCGTGAGTCGTGTACTGGTCGCTAGGTTCCATAATATCGTTTAATTCAGTTGTTCATTGTTTCCGTGGTAGCACACGACGCTCCGTGTGACACCCCGGGAACGATGAACAGCAGCTCACCTGCGTCATGCGGCCGCCGCCGGCTATGTGAAGGAAGGAGGTGGGTGGTATGTTTACATCCCGCTCATCTCCGCCCCTCCGCTTCCATTGGCCGGCAGCCGTGTGACGTCGCTGTGACGCCGAACGGCCCTCCCACTCCAGGAAGTGGACGTTTGCCGCCCACAGCGTGGTCACATGAGAGGTAAGTACGTGTGACGGGGGTTACCGACTTTGTGCGACACGGGCAGCGATTTGCCCGTGACGCAAAAAGGACGGGGGCGGGTACGATCGATTGTGAAATTGCACAATCGGTCGTACCGTGTAAAGCACCCTTGAGTCTCAGCTCCCTCTAAAGATATTCTACTGGGTTCAGGTCTGGAGACTGGCTAGGCCACTCCAGGACCTTGAAATGCTTCTTACAGAGCCACTCCTTAGTTGCCCTGGCTGTGTTCTTCAGGTCATTGTCATGCTGGAAGACCCAGCCATTACCCATCTTCAATGCTTTTACTGAGGGAAGGAGGTTGTTGGCCAAAATCTCACAATACATGACCCCATCCATCTTCCCTTCAATAAGGTGCAGTCGTCCTATCCCTTTTTCAGAAAAGCACCCCCAAATTATGATGTTTCCTCTCCCATGCTTCACGGTTGGGACGGTATTCTTGGGCTTGTTCTCATAATACTTCTTCCTCCAAACACGGCGACTCTCGTTTATACCAAAAGGTTCTATTTTGGTCTCATATAACCACAATGACCTTCTCATATGCCTCTTCTGGAACATTCAGATGGTCATTGGCAGACTTCAAATGGGCCTGGACATGTGCTGGCATGAGCAGGGGAACCTTGCAGGCCCTTCAGTATTTTCATCTGTGACGGTGTAATGTTTTACTAATGGTAATTATAGGGACTATGTTCCCAGCTCTCTTCAAGTCATTGACCAGGTCCTCTGATACAGTTCTAGGCTGATTCCTGACCTTTCTCAGAATCTTGCATGGAGCCCCAGACTAAGTAAGATTGGCAGTTATCTTGTGTTTCTTACATTTTCTAATAACAGTTGTTACCTTCTCACCAAGCTGCTTGCCTATTGTCCTGTAGCCCATCCCAGACTTGTACAGATCTATAATTTTGTCCCAGGTGTCCTCAGACAGCTCTTTAAACTTGGCCATAAATGCATTTTATACAGGTGACGGGTTCAAACAAGTGCAATTAAAACAGGCAACGAGTGCAGATTAGGAGTGCAGCTTAAAGAAAAATAACATCTCTGTGAGATCCCAAAATCTTGGTGGGTAGTACCCGAACAAATACTTATGTCATGCAATGAAATGCAAATTATTTAAAAATTAAACAATGTCATTTTCTAAAATTTTTAGGGGAAATCTGTCTGTCACAGTTGAAGTGTACCTATAATAAAAATTACAGACCTCTCTATTCTTTGTAGGTGGGAAAACTTGCAAAATCAGCTGTGTATCTAATACTTATTTGACCCACTATATATTTATGTAAAAACTGAAATAAACAAAAAAATACACATATTTAGTATGGCCACATTCAGAACGAGCTGCTCTATAAAACTGTAACACTAGTTAACCCCTTCAGTGAACAATGTCTTTTTTTCATACCTAAAAAAAAAGTGGAATAAAATGCAATCAAAAACTTGCATTTAAATCAAAATGTTATGGCTGAAAATGTCATTCTGTGCCACAAATAATAAACCTCCACTCAGCTGTGTCCTCAGAAAAATAAAAAAAACTACAGTTACCAGAACATAGCGATGGAAATTACTTAATTTTTTCTATAAAATAGTTTTTGTGTAAAATGGCAAAATATAAAAAAATATAAAAAAACATAAATGTTCTTAAATTCTTCTGAACTGAAGAAAAAAGTTGCCTTTTTAATTTTACCACATGGTAAAAAAAAACAAAACAATTCCCGAATTTGCTGTTTTATGTTCATTCTACCGCTCAAAAAATGGAATAGAAAGCAATCAAAAAACACGTGCCTAAAATTGGTACCAATTAAATTGTCAACTCATCATGCAATAACAGCCCTTACATGAATTTGTCAATGGAAATACAGAATAATTATAGCTCTCAAAATATGGTGATGAAAAAAACTTTTTTTGCAAAAAATTAAGCGGTTTTTAGTGTGAGATAGTAGCCAAACATTTTCTCAATTTTCAACAAATTTCCAATATTTAAAAAACAAACAAACAAAAAAAATAATGAAAAGGATTGTTCTAAGTTTACCTCTAACATAAAGTACATTAAGTCACAAAAAATAATTTCAGAATCACTGGGATCCATTGTAGCGTTACAGAGTTATTACATCATAATGTGACAATGCTCGAAATTTGAAAAAAATTGCATGATTAGGAAGGTGAAAACAGTTTTCTGGGAGAAAGTGGTTAAGGGGGCTTTGCCATGAACAAAGTTAATTTTACAGTTGATTTTAATCAATAGATCATAGAATAATAGTAAGTTCCACACTTGAGTGTGTTTTAAAAAATCTTCCTTTGCTGAGATAATCTGATATATTTGTCCCTGCTATGTGCTGTGTAATGGTCGTGTCTGACCGTACAGGGACATTACCTGATCATACCACATCTCATGGCTGGGGAGAACACAAAAGACTATACAGCCATTACAACACGGGATCATAGAAAATTCTTTTTGTGAGGTAAAACATTTCCCTGCCTATTTTTAAAAAATGTTTTACCTTAAAGAAGTAATTATTTGCAATCCTGTGCTGTAATATCGGTATACTTTTTTACTTCTTCCTCAGCCCAGAAGATGTGGTATTATTAGATCAAGTCCTTGTACGGACAGACACATCCATTACACATACGTAGCAGGAGAAAATACAGTATATAAGACTATCTCACCATAAGAACATTTTTTTAACACATCCAATTGTTTAAATTATTATTATTATTACAAGTTCTATTGATTAAAATGGACTTTGTGAGAAATCCCCATCAAGTTTTTCATAATGTCCTAAGTTTTAAACCTGCCGTTTAAACACATTATATGCACCTGTTTTAGCTCCAGGGCCAGGCTCTGCTCCCTTCCCCTATGGCCACCGCCCAACTCATTGTGTTTCCCAAGTTGAGCAGCGAATTTTAGTGACATTATCATCCATGGCTTTTTAAGGTTGACTTCTGCTCTGGAGATTGTCTCACCAGTTAACTCAACTGGAATCATGACAAATGCCTACTTATTTCTACAATCTAAAAATCCAGCAAAGTGGCTGGAATTTATAAAACCCTCATATTCACTGTTGTTTTTTTTACCCTTCAAAAGCTGTCCTGCAGTGTGTTATTTTAATTTGCAACATGTCAATATCTCTTGCCCTTAGGCTGCTTTCACACATCCGGCTTGAGCTCTGCGGCTCAATCCGGCTGTGCAAGCTATGCAACGGATGCAATGAACACACCGCATCCTTTGCATAAGTTTTTCCTTTGCGGCCATTCCGGTTTTTGCCGCTTGCGGCATGCTACTGAGCATGCGCAGTAGCAAAAACCGCATGCGGCGGCCGGATGCGGTTATTGCCGCATCGCGCCGCATCCGGCCGCCATAGGCATGCATTGAAAAATGCGCCGCATCGGCCGAATGCGGCGCGATGCGGGTTTTTTTGCCGCACGAAAAAACGTGCCAGGCAACGTTCCATCTGGCCGCCGCATCAGCTAAATCTGCCGCATGCGGCAAAAACCGGACCGAACGGGAGCCCATGCGGCACAATGCAGCACTAATTAAAGTCTATGCAGAAAAAACGCAACCGGCAGCAAAAAAAAAAACGGTTGCAATTTTCCTGCAAAGTGCCGGATTGTGCCGCATTGCAGAAACCGGAGGTGTGAAAGCAGCCTTAGGGTGCGGTTCCACTTGCGCACAGCTTCCTATGCAAGAGCATCGGAAGCAATATGCTAATGACCCTCTGCTGCAAGTGTCAACCAAGGGTATTGCGACTGTGATGCAATCTTACGATCATATTGTGACACCCTGGCCTATCAGGTCGTCACAGGGTATTGTGAAATCTGCCCTTCTGTGCAATATCCACCTTCTCCTTGGTTATGGGTCCTTACTTACAGCAAGATGGAATTGCAGCTGTATATTGCTCAGGCCAAAAGACTACTACTACTCCAGCAGGATACAGCTAAACCCCCACTAGGTGGAGGCAACACAGGTGCAGGTGGAGCCATTCACACTCACTTCCAAATATGGAGGAGGTGATGGCTGGATGGTAAAACTGCACACTAATGGCTTGCATAGAGCACTGTTCACACTAGCAGACGCACAGTCACAAACCCGCAGCCTATTAGGTGACGCCCATACTATTAGATCAGGCGGGCTGCCAAGCCGTACCCCCACTGCGCGCTACGTAGGGACAGAATCTCTGATAGCAAGGCCTAACAAAAAGGGGCCTGGCTGTATCCTGTACAAAAAAGTTTTTGAGGTTTTTTTGTTAGCGTTATGGCCATAAGACGTAAGCCTACAACCCTCGTCACGGGAACCTCATGCTTGTAGGTCCCTACACTATATATAATATAAAAAAGCAAAAAAGAAAATATCATTACTTACAGCAAGATGGAATTGCAGCTGTATATTGCTCAGGCCAAAAGACTACTACTACTCCAGCAGGATACAGCTAAACCCCCCCGCTACGTAGGGACAGAATCTCTGATAGCAAGGCCTAAAAAAAAAACCTCAAAAACTTTTTTGTACAGGATACAGCCAGGCCCCTTTTTGTTAGGCCTTGCTATCAGAGATTCTGTCCCTACGTAGCGCGCAGTGGGGGTACGGCTTGGCAGCCCGCCTGATCTAATAGTATGGGCGTCACCTAATAGGCTGCGGGTTTGTGACTGTGCGTCTGCTAGTGTGAACAGTGCTCTATGCAAGCCACCAGTGTGCAGTTTTACCATCCAGCCATCACCTCCTCCATATTTGGAAGTGAGTGTGAATGGCTCCACCTGCACCTGTGTTGCCTCCACCTAGTGGGGGTTTAGCTGTATCCTGCTGGAGTAGTAGTAGTCTTTTGGCCTGAGCAATATACAGCTGCAATTCCATCTTGCTGTAAGTAATGATATTTTCTTTTTTGCTTTTTTATATTGGTTATGGGTCCCTAACCATTGGTGTTGCCAAGAACAAGCTAATCAAAATCCTAGGAACACTCTGCACCACACCCACCAGACACACCAGTGGACGGCCTGAGTGGAATAGGGTCGCCCACTTGGGGGGTTGGTAAGAGGGGTCAGGAGTGTCAGGAGACAGTCAGTTGAGCAGTGACTCTCAGAGAGAGAGGAGGTCAGGAGCTGGGCTCCTTGGAACTACTAGGTAGCAGACGTTGGTCTGGACCTGGTAGGAGCTGGACCCCAGTCGCAGGGGATCATGACAAGGGGCACGGACTGTCGAGGAGGACAGCCAGCGGCCTTGTGCCATCACCGGGCAGGGGCCAGGGCACGACAGGGTATGTGGACCCTAGGTCAGGGAGTAGCTTCAGGTGTCCTTGTCCTGACAATTTACCTGACGAGGACGGAGCCTTCAAGATTCGTTCTCCACCCGCTCCAAAATCGAGGTACTAGCGCAACGAGGGAGATAAGACTTTCCACTACATGGTCCACAAAATCCCAAGCGTAAACCCTGAGAGCAAGCTCCCTCAGTTAGCCACACTGGGGAGTGGGACCCGATTAGTTTCAGACTAAAAGGACCAACTAGAAGACAAGGTGCCATGGAAAAAGGTCACAGACTAACAGGCAACACCAACAGAGACGGGACCCAGGTGTGCTCTCCGTCAGCGGCAGTGGTTTCCAGAACTTTGGTTTACTACAGTTGTCGGTGTCAGTGTTATTGGACTGAGTGAGTACGCAATGATCCTTACCCCCCCAATGGCACCTCCCTGTCACCATCACAAAGTCCCGGGCCATCCCCCCTACCCGTGGAGAGGTTAAACACCTAGCTGCTCACACCATCGCCACCAGGTACTCCCAATCGCAGCGGTGGTACTCCATCTTACCACGCACCACGGGTAGTGTCACAAACTTTCCACACCATCCCCTGTACATAACCCCCCTTTGTTTGAGGAGCCGAACGAACTCCCCCCCCCCCGGGTCCAGAGCCCTCTCGAGACAACGCGGATCCGGATCCGAGCAGCCCGGCTGCTGACGCAGGGGTGACACAATATCACAGCTGCGGAGAAGATGGAGGGAGCACTTTCTCCCCATCTACTCCGTTACCTGTCTCTGCGTACATCGCACTGCGGTGGAATTGACATGTGAGTGCAGTGCGATGTTACACATGCTCCCATAGACTTGTATGGGGGTGCGTGAGCCAACACTCATTGTCAACTGCAGCATGCTGCAATTCATTCTGCATGCCGCTATGGCATTAGAAATCAATTGCAGATGAATATTTCCCTATAGTTTTGCACTACAGTGAGACCAATCCGATGTTTTATCGATTTGCACTCATCCGTGCAAAATGCAAGTGGAACCGAACCCTAACATTGAGTTTTGTGTTCAGATTTTACCCTTAGAATCGCATTAAATGCAGAATATTTGCAGGTAAAAATGGATATATCTTTTTAGGACATTCCTTCTATGGAAACATACTACAAAGGCATAGAATCTAAATTCATGCATGACTTTACCAATAAAGTTTTGTCAAAGAAAAAAAGCAGGAAGCATAAAAAACAAAGCAGTATAATGTAAAATATGACATAAAAAATGTCAAAAACCTTAGGGATAAAAATGCATGTAAAAAACGGAATAAAAAAATTGCAAGTAACAGACTTTACCTAAGGCCATGTGCACATGTTGAGCATTTGTTTTTTTTTCTCAGTATTTGTAAGTAGAGATGTGCGGACCCATGGAAGTTCGGTTCAGTGGATATAGCCGAACTTTCAATAAAGTTTGGTTTGGGAGCCGGACTTGATTTGGACCCCAATAGAAGTCATTAATTGGGCAGTTCAGGTCTCCCCCCACATGCAACCAGCCATAAACAGATCACTTGCAGGCGTGTGGGTGGTTTTTTTTACATTTTTGGGGGGGTTGAACACTATATCCAATCATGCCTAGAGTCACTTTGTCTAAGGCCTGTTTCACACGTCAGTGAAAAACACAGACGTTCTTCACTGACGTGTAAAACACGCACATGTCCCTCTGTGTGCCGTGATTCAAGGCACATGTGGGTTGTCTATGTGCAATCCGGGCTCCGTTCTTCACGGTCTGTGATTGCACATAGCGATCAACTCACCTGTGCCCGCTCCTGCTCTCTGTGGTGCTAAAGAGTCCCGCGGTGCAGTATCCGGCCAGTGCTGACCCCCGCTGCAGCTACTTCCAGGTTGGCTGTGTCGTGCATTCATGAATATGCACGACAGTAATAAGCCGGCTTACAAGCAGCAGGCAGCACAGGCTGCACACAGCGTCGCTGGAGAAGGTGAGTATAAAATTATTTTTATTTTTAATGTACTTTTTTTCCGATACGTGTTTCACGGATCACACCACTGCGTAGTCCGTGGGACATCAGTGATGCCAGAAAAAAATGGACTTGTCTCTATGTGGCAATCACGGACATGCGTGTACGCCGCACGGAGACACGGTCAGTGAAAAATGATTGATATGTGCGCAGACCCATTGATTATAATGGGTCTGCGTATGTCAGTGATTCTGGTACGTATAAAAACTTTCACATACGTACAAGAAACGTTGATGTTTGAAACAGGCCTAAGGCTATGTGCGCATTTGCGTCGAGGTAGTTGCAGTTCAAAAAGCATCCTCTGGCAGAAAAGACAATGCTTTTGGCTTTAAAAATGCATGTAAAACGCAAAGAAAGTAGCCTATGCGCACCTTGCAGTTTTCATGAGTTTTTAGTGCTTTTCCGGTGCTTTTAGAAACGCTGCAGTTTTGTATTAAATTGAATGGATGGGAAACGCAGCCAAAATGGCAAAAACAATTGACATGCTGCTTCTTTAAACGTTGAGTTTTTGCCCAAATTTATGCAAATTAAATGCAGCGTTTTGAACAGCAAAGTGCACACAATGTCCCATTGGCTTTTCTTGAAAAAACAGCCAGCAAGAAAACAGACGAAAAACACCAAAAGAAACTGAGCTGTAACAAATGTTCAGTAAACATGCAACATTTTGTTACAGTTCAGTTTCTTTTGGTGTTTTTTGTCTATTTTCTTGGATTAGTGCAAGATGGGGGTGCAGCCCTTCTTAAGCGGGCTTTACACACTGCGATATCGCCCGAATTTTGTCGTTGGGGTCACGGTTTTGGTGACGCACTTCCGCAATCGTTAGCGATATAGCTTTGTGTAACAGCGTTCAGCGATGTAAAATCGTCGCAAAAGCGTGATTTATCGCTAATCGGCTACACGGGTCCTAATTCCCAAAAATCGTTACTTCAGCAGTAACGAGGTTGTTCCTCGTTCCTGCGGCATCACACATCGCTGCGTGTGACGCCGCAGGAGCGAGGAACGTCTCCCTACCTGCCTCCCGGCCGCTATGCGGAAGGAATGAGGTGGGCGGGATGTTACGTCCCGCTCATCTCCGCCCCTCCGCTGCGATTGGGTGGCGGTTCAGTGACGTCGCTGTGACGCCGCACGGACCGCCCCCTTAGAAAGGAGGCGGTTCGCCGGTCACAGCGACGTCGCCGGACAGGTAAGTATGTGTGACGGCTCTGGGCGATGTTGTGCGGCACGGGCAGTGATATGCCCATGTCGCGCAACAGATGGGGGCGGGTACGCACACTAGCGATATCGGGACCGATATCGCAGTGTGTAAAGTAGCCTTTATACTGAGACTGGGCAATCAATTTGCTTCCCACTTTGCTGTGTATTTAATCTAGGACCCAGATGACTACTTGCTAATATTCACATTGGAGGTTTGATAGACACAAGTCAGGTATAGAAAATGTTTTTAACTTTAGTTGGTTAGGGACTGTCCCAGATAGGTACACCGTGACGAGGTAGGATAGCTTCTTACCTTTTTGCAAAAATGTATACACTAAGGGGTACTTTGCACACTACGACATCGCAAGCCGATGCTGCGATGCCGAGCGCGATAGTCCCCGCCCCCGTCGCAGCTGCAATATCATTGTGATAGCTGCCGTAGCAAACATTATCGCTACGGCAGCTTCACATGCACTCACCTGCCCTGCGATGTCACTCTGGCCGGCGAACCGCCTCCTTATTAAGGGGGCGGGTCGTGCGGCATCATAGCGATGTCACATGGCAGGCGGCCAATAGAAGCGGAGGGGCGGAGATGAGCGGGACGTAAACATCCCGCCCACCTCCTCCCTTCCGCATAGCTGGCCGGGACACAGGTAGGAGATGTTCCTCGCTCCTGCGGCTTCACACACAGTGATGAGTGCTGCCGCAGGAACGAGGAACAACATCGTAACATCGGTCTTTCCCAATTCATGGAAATGACCGACGCTACACCGATGATACGATTACGATGCTTTTGCGCTCGTTAATCGTATCAAAAATGCTTTGCACACTACGATGTCGACAACAACGCCGGATGTGTGTCACTTTCGATTTGACCCCAACGACATCACACCTGCGATGTCTTAGTGTGCAAAGTGCCCCTTAGTACCCTGTTATTAAGCACTTGCAATTTATTTATTTATGGTCAGGGTATTTTTCATAGAATTTTTCTCTTTGGTTTTCATCTGTGTATGTGGCCTAATGAAGAAAAAACTGACCAAATACTCATCTGTGTATGTGGTCTAATGAAGAAAAAAACTCACCAAATATTAATCTTTGTATGTGGCCTAACTAATTAAAAACTCATCAAATGTGCCCTAATGAAGAAAAAAATCACCAAATACTCATCTGTGGATGTGGCCTAATGAAGAAAAAAACTCAACAAATACTCATCTGCGTATGTGGCTTAATGAAGAAAAACTCACTAATACTCATCTGTGTATGGGGCCTAATGAAAAAAAACTCACCAAATACTCATCTGTTTATGTGGCTAATGAAGAAAAAAACTCACTAATACTCATCTGTGTACAGAATCGGACTGGCTACCGGAGGAACCGCCAGTAATATCAGTCCTGGCTGTGGTTACCTGCATTGAACTCCAGAGCTCTCACCTGAGCTCTGGAGTGCAGCCTGGACTGAACTCAGGGTTTTCAGGATTGAACCGCGAGCACTGACTGATTCCCCGGCGATTGCGGTTCAACTCATGTCACAGCTGTGGACAGGCCGTGCGGAACTCCGGAGCTCAGGTGAGAGCTCCAGAGTTCAATGCAGGTAAGCGCAGCCAATACTGGTATTACTGGCGGTTCCTCCGGTGGCCATTCCGACACTGTCTGTGTATGTGGCCTAATGAAGAAAAAAACCTCACCAAATACTCAACCTGTGCAGGAATGCTGCCCATAATCTGCAATATTAAAAATGCACCAAATACTTGTTGTGGGAATATAGCCTAAGCACAAATAAGGAAATAAGTAAGACATTACAAGCCAGGATTTTCGGTTGGGCCAAACAGTGGGTAAGCAGAGGCACACATTGTAATATGAACATATGTAAGAATTTTTACATGATTGCTATGTACACAATTTGCAAAAGTCTATTATTTGAAAAAAAAAATGTTTTAGTGGAAAAATAAAATGGTTAGTAACAAAATAAGGTCTTTTCGACTTGGTAGATGTCACCTTGAACTAACCCCTTCCAACAAACAGGAAAAGAATTGATAAGAAATAGAGTTACACGATGACACAGTTTCTGCTTTTGGATGTTTGCTGCATTGCAGATCAGCAAACAAGAACTGGAACCAAAATGCTAAACACCTTGTCTGTAGTCACCACTGAGGCAAGTTTGTCGACATCCTCAAGGCCAGTGTTAAAATTAATAATAAAATAGTCACAATAGATTTTGACAAGATTGATGCAAGAACCTTGTTTTATTTGCACATTTTTGACTGTTCTAACCATTTCTATTGTACATTTGTTCTCCGAGCTAAACAGCAGTATCTCTCTTCTGAGTGAGAGACAAATTGAAATGCAGACGTGATGAGAATGTATCATGGTTGCCAAGGAGGTGGTTTCCTTAGTAACTGTATCCATATAAATGCTTAGAAAACTTCTGAAAAAGTATTCTTTAAGTACTTTAGGTTAGATAATCTTGTTTTAGAGACAATCTCAAGGAAAGATTCAAACTGTTTAAAGATACCACAAATTACCGAACAATGTAAAGTGAATTAAATCTCACTACATTTGTTTTTATTGTCTTCAAACCACCCAAAAGATTAGTATATTGCCATACTGTATCCTACTTGGGATGATAAATATTTTTATCAAAGAGAAACATATATTTTTATCTTTGCCTCAATGCCGTATTTTATGGATATTTTGTGTTCGATATTTTTCAATTATGCCCATTTAATCTTCAGATTATATTAATCAAAAATTAGGTAATTGGCTTTAATTGGTGGAACCATGACCATTCATGAAAAAAGCAAACAATGGTAAGGCATGCCTACATAACAAGTCACTTGGGATTAACATAGATCCATAAATACAGAATTCATATGAATATTAGCATCAATATTGATTGTATAATAATTGTATAATGATTGATTAGTGATTGTATGTCCTTACTATTGATGAGGGCATCTGACAAAATTTAGATTCAGCATTTTTTTTCGAGAAATTGGCCAAAAAATTAGTTGTGCATGGAGTTTATTTGTTGTTGTTAAGTATTTCATTCCACATGTGTTAATTCATAGTTTTGATGCCTTTAATGTGTATCTACAATTTTCAGAGTCATGAAAATAAAGAAAACTCTTTGAATGAGAAGGTGTTTCCAAATTTTTGGTCTGTACTGTATATTATTAAGTCCTGAGGTCTCTTCAGACTCCAAAACATAATAAAAACCAGAATTTTCAGCTCACCCAATCTTGCACAATCAGGAGGTACTTGGAAGCTTGTGGTCCCAGACGGTGCAAGGAAACAGATTTCGTCCAAAAATCCAAAGTCCGGAGTTATAAAAAAAAATCCATAACTTTATTATCAAAAATAGAAATCGTGTCATGTTAAAAACATAGATCCATTGTAGTAATCAAAGAGGACATGTTTCGGATATCATCCTTATTCTACATCTTATGTTGAATAAGGATGATATCCGAAACATGTCCTTTTTGATTGCAACAATGGATCTATGTTTTTAACATGAAGTGATTTCTATTTTGATAATAAAGTTATGGATATATTATAACTCTGGACTTTGGATGCTGGAAATTATCTCCTTCCAGAACATAATAAGTATTCGGGATATCATTAGCATCCTCCGCCACCTCCAAGTGTTTATTTGTGGCCTACTCAAAGCAGGAGATGGCTCAATGAGGACTGTACTGGTGACCCAACCAAAGAACACAACCAGACTGGAACACAATGGGACAGGTGAAGATTAGATAGCTAATATATACAGTGGGTACAGAAAGTATTCAGTCCCCTTTACATTTGTCACTCATTGTTTCATTGCAGACATTTTGTAAATTCAAAAAAGTTCATTTTTATTTCTCATTATTGTACACTCTGCACCCCATCGTGACAGAAAAAAACAGAAATGTATACATTTTTGCAAATGTTTTAAAAATAAAAACTGAAATATCACATGATCATAAGTATTCAGACCTTTTGCTCAGACACTCATATTTAAGTCACATGCTGTCCATTTCCCTGTGATCCTCCTTGAGATGGTTCTTCTCCTTCATTGGAGTACAGCTGTGTTTAATTAAACTGATAGGACTTGATTTGGAATGGCACACACCTGTCTATATAAGACCTCACAACTCACAGTGCATGTCAGACCAAATGAGAATCAATGGAACTGCATAAGGACCTCAGAGACAGAATTGTGGCAAGGCACAGATCTGGCCAAGGTTATAAAAGAATTTCTGCAGTACCCAAGGCTCCTAAGAGAACAGTGGCCTCCATAATCCTTAAATGGAAGACGTTTGGGACCACCAGAACTATTCCTAGACCTGGCCGTCCAGCCAAACTGAGCAATCGTGGTAGAAGAGCCTTGGTGAGAGAGGTAGAGAAGAACCCCAAGATCACTGTGGCTGAGCTCCAGAGATGCAGTAGGGAGGTGGGAAAAAGTTCCACCAAGTCAACTATCACTGCAACCCTCCACCAGTCGGGCCTTTATAGCAGAGTGGCCGACGGAAGCCTCTCCTCAGTGCAAAACATATGAAATCCCACATAGAGTTTGCAAAAAAACGCATGAAGAACTCCCAGACTATGAGAAATAGGATTCTCTGGTCTGATGAGACGAAGAGCGAACTTTTTTGTGATAATTCTAAGCTGTAGGTTTGGAGAAAACCAGGTACCTCATTGCAGTGAAACATGGTGGTAGCAGCATCATGATATGGGGGTGTTTTTCAGCTACAGGGTCAGGAAGACTGGTTGCAATTGAAGGAAAGATGAATGTGGCTAAGAACATAGATATCCTGAAAGAAAACCTCTTTCAGAGTGCTCTTGACTTCAGACTTGGCCGAAGGTTCACCTTCCCACAAGACAATGACCCTAAGCACACAGCTAAAATAACAAAGAACTGGCTTCAGAACAACTCTGTGACCATTCTTGACTGGCCCAGCCAGTGCCCTGACCTAAACCCAATTGAGCATCTCTGGAGAGACCTAAAAAATGGCTGTCCATCAACGTTCACCATCCAGCCTGACAGAACTGGAGAGCATCTGCAAGGAAGAATGGCAGAGGATCCCCAAATCCAGGTGTGAAAAAACTTGTTGCATCTGTTACGGTTGCTGTGGCTCTGGAGACTATGTCCGGATTTCTTGCTACTGCACATGTGCAAGCGCTGGAGACTAAGTCCTATCTTGAAGCCATTGCACATGTGCGGGTGACATCATCGCTGACACGAGGTCACTTGTCTCTGACACCTTCTAAGCTGATTGGCCACTGGTCATGTGCTTGTGACACGTAGTCACATGTCTCTGACACCTTCTATGCCGATTGGTCGCTGGTCATGTGCTTGTGACGCTTTGCTCGGTGATAGGCCAGCGTGACGTCATTGCTGTCATTCTGGCAGCGGATTGGCTCTGGTGTCCTTCATCTTGGATGAGGCACAGAGTCTATATAAGACCCTGACGCACGCCGCCCGGCGCTCAGTCCTCTTGGTTCATGCATGAGAGTAGACGCCCTGTGCACGTCCCTCTAGGCATCTCTCTGTCTATGTTAGGTGAGCGCTACCGGCAGGGTAGCGTTCTTATACCTTACAGCTTCGGCTGCAGTCCATATCCTTACCTCTTAGTGGAGCGGACATAGGCAGGTGCCTGAGGCACATGGTCCGGCTGGGCCTTGTGATTCTACTCGTAGGTGGACGTTGCCGCTAGGGTAACGTTCCTTATACTGCGTCTGGCAGTTGTTTGTATCTTCGCACACTAGGGGAGCGAACAGAGGTAGGAGCTTTGTGCGGCTTATGCTGCTGTCCGTCTCTTTTGCACCACTAGAAGAGCGGACCTAGGCAGGTGCCATATCTAGTGGTTCGTGTCCTCGCACACTAGTGGAGCGAACGCAGGTAGGAGCTTTGTGCAGCTTACGCTGCTGTCCGTCTCCTGGCACCACTAGAGGAATGGTCCTAGGTAGGTGCCATTTCACACTCACTGCTTTTGTCTCTGTGATCTTTAACAGAGACCATTCCACACACCCTCCAAGTAAGGGAGGAATTGCTTTATTTTCTAATTATATTCCTCTGTGAGTTTAACAGAGGTATTGCACTCTGCACTTGTGCTATTATTTTTTAAAGTGGCACACTTATATACCCCTTATCCTCTGCCATAGTCTGCAGCAGAGTCTCTGCACGGTGGACCCTGACTGTCTGACATTCCTTTAGGTTTTATTATCAGACAGCCCCCCGTAATAGCATCATTCCCAAGAAGACTCATGGCTGTACTAGCTCAAAAGGGTGCTTCTACTCAATACTGAGCAAAAGGTCTGAATACTTATGACCACGTGAAATTTCAATTTTTCTTGTTTAAAAAATTTGCAAAAATTTCCACATTCTGTTTTTTTTCTGTCAAGATGGGGTGCTGAGTGTACATTAATGAGAAAAAAAATGAACTTTTTTGAATTTGACAAATGGCTGCAATGAAACAAAGAGTGAAAAATGTAAAGGGGTCTGAATACTTTCCGTACCCACTGTGTATATATACAGTCATGGCCAAAAGTTTTGAGAATGACACCAAAATTATTTTTTCACATGATCTGTCGCCCTCTGGTTTTTAATTGTGTTTGTCTGATGTTTACATCACATACAGAAATATAATTGCAATCATATTATGAGTACCAAAAGGTTATATTGACAGTTAGAATGAGTTAATGCAGCAAGTCAATATTTGCAGTGTTGACCCTTCTTCTTCACCTCAGCAATTCTCCCTGACATGCTCTCAATCAACTTCTGGACTAAATCCTGACTGATAGCTGTCCATTCTTGCATAAGCAATGCTTGCATTTTGCCAGAATTTGTTGGTTTTTGTTTGTCCACCCGTCTCTTGATGAATGTCCACAAGTTCTCAATGGGATTAAGATCTGGGAAGTTTCCAGGCCATGGACCGAAAATCTCTATGTTTTGTTCCATGAGCCATTTAGTGATCACCTTTGCTTTATGGCAAGGTGCTCCATCATGCTGGAAAAGGCATTGTTGGGTGCCAAACTGCTCTTGGACAGTTGGGAGAAGTTGCTCTTGGAGGACATTCAGTTACCATTCTTAATTCATGGCTGTGTTTTTAGGCAAGACTGTGAGTGAGCCGATTCCCTTGGCTGAGAAGCAACCCCACACATGAATCGTTTAAGGATGCTTAACAGTTGGCATGAGACAAGACTGGTGGTAGTGTCGCGAGCGGGGAAGGACGCCACTGCGCTGCGCTCGCTAACGCTTGGGTCCGGCGCTGATGCGATGGCTGCTCGGTGGCTCGAGCGGTGGGCCGAGTCCGGGGACTCGAGCGGCGCTCCTCGCCCGTAAGTGAAAGGGGGGTAGTTTGGTTTGGGGATTTGGTCCGTGACGCCACCCACGGGTTGTGGTGAGGTTGGGAACCACCGCTGCTGGTGACGGGGATCCCGGTCACCACTACCACTACTTCACTCCTCTCACTTGCACTTCCCTAACTCACTGACTTCCTTTTTCCACCTCCAGGACTGTGAACTCCTCAGTGGGTGGGGCCAACCACCTGGCTCCACCCCACCTGGTGTGGACATCAGCCCCTGGAGGGAGGCAACAAGGATTTTGTGTTGTATGTTGTAGTACCTGTGATGACCTGACTAGTCCAGGGCGCCACATTCTCCCTTGGTTAAATGCAGACCGTCCGCGGGCTGCCCGTCCATCACCAGTTTTATTTTTCTTTTCAACTGTAAAAATAATAAATAACATGTAACGGTAAACATTAAGCATACTTCATGTCATCTTGAAAATTGCAAAAACACAGATATTTACATTTTTAATAACGGATGGCTTCCGCTCTCCCACCCAAGCAACTTAGCCGTGATGCTGCCCCTAAGAAGTGGGCAGCACCTCTTGACCCCATTCCAGATCCAGGCTGCCCGAGCGGGAACGGTTACGGTGCCTCGCACACAGCTGTCACTTCAGGGGACCCCATGTCCATGGGGGACCCCTGACCCCCTGAGGATTGTCACTGGTTGCGGTAGTGGCGGGCCTGGGCCATAACTTTCCTCCAGGCCCATCCTCCAAATCAGCCTCTCCGGAGGCGGCAACGGAAACATGCCCCAACATATTTACAATCCCACCAGTTCGTGGGTGCCCTGCAAGTTCTCAGGCATGTCCATGAAGAGTTCCTCATACCAACGGTACAAAGGGTCCCTACGGGGACAACTTGCCGGCAACGGCCGGGTCAATCACGGTGTCAATCAGGTGACTTTCTCAGTTGATTCATTCATTTGCTCATTTACTTAACAGGTTACGGTACTGGTGGTCCCAACGGGGACAACGGTGCAACGGAGGAACCGCTGCCTTTGGGGTCGGCTACCACCCCGGGGGGTCGGCCCAATCGGGGAATGGACGGTACATAGGGTTCTCCTTCCATAAGCAGTGCAGTCCAGAACGCGGGGGCAGCATGCTCGGGACCTCCTCTTCCATCAGCTGCACTCTCTCTGGACCCCCTGCTACAGTACCGGCCCCCGACTCTCACTCAATCAAGGCTGGCTCAGGAACTTGGGTGGCCTGATCACGACATGGCACGGCCGCCGTGGCCCCTTACTCACGGGCCCAAACCACGGCGACCATTCTGCGCACCTCCGCCTTCCAATCCAGCAGCTGCTGCCAGCTCTGCGCCCTCACCTTCAAGCAGAACCGGTCCAGCTCCCGTTCCAGCCACGCAGTGGTCCCGGCGGGGAGCTCACCCGGGCCGCAGTCTTCAAAGGCTACTCCTCCTCTGCCCCTCCAGAGCTTAGACGCTCCGGTAGCGGGCGCTCCTGTGCTCCAGCCCGAAGACGCCGCCATCTCTTCATCCGCATCCCCCCTTGGTCTTTTCTCGGCATCTCCTCTTCAGGGGTGGGGCTTTGGCTTTCGCACCTCCACTGCTCGAGAAGGAGCTCGAGCGGGAAAATCTTCGCGCCCAAGATGGCACAAGGCGCACTTCTACCAGCCGGCAGAACGGTAAGATCCTGTTCGTGATGCCAAGTTGTCGCGGGCGGGGAAGGACGCCGCTGCGCTGCGCACGCTAACGCTCGGGTCCGGTGCTGATGCGATGGCTGCTCGGTGGCTCGAGCGGTGGGCCGGATCCGGGGACTTGAGGGGCGCTCCTTGCCTGTGAGTGAATGGGGGGTAGTTTGGTTTGGGGATTTGGTCCATGACGCCACCCACGGGTTGTGGTGAGGTTGGGCACCACCGCTGCTGGTTACGGGGATCCCGGGAGCGATGGCAGGGAGCAGCTGGGATGTTATTTTCCCCCTCCGTGGGTAGGGGTTGGTGGTCCCGGGGCCCGGTGAGATGACGGGGAGGCAGGGTTGAATGGGTGCAGGGTCGCTTGGACTGCGCAGCACGGTGCCAGACGGCACGGTAGTACTCACTCAGCCACAAAGGTACCCAAAGTCTCTGGTAAACAAAACAGCTGGATGGACGGGTCCCGCAGTCGGCTGCTGTGGCTTCTCCTGGACAGTTAATGGTGGCTGCCTTTCCCTGCACCTTTGTGTATGTTCGGTTCCGATGGATTCCCACCGGTAACCCACTCCCCAGCGTATATATGTGCCGGAGGAGCCCTTTTGTCCGCAGGCTCTGGCCCTTGGAACTCTAGCTGTGGCGGTAGCTGTATTTCCTTCTGTTGGTTGGACGGTTGCCTTCAATCGGGTCTTGGCTGTTAGGAAACCCCTGGGGTTCCGGTCACTGACGGATTTGACCTCTAATGGCGACTCCAAGCCTGGTCGGGATCCGTAGGCAGTGCCTGTGTGTGCTGGCTTCACTTCGCTCCCCGTCCCCGGTCCTACGGTTCCGCGTTGATCTGCCTCTCCTGCAGACAACCACCACCGTCTGCCAACCTTGCTCTTGGTGCCCGGGCCACACACCCGGACACGGTCAGTTTGCTCCTTCACCACTACTTCACTCCTCTCACTTGCACTTCCCTAACTCACTGACTTCCTTTTTCCGCCTCCAGGACTGTGAATTCCTCAGTGGGTGGCCAACCGCCTGGCTCCACCCCACCTGGTGTGGACATCAGCCCCTGGAAGGAGGAAACAAGGATTTTGTGTCTGGCTCATGTGCCTGTCTCAGGGTGGGGGTGTATGTTGTAGTACCTGTGACGACGTGCCTAGTCCAGGGCGCCACAGTAGCGCTCACCTCTTCTCCTAATAAGCTGTTTTCCAGATGTCCCAAACAATCGAAAAGGAGATTCATCTGAGAAAATGACTTTACCCCAGTCCTCAGCAGTCCACTCCCTGTACCTTTTGCAGAATATCAGTCGGTCCCTGATGTTTTTTTTCTGGAGAGAAGTGGCTTCTTTGCTGCCTTCCTTGAAAACAGGCCTTGCTCAAGCAGTCTCCGCCTCACAGTGCGTGCAGAAGCACTCACACCAGCCTGCTGCCATTGCTGAGCTAGCTCGGCACTGCTGGTAGTCCAATCCCGCAGCTGAAACAGTTTTAAGATACGGTCCTGGCGTTTGCTGGTCCTTCTTGGGCGCCCAGGAGCTTTTTTGGCAATAATGGAAGCTCTCGCCTTGAAGTTCTTGATGATGCGATAGATTCTTGACTGAGGTGCAATCTTTGTAGCTGCAATACACTTCCCTGTTAGGCCATTTTTGTGCAGAGCAATGATGGCTGCACATGTTTCTTTAGAGATAACCATGGTTAACTGAAGAGAAACAATGATACCAAGCACCAGCCTCCATTTAAAGTGTCCAGTGGTGTCATTCTTACTTAATCATGACTGATTGATCGCCAGCCCTGTCCTCATTAACACCCACACCAATGCAATGATGTTGAAATGTGTTTTGGGGGTTAAAGTTCATTTTCTTAGCCAATATTGACTTTG
Source organism: Anomaloglossus baeobatrachus (assembly GCF_048569485.1). Lineage (NCBI taxonomy): Eukaryota > Metazoa > Chordata > Amphibia > Anura > Aromobatidae > Anomaloglossus > Anomaloglossus baeobatrachus. Next base: position 81,675,684 of record NC_134356.1, on the reverse strand, counting down.
CAAGTAATTGCTGTTAAGCTGATCACTCTTTATGACATTCTGGAGTATATGCAAATTGCCATTAGAAAAACTGAAGCAGTAGACTTTGTAAAAATTAATATTTGTAGCATTCTCAAAACTTTTGGCCATGACTGTATATATATATATATATATATATATATATATTTTTTTTTTATATATATATATATATATATATATATATATATATATATATATATATATATATATATATCCCTTATGTATTAATATTTTTTTTATTACATTTTTAACCCTTCTCGGCACTCGGCATACAGAAGAACTGTGATTGGCTGTGATATCCATTTGGCATATGAAGTGTATACATCTCCACACACAGTACCATTGGGACACCTAGGTCAAAAACACACTTAAAGTAGAACAAAAATTATATTTGTAAAATAAAGCATATATTCCATTTAAAAAAGTGTTTTCTGTCTTGTTTAATAGGGAGAGTCTGGTCAAATTATTTACTGGTTGAGAGGTCAAAAATTCCCTATGGTGGATCTCTGGTTCCAAGGCTATGTGTATTACTGAAAGGTTATGGGGTATAAAATACAATTTTAGCATGTGGTAAAACTGGATACTGTACTGCACATAATTTGCCCATGACATATCAATAGAACTCAATATTGGGCAAAATTCCAAACAGGAATTTATATTGAGCAAAGTCAAATCTATAAGCATCCTACCTGCCCTTTAAATTTGTAGGCTTTGGGCCTAAGGGAGACATGTTTTCATGGTCGCCTCTTGGTGAGGTTAGTGACAGGATCACAGTCTTTGTTATCATCCAAGGCATTACACTTTAAATGTATGTTTTTATTTTGGCAGTCGCAGGGTTAATGTCTGTTTTTCTTATTGGCTGCAAGCTATTTAACTCTGCCCAGGTAATTCCTCTGATGAGCACTTCCAGCTTGGAAAAAGCCCTCTACTCACAGAGGGTTATTCACTTCAGTCTGAGCCAGGTCTGGAGGTGTGGGGAGGTGGTTTCTGCTGCTGTTACTACTGCTGTCTATTGAATTGGAGTGTGGGAAGGTAGTTTGGGGACATCCAACTCCTCTCTCTGTACAAGACCACACAGGTCAATGTGTAGCAAAATGGCCTATGCACCTGGGCAACAAAGATTAGTCTGTTCAATATGGCACTGGGAAGCACAGATCAATATATTTCTGTGGGTTTCCAACCCACTACCACAGACCGTGATTCCATAAAAAGGTGGCCCCTTAAGCTATTACCTTCTCAACATGTTTCCGACTAGGCATATCCCTTCTCTTTCAGAGTTATGTTTCACTTTCTTGATTAAACCTGGCCTCACTTTTCATGTCTAGGACTGTTAGCCTACAGGTTGCTCCCATTTGCTCATGTATTCACTTCTGTTGCCACTAATGTTTCTCTTGGTTCTTGCTTCCTGGTACTTTCTATCACTTCACTCCTTGCCTGCTCTCAACCTGCATGCTTCCCACTCTTCACACTGTACATTACTTCTCACTAAACCAAAAAATGTCTTCCTAAAGCAGTTCACATTCTGCTCCCCTCCCTACCTGGCTAGGCTTTACCCCATCACTAGCCCAGAGGAATCTAGTACTATCCAGGGGTAACCAGTGCCCTACAGTGGCTGGTTTCTACTCTACAGCTCAGACCACTCGACCCACTGACATGTTATACCTTACAATAACATCATTGTAACTCACACTATATCACACCGTACACCTTACCTCATAGTCAAGACAGTACAATACTATGTGTATATCATTGGTGTCTTCAGGGGGGGCACACAGCTGTAGGTCCTAACCCTTACACAGCTTTGTCTTTTTGCTAAATATTCTGTACCAGGGGCATGTTCTAACTAAGTACCTATTTGCAAAACAGATTTGACCAAACAAAGGATCTAAACCATATGCTCTCCTTCTATTGTTTGTAGGTTTTGGGTAGTAGAAGAAAAGAGTAAAAACCTGTATTTTCTATGAGAAAAAAAGTATTTTTCCATTATTTCGTGTTTTCTTTTTTTCTGTTATTTTAGTTGAAATGAAAAAGTGAGTGTTACCACATCCTGTGTCAAATGGATATGTACATAGTTTGTTTTGTCAGCCGGAGTGTGCGGAGAAACACCTGTTATTAGTATTGGTAATTTTTTCAGATTTTCATAACAGAGAGAACTGTACTGCACAGATTTATAAGAATAGATTTTCCAAATCTGGTATTTCATAAGATATATAAGTGTTTTTAAATACAGACAGGTCAGTACATCTGACGGTGGCTCTTTAAAGGGAGCCAATCACTAGGATTTTTGTATATAACCTAATGCCAGTGCTAATACTAGCACTATTAGGCTGATTCTCTACATACCTGTAGTGGTCAGCTCAGATGTTTAAGTTTTGAAATCAAAGAAAGTAAAGTTTATAAAATCATTAGCTTGTTGAGTGACAGCAGCTGAGGATCAGATAATAGCTGGGGCAAATTCATAGTTATCCCCTCCCCCTGTTAGAATTAGCATAAGAGCATGTGCCCACAATCAGGACTCACTGCGTTCTGGATGCAGAGAGTCCTGACCTGCTGGTCCGTGAGTCTCCTCTGCAGGAGACCGCAGTTGCTTGTACCCATGATCAGGGTTCAGTGTGCTGCAGTCTACTCACCGTGCTCTCTCTACGGAGGCCATAATGTCGGATTGAATTATGGACTGTGTTTGTATTTTGCAACATTTCCACATTAACGCATCACCAAAGAAAGCAATTCTCCAGTTTTTTTCTACCTCCACGATTACATTTGGTGTTCCAGAGTTAGAGTCTGACTACTTCTCTCTATAGAGGACACATATGATTGCACAGCAAACAATTGAGATGCTGAAGTCTAGAAAGTTTAGTGTTTGCTAAGGAAAAAACAAGCATAGTGGGCACTGGATTTCAAGAAATCCCGTCAACTATGCTTGTACTGTACAACGCTGCGTTTTGGACACAGCTGAAGCATGCTGCATCCAAAACACAGCAAACACTGATCGTGTGCACGCACCCTTAAGGGTGCTTTACACGCTGCGACATCGCTAGCGATTGCTAGCAATGTCGAGCGCGATAGCACTCGCCCCCGTCGTCCGTGTGATATTTGGTGCTTGCTGCCGTAGCGAACATTATCGCTATGACAGTGTCACAGGCACATACCTTTTCAGCGACGTCGCTGTGACCGCCAAACAATCCCTCCTTCAAGGGAGAGGTGCATTTGGCGTCATAGCGACGTCACTGCGGCATCACTAAGTGGCCGGCCAATAGAAGCGGAGGGGCGGAGATTGAGCGGTTCGTCACATCCCGCCCACCTCCTTCCTTCCGCATTGCTGGTGGACACAGGTAAGGAGATGTTCGTCGCTCCTGTGGTGTCACACATAGCGATGTGTGGTGCTGCAGGAATGACAAACAACATCGTACCTATGGCAGCAGCGATATTAAGGAAATGAGCAACGTGTCAACGATCACTGTTTTTAAACAATTTTGCATTCGTTGATCGTCGCTCATTGGTGTCACACGCTGCGGTGTCGCTACCAGCGCCGGATGTGCGTCACTAATGACGTGACCCCGACGATATATCGGTAGCGATGTCACAGCGTGTAAAGTACCCTTTAGTGTTATACACTCAGTTTAATTTTTGACTTGCAGGACCTGTGCTGAGGTGATACTCATGTGACCAGAAGGGGCGGGGCCTTATCCAACAAAGCTGATACCAGGAAGCAACATTTGTCTGTTGGCTGAGGCCCCACCCCTTCTGGTCACATGGGTATGACCTCAGCACAGGTCCTGCTAGTGAAATAGTAAATCGATTGTATAATACTTGTTAATTCTAACATGGGGAGGGGATAACTATGACTACCCCCCAGATATTATCTGAACCTCAGCTGCTGTCACTCAACATAAACTTTACTTTCTTGGATTTCAAAACCTATTCATCTGAGCTGACCACTACAGGTATGTATAGAATCAACCTGATAGTGCCAGTATAGCACTGGCTTTAGGATATATACGAAAATCCTGGTGATTGGTTCCCTTTAATGAGTAACTGGTAAGCTACTGAATTAACAAACATAGAGAAAAGAAAAAGAGTTAACAATAAAACTTAGTAAAAAATGTAACTGTTGTGGGGGACATAAGTTTCCTTCAAAAGAATATTATCGTCCTGCTCTGTATAAAAATTATTATTATTCAAATGATTGTAAACGCTGGTATTTGCTGACAAAAGCCACAGTGAAGCATCCCATTTTTCATAACTTCCATTATGTCAAGAGTGAAGCAATGGAAGGAGCGCTGATAGCTATATTGCTTGTCACAAAATCTATTTTCTGTGTTGGCTGTTCCTAATCATTCATGCTTATGGAAATATAATTGGGTTCTCTATAATTCTTTCCACTCTGCCTAAAAATAAACAAATTAATATTTTTTCCCCCATGTCCTAGATGCGCGTCTATCACAACAGCAAGTTCTCTCAAGAGTAAAATATAGGACGTCAGTGTTCATTTCATACAATTTACTCAATTCTCATAAGTTGAAAAATGTTGATTTGTTTTTGGCATTTTCTGCTGATCAAAAGAGTTCCGCTCTCCGAGTAATGATCCGTTATTTCTAGTGTATTATAGAGCACTAGAGGCATTTTGACCCAGGATCACATTGCTATACATAGTATGGGATTACAAATGTCTCAAGTTTCCCAAAACATAAAAATATTGTATGAGCTGATTAGCCAAATTTGAGAATTATGGATTATTTTTAGATCAGAGTCAATAATATCAGACCTAAGGTCATTCATTCATTGCAAGCTGTCAACCTGAAAGTATGTTGCACCCAATATTTGCAATTGCTATGACCTTAGTGTATTAATCTGGCAATGCAGCTTATAAAATGGCATATCTGACGCAACCGGTGAATGTATACGGCGGAGAAATATTGCAACATAATTGTAACTATACATTAACCTTTTGTGGTACCCCTAATGTACAATAGACATTATGGCATACTGTTTTTAATGTATGATGGGCACTTTACACGCTGCGATATCTTTATCGATATCGCTGTCGAGCGTACCCATCCCCGTCGGTTGTGCGTCAAGGGCAAATCGCTGCCCGTGGCGCACAAAATCGCTAACAGCCGTCACACATACTTTCCTGCTTAGCCACGTCGCTGTGGCCGGCAAACCGCCTCCTTTCTAAGGGGGCGGTTCGTTCAGCATCACAGCGACGTCACTAAGTGGCCGCCCAATAGAAGCCAAAGGGCAGAGATGAGCGGGACGAACAGTCTGCACACCTCCTTCCTTCCTCATTGCGGGCGGCCGCAGGTACGAGGTTGTTCCTCATTCCTGCGGTGTCACACATAGCGATGTGTGCTGCCGCAGGAATGACGAACAACCTGTGTCCTGCAACAGCAACGATAATTGGGACTGGAACGACGTGTCAACGATCAACGATAAGGTAAGTAATTTTGATCGTTAACGGTCGTCCGGATGCGCGTCAAAAATTCCATGACCCCAACGACATCTCGTTAGCGATGTCGTTGCGTGTAAAGCGGCCTTTAGCTCAATGTACCCTTTAATACTCTTGATCACACCCTCTTACACCAGTTATTGTCAAAATCCACCTGCAACCTTACAACATGGCGTTTGAGTTGCTCTTGGTGCAGTGTCTCACAGTGTGGTGATATTGATCTGAGTGGGAGGATGAAAGGCAAAAACCACACTGCCACTGAAGAACCACTGATCCAAGGATGGTGAATTGATGATTTTTTATTTGTCAATGAAACACGCTTCTGAAAATCAGTCTCCTTCATCAGGACCCAAATAAATCACATGTACCTTGTTTTTCCAAAAATAAGACACTGTATTATACTTTTTTTTGCCCTGAAAAAAGCACTAGGGCTTTTTTTCGTGGTAGGTATTATTCTTGGAGAAATATGGTTGGGGGTAAGTTTACCCCCCCAAAAAGAAGAATCCCCCTCCCAGAAGACTCATACTTACCAGACCTTGGAGGTCTGCGTGGCTCCCAGATCCTCCTGTGATCTTCGAAGGATGCTCCCAGCAGGTAAGCTCCATGCTGCAACCCCTGCTTCTGGCAGACACACTCACATACATCAGATCGCACACACACTCATACACGCACTCACACACAAACATCAGATCATACACACAATCACACACTCACAAAATCACACATCAGATCGCACACACATACACACCACATCCAGCAATACCGATTTCTTCTGGCCAGAAGGGAAAGATGGGATGTCCACCGTAGGTCCTAAGCATTCAACCACACTGCATCTCAGGATTCTCTGCCTGCCAGAAGAAATCGGTATTGCTGGATGTGGTGAGTATGTGTGTGCAATCTAATGTGTGAGTGTGTGTGTGATCTGATGTCTGTGTATGTGAGATCTGATGTGTGTGCGATCTGATGTGTGTGAGTGTGCGATCTCATGTGTGTGGGTGTGCGATCCACTGCAGATCCTCCCACTCAGCGTCTGGTGAGTATGATTTCGGGCAGTGCCACTGTCTATAATGAAGTGTCCTGCAGTATTCGTTAACTTTTTTTGCTGCATGGACACTTCATTATTCAATCGCGACTATGTCTAATTTTGGGAGGGCTTATATTTAAGCCTTGCTCCGAAAATGCTGAAAATCCCCGCTAGGGATTATTTTTGGGGGAGGGCTTATTTTTGGAAAAAGTAGGTCAGATGTAGGATTCCATATGTGATTTTTTTTGTCCTGATGAAGGAGATGATTCTCAGAAACATGTTGACAAATAAAAAAAAATCACCAATTCACCATCCTTGGATTAGTTGTTCTTCACTGGCAGCACAGTCTTTTTACTTTCATCCTCCCACTCAGGTCATCTTCACAGGGGGTGCTGCAGCAGCCTTTTGCATACATTAATAGTAGTTGTGACTTTCACAACTACTTAAGCTGAGCCTTGCAACCTACATTAACCTTCTTTCTTTTTTTATTTTTTCGAGTAAGACCCTATTTGCACTCCTTGTCTTTCGAGTTGTTTATTCCCTAGTGTAGTGACATTTCAAGTGCATAGTTATCCACCACATGTTTGGTGTTTATATTGTGTTATATGTGACATGTAGACAAATCAACAAATTAATCTCAAATTTAAAAAAAAAATCAGGATCCACTTTTTTTATTTGCATTGGGTCTCCAGCTCTCACTGGACTCCATGATGTGTTTTGTTTATGCCTCTGACCACCATCCTAAAGATGCCAGCAGAAGAGACAGCACCAGATTGAAGAAGAGGCCAGACATAAGTAAAATTTTTCTAAAAGGTTTCCAATCTCAAATTTGGCATCAGCCTTGGCTCATTCAGATCAGGGTAGGATTCACGAACACTATTCTCAAAAATCGGCAAAGTTCGGCTTTCTGTGGTAACTGGTTACGTTTATACTATTGCAAAAACCATCCACTTCTGGCCTCATCACAGGCATGTTAATTATTGGCATGGCTGTGATTGGCCAGGGAAATCACTGTAAAAAAAGGAAGCAAAATGGTTAAAACAGGACATACTGAGTCTCTGCGTGACTGTAACACTACTTCCGGGTCCACTCATTAAACTTCATACATATTCACTGTTTCCCCCGCCCACTGACAGTCCCGGTGTTTGTGATTGGTTGCAGTATGACTACAGCCCTACCCGGTTTGACAGCATATGCTATTGGTTGGAATCACACATGCTGTCTGCGTACCTCTGGTGTAAAAGTAAATAATTAAATAAATTGTCATAGGTCCTCCCCATATTATAATGTCCAGTGCACATAAAGCATATTGCCACAGTTGTGTGCTTATTTTGGCTGTGTATCAATATAAGAGGGACCTTATTTTTTTTTTAAATAATTATTTAAATAAATAATTTTAAAAAACTGCATGCGGTCTGATACCCAGCCATGATAAAACCAACAGCTGGGGGCTCGTATTCTCAGGCTGGGATGACCCATGGTTATTGGGCCCCAGCCTAAAAATAGCAACCTGCAGCTGCCCAGAATTTTCGCATCCATTAGATGTGACAATGACGGCACTTTATCTGGCTCATCCTTATTGCCCTGGTGCGGTGGCAATCAGGTAAATATAATGAGTTAATGACAGCTCATAGCTGCCACTAAGCTCTAGATTAGTAATGGGAGGCATCTATGAGACGCCCCCATTACTAATGCTGTTGGTGAAAAGAAATAAACACAAACACTGAAATAATCTTTTATTTGAAGTAAAATACAAAAAGCCACCCTCTTTCTACAATTTATTAACCCCAACACCTAGTTTCCAACATAATCTACACAAGATGCCATGACGCTCTGTTACATACTGAAGTCACAGTGTGCGGGCACCGAATATGACTGCACGCTGTGGCTTCAGGCAGAGACTGACTGAGCCAAAGCTGTGAGCGGTGACATCATTCAGTTTATATCTGGTTCCCACGGTACCCCACCTGTGACCAAAGGTAAACTGACCTCCGGTCACCTCATTGCGCTCAGGTGAACTTATTCTGTTCAATGAGACCTGCATCTCCTGGCAGGAAAACACTTTTTTTTTGTCAAGAGGTGCAGATATGGTGCTGAAATAAACACACCAAATTCCTGCACCAGCACTGCATCTCCTGGCAAAAAAGACACATCAAAATGAGATGCAGTTTTGAAGTAATATTTTGCCAGGAGATGCAGATTTGATGGAGAAATTTATAAACCAAATTTTTGCACCAAATCTGCATCTTCTGGCAAAAAACCCTCTTCTAAACATGATGCAGTTTTGATGCGATATTGATGCATTATTTTGCCAGGAGATGCAGTATTGGTGCAGGAATTTGCTGTGGTGTGGGTGAAGTTATCCTAATGAGTTCGGCTACATGCTAGATCTAAGAACTCTGATTGTGTCACAACTACTGGACTCAGTATACTAAGTGATATATTGCTGGAATCAGGGTCTCTGTTTCTACGTTATGCTCCACTCAGATGAGGTAGCAAAATCCTGGTGACAGATTCCCTTTAAGCAATTAAGGTACATTTTTGTTTGCCTGTTATGAGGGGCTGCTGATAAGTCTTTGGCTTTGTCATTTTTTTTGTTTCTATGGTAACATGGTGTTACATCACATGAAAGCCTTATGTGTCTAATATATGTTTTCAAAATGTTGTTTTTATTGCTTATGTCAACAGTGTTTTACGCACGCGGGAAAACAAAATGAGTCTACTGCGATATTCATATCAACTGAGAGCAGAGGAGTGATAAAATTCTTGTTTCTGCAAGGAAAGTCCACAAAGGATATTCATGGTGATTTGGATCAATGCCCTTCATATTCCACAATTAAGAACTGAGTTGCCAAATTTAAAACGGGCCACTTCAGCACCAATAATGAGGAACGTCCTAGACAACTGAGAGTGGTTGTTGTTCCGGAGATTGTCGATGCTGTGCCCAACCTCATACTGGAGAATTGACGAATTTCAGCTAATGCAATAGCAGACATCATGGGGATTTCCCATGAATGTGTTTATGTCATTATCCATGAACATTTGGACATGAGGAAGCTATCTGCAAAGTGGGTCCCCAAATGTTTGACAACAAATTAGAGAAGCATGCGAGTGAAAACTTCCCGGTCAGTGTTTCTGGACTGATAAGAACTTCCTGGATCAACTGGTCACTATGGATGAGACCTGGATTGATTTGTATGACCTTGAAAACAAGCAGCAGTCAAAAGACTGGAGGCACAGTGGTTCTCCTTGTCCTAAGAAGTTTAGGGTGTAAAAAGTAGCCACTAAGGTGATGTTATCTGTGCTCTGGGATAAGGAGGGCATGCTGCTAGTGGACTACCTTCAAAAGGGTTCCACCATCAATGCAAGGTATTACACTGAACTTTTTGACCAATTGAAGGCAGCTCTGAAGGCCAAAAGGCACGGCAAGCTGTCCAAAGGAATCTTGTTCCTGCAAGACAACGCCTCCACTCACACTGCACAAGCAACCACAGAATAACTGGCAGAGCTGGGCTTCCAGCTGGTTGACTACCCACCTTATTCACCAGATCTAGCTCCCTTCGACTATCATCTGTTTCCAAACCTGAAGAAACACCTCAAGGGTACCAAATTGCACAAGATTTCTGATGCCATGGCTGCTATGGATGCCTGGTTTGAGACACAACTGAAATCCTTCTTTTTGCTAGGCTTACAGAACTCAAAATAGCGATGTAAGAAGTGTGTTGACATCAGTGGAGATGTTGATTTTTAAATATATCGTAAAAATTTATATTTTTAATTGTTGTCTCTTGATGGGTCATTTTTTCTTTTTTTTTTTTTTTTTTCATTTTCTGTACTGTAAAGGGTTGCAAAGTATTTGAACATTTTATAAATAAAAGGGATAGAAATGGCCTTTGATATCCAGGTATGGTACGGTATGGTATAGTAGCAAAATACAGAAACAAACTCAATGTCAAGGCTTACCGACAATAATAATATACTAAAATACTCCAAACCTAACAAAAAGTAACAAAAACATGACTCAAAATATGTTTATAAGTGTAACAGGCTTTAAAAAAACACACAAGACATTATTTAAAAGCAAAGCTGAAGAAACAGGAGACATATCTTTATATGAAGATGCCAAAGGGATTTACATATAAGACAATGCAAGACAATAAAGCGTAATCCCATGAAATAGTGAATACAAATAAATAAAATACAAAAGGCATACTATAAAACATGTATACTTGCACTCAAATTAAAAAAGCTATCTATATATTATAGCAGGAGTAATTCAAGGTTAGTTCCAAACTTACCTCCAAGAAAGAATTCATTAATAAAATTAAAGTCTTGTGAAACACAGGAAGAAAATCCATCTACCATAACCTCCTGGAAGAAGCAGCTCTGTACAGCTCCCTCTGATCCGCAGCTATACACTTCAATACATGTAGTGTATAACCTTCTTCAGCGACACTCCCTGAGAAAGGTTAGGCGAAACGTATGTCACAGTGTGAGACTGGGTATGAGAAAGATAATTTCATTATACAGGGTCTGTTTTGAAGCCTGTACTTACTGTGTTACACAACACTGTAATTTAAGAAGTGCTCTTTTTCTTGCTATATATTTGGGGTTACTCTTGTTCCAATATATACATAACTTATGAAACTGAGTGCACTTATACATGGTTTTTATTGTGATATTGTATTTTCATTAATATTATGAATTATTCTTTGGGATTACACTATGTTGATCCTTACATAAAGATAGCCTTTAGCCACATAATATCATTTATACAGAGTGTCCACCCATATCCTGTCCACCAACATTAACTTGAGAACGGCGGCAGCTATAGGCATAGAAGTGGTGTCTAGGTACAGTAAAGTAGGCATGTGCTACACAATGAAACCACCTATAGCGCCACCTGGTGGAAAACAACGGAGTTAGCATTTTTATCTCGAAAACGGAACGAGATAGAGAAAAAAAGTGAATTAAAAAATTAAAGGGCATCATCAAGTCAATACAAATCGACACCTTGCATACAGAAATGCTATGATATAAAACCCATGACCCCCCAAAACATTGAATACTGGTCATGCATATGGCGCTCATTTAACTTTGATGCTCAAAGTGGCCACCATCAGCTGCAATGCACATCTGGACTCTGGACAGCATACTGTATCTTGCTGCACGTTGTGCAATATGGTAAGTGACACGTTTGCACAAGCATCTGTGATACGTCGTCGTAGGTCTTGCAATGTAGGTGGAGGGGTTGCATACACCTGCTGTTTGATGTGACCTCACAGAAAGAAGCCCAATGGGGTCAGGTCAGGTGAGCATGGAGGCCACTCCACGCAGCCACCATACCAATGACTTGTAGGAAGGTCTCCATGAGGTATCGCTTCACGTCCGCAGCCTTGTGAGTTTTACACGTTCTAATCATAGTATTTCTGTATGCAAGGTGTTGATTCGTATTGAATTGATGATGCTCTACAACTTTGTATTTCACTTTTTTTCTCTATCTTGTTCCGTTTTCGAGATAAAAATGCTAACTCCGTTGTTTTCCACCAGGTGGCGCTATAGGTGGTTTCATTACGTAGCGCATGGCTACTTTACTATACCTAGACACCACTTCTATGCCTATAGCTGCCGCCAGTCTCAAGTTAATGGCGGTGGACAGGATATGGGTGGAGACACTGTATATATAAACATAAAATACACACACAATAATTGTGTGTGTAGTTTATGTTGTTATTAAAGAGAAATGTAATGAGTCAGTCCCAGCATTTTGTTTTGTAACCCCAATTCATTCTAAATGTATCCTTAATGTAACCAGATAGCCTTAAAGTATTTACTGGTCATTGTCTTCGCTGGTTTACAGCAATCTAATCCTCTTCTGGTCCACATGAATGCTCCTCATCTTTTCTGACTCACATAGTGACTGCCACGTGGGGTGGTACTATTATGTAATATGAGCATATAGGGCCAAAGAATCAGGCTCCATATACCTATAGTGCTTTGAAAAACTATTCATACCTTGTGAACTTTTGCAAATTTTTTCACATTACACTCACAAGTTTAAATGTATTTTATTGGGAGTTTATGGAATATTCCAATACAAAATAGAAAGTATTAAAGAAGTGTAAAGGAAATAAATAATTTTAAAATATAATTCTGAAATTGTGACATGCATTTGTATTCAGTCCCTTGTAGTCTGATACACCTAAATATAATCCTGAGAGACCAATTGTCTCCAAAAGTCACCTAATTAATACATTGACTCCACTAGTGTGTAATTTATTCTCAGTATAACTACAGCTGCTCTGTGAAGGCCTTAAGGCCGCTTTACACGCTGCGACATCGCTAGCAATGTCACTAGCGATCGCACCCGCCCCCGTCGTTTGTGCATCACGGGCAAATTGCTGCCCGTGGCGAACAATATCGCTGGTACACATCACACTAACTTACCTTCTTAACGACGGCCGGTGAACAACCTGTTTTTTAAGGGGGCGGTTCGTGTGGGTCACAGTGACGTCACACAGCAGGCCACCAATAGAAGCGGAGTGGCGGAGAGCAGCCGCATGAACGTCACTCCCACCTCGTTGCCGTAGGACGCAGGTACGCTGTTGTTTGTCGTTCTCGGGGTGTCACACGTAGCGATGTGTGCTGCCTCAGGAACGATGAACAACCTGCGTACCAAACAAGCAACAATTTTTGGGAAACGAACGATGTGTCAACAACCAATGATTTTTGGCACTTTTCGGATCGTTAGCGGTTGCTGGTAAGTGTCACACGCAACGATGTCGCTAACGAGGCCAAATGTGCGTCACGAATTCCGTGACCCCAGCGATATCTCATTAGCAATGTCGCTGCATGTAAAGCGGCTTTTAGAGGCAGGTATGATTAAGTTCATTAGGGATCAAACAGTATTGTGAAACCAAAGAACACACCAGACAGGTCAGGGATAAAGTTATGGAGAAGAGTGAAGCAGGTTTAGGTTAAAAAAAAAATAGCCCAAATTCTGAACATCTCATGGATCTCATGGATCTCATGGATCCATCATCCAAAAATGAAAGGAGTATGTCACAATTTAGGATGTCCCCCAAAACTGACAACTCAAGCAAGGAGACCACTAGTTATAAAACTAGCCAAGTCTCTACCCTCCCTGAGGCTGTAGATACTTTCCCTCTTCTGCATACTTTGAACATCTTTGAATAACCTCGTCTTGCTATCGCTTTCCTTGAGAGAAGGAAGGGTAGAGCAGAGAGCCATCAAAAAAGTAAGATACAGGACTTCCAGAAAATCTGCAGCAGCAAAAAAGGTGAACATTGCCTTTCAATTCCCGAATATTTTCATCACCCTTTGGATACTATGCAAGTTGTAGCATAATGTATCTGGGGCAAAATTAATTTCCAATCGTTGTAAATGTAAAGATGCGGTTTTGCAACTCATAGAAAAATGTAAGTCTAAAAGCCGCTTTACACACTACGACATCGCTAAAGCGATCTCGTTGGGGGTCACAGAATTTGTGACGCACATCCGGCAGCTTTAGCGATATTGTTGTGTGTGACACCTATGAGCGATTTTGAATCGTTGCAAAAACGTTCAAAATCGCTCATCGGTGAAATCCCCCCCTAATCCCGATTATCGTTGCTGCTGCTTGGGCGATGTAGTTCCTCGTTCCTGCGACATCACACATCGCTACGTGTGACACCGCAGGAACAAGGAACCTCACCTTACCTGCGGCCACCCACAATGAGGAAGGAAGGAGGTGGGCGGGTTGTTACGTCCCGCTCGTCTCCGCCCCTCCGCTTTGATTGGGCGGCCGCTTAGTGACGTCGCAGTGACACCGATGTCGCAGTGACGCTGCCGGTCATAGCGACGTCGCTAAGGCAGGTAAGTAGTGTGACGGGTCTGCGCGATTTTGTGCACCACGGGCAACGATTTTCCCGTGTCGCACAAACGATGGGGGCGGGTACGCACACTAGCGATATCGGCCTTTACTTAATATTCCGGACAAAAACATATAAGGTTTGGCAACTAATTAAATTTATAATATATGTTATTTCATTCAAATATTTGGAAATAAAAAAAACATTATTTAACCATTAATGTATTAAAAAGACATCTTAATTAGTTTTACGACCACGAAAAGCTAAACTGTCTTCTATAGAATTAAGGATTGGCAACCAATAAAGCCCCTCGTTTAGTTCCAGATCTGCTTCTTCAATAAAGTCTAACACACATTTGAATATTCTAGATAAAGTGATAATATTTCACAGACCTCAGGATCTTTATTTACAAGACAATTACAATGAAAATGTACATAACATTTTATAGTATTGACAGAGCGAAAGAGCTTTAAAGTAAAGTGCCCTTTCCATAAATCTGTTATTGCTCCGAAATGTCACAATGACTTGGCTCATCAAACCTCAGCCGAAAAAGAAAAAAATTGAATAAAGATTTACTTTAGTCAAACAGCATGCATGATCAGTCTCTCCAGCGAAAGAGAAAGGATGGTACAATTCAAAGGTTCATTATGTGACAATGTGTACTCATTGGTGTTACATTTTTAGGGTTCCATTATACTGTATACAGTTGAAGCTAGACGTTTCCATCCACTATCTAAAAAGACACATCTGCATGTGTTTCCCACTAAAATGAAACCAGAATAAGGCTATGTGCGCACGCTGTGTTTTTTTGACGCTGCGTTTTTGTGCGTTTTTGGCCGCCAAAAACGCACAAAAACGCACCTGCGTCGAAAAAACGCATCAAAAAACGTTATTTACCGCAATTTGGTGCATTTTTGGCTGCGTTTTGCTGCGTTTTTGATCTCTGCGTTTTGCTGCGTTTTTCCAATGCATTGCATGGGCGGAAAACGCAGAAAAACGCAGGAAAGAATTGACATGTCCATTTTTTTTTTCAAGCTCAAAAACGCAGCTTAAAAAAACAGTTGTGTGCGGACAGCAAAAATGAAAACTCATAGACTTTGCTGGGGAAGCAAAGTCATGCAGTTTTGAGGCCAAAAACGCACCCGAAAAACGCCGCGAAAAACGCACTGTGCGCACATAGCCTTAACCTTTCCTGTTTTAGGGCAATTAAGAACAAAAATTATTTATATTTGCCAAATTGCAGAATAATGAGAGAATGTTTTAAAATTTTTCTTATTACTTTCTGCAAAGCCAAAAGTTTATATACACTAAAGGGTGCTTTACACGCTGTGACATCGCTAACAATATATCTTCGGGGTCACGTTGTTAGTGATACACATCCGGCGCCATTAGCGACATCTCAGCGTGTGACACCAAGGAGCAACGATCAACGGTCGCTTCTTTTCATAATATCATTGCTGCTGCAGGTCCGATGTTGTTCGTCGTTTCTGTGGCATCACACATCACTATGTGTGACATCGCAGGAGCGACGAACATCTCCTTACCTGCATCCACCGGCAATGAGAAAGGAAGGAGGTGGGCAGCATGTTCTGGCTGCTCATCTCCGCCCCTTCTCTGCTATTGGATGGCTGCCGTGTGACGTCGCTGTGACGCCCTTGGAAAGGAGGCGGTTCACCGGCCACAGCGACATTGCAGGAAAGGTAAGTCCGTGTGATGGGTGTAAGTGATGTTGTGCACCACGGGCAGCGATTTGCCCGTGACGCACATCCGACAGGGACGAGTACGCTCACTAGCGATATCAATACCGATATCACAGCGTGTAAAGTACCCTTAAGAGTACTATGCCTTCAACAATATGGGACAGCCCATATGATGATGTCATTTCTTTCGTAACCTACCAGAAGTCCCCGCTGCTCTGATTGGTTGCAGTCAGGCCACGCCCCCTACTTGTGTGATACCATGTCTGACTGCCTGCAATCGCATATACTTCAGTGTTGTTAACATGGTATAAAAATAAATCAGTAAAAAAAATTGGCATAGGCACCCCCTATATTATGATGATCAGCACAGAAAAAGCATATGGCTATGGGCTGCAGCCTCCAAACATGTGCTTATCTTGGCTCTGTAACAAAACTAGATAATATAATTTAAATTAAGGGTGTGCAGTCACCCCTCAATTTTGATACCCAGCCATGATAAAGCCTACAACTGGTGGTTGGTATTCACACTCTGGGGAGGCCCATGGCTATGGGCCCCCAGCTTAAAAAAGCAGCCTGCAGCCGCCCAGAATTGTCACATCCATTAGATGCAATAATCCTGGAACTTTACCTGGCTCGTCCAGATTGCCCTAGTGTGGTGGCAATCAGGATAATAAGGGGTTAATGACATCCCACTGCTGTGACTAAGCCCTAGAGGGTCTATGAGATGCCCCCATTACTAATCTGTAAGTGAAAAGAAATCAACACAAACACTGAAAAAAAATGTTATTTGAAAAAAAAAACAAAAAAACCCACCCTCTTTCACCCCTTATTAACCCCAAACAGCCAGTTCCGATGTAATCCAAACAAAGTCCCATAATGATTCTAGCTCTGCTATATAAATACTGAAGTCACAGCGGGCCATCACAGAACATGTCCACCCACTGTGGCTTCAGGTAGAGCCACAGCGATGAGCAGTGACATCACTTAATTTATTCGCAGTCGCAGCAGGAGATTCCTACAGTACCCCTGCTTTGACCACAGGTAACCTGACCTCATGTGACCTCATTAAACAAAGTAATCTGTAAGTGTTTTTGGATCCCAGTAGCATCAGAGTGCTGATACAGTGGGGGAGAGGTTGTGTAACCTCAGGATTTTTCCATATCAGAAGTGCTGGTTTATATTAGGGTTTTCATGGCTGCAGACAGTTGCTCTTTGCTATCCTTCCTTATAAAGATAGTATGGGCCTCACCTTTGCTGAATCTGTCTTTTCTGGCTTTGTATTGTGTTTTTCTATATCACCGTAGTCTTTACATGTGGGGGCTATCTATCTTTGAGGACTGCTCCGAGGCAGATTAGCTTTCTTATATCTCTATCTGTGAGATTATTTAGTTCTCTGGTTTTGTTGAGGTGTCCAGGACATTGTAAGCACACCCCACGGCTACTTCTAGTTGTGTGTCAGGATTAGGTCTGCAGTCCGTTAAGTTTACAGCCACTCTGTTACCTTTTTGGGATTCCGCATTTTTTGATCGTCCTCGGTCCCTGAATCATAACAGTTCCCTCTCCCCACCCTCTGTCCCACCATAGTGTGTCCATAGATAGTTCCCTTTCCCCACCCTCTCTTCCCCATACTGTGTCTATAGATACTGCCCCCTCCCCACCATCTGTCCCCCCATAGCGTTTCCACAGATAGTTCCCCCTTCCCACCCTCTGTCCCCACATTCTGTGTCCATACATAGCTCCCCCTTCACCCCATACTGTTCCTCGTCAGTGGTGTCTTAAGGTCCACACTGGAGCACTTATCAGTGCTCTCTGTCGCCTCTGCGCTGAGGCCGTGACTTCTGGGTCAGCAGTGTGATCAGCTGACCTGATCACCCTACAGCCATCGATCTGACCCGGAAGTCAGCGCTGCTGGGCACCGCTTCAATTGTTCTTGCATCTGAGAGATACAAGGACAATTGATCAGTGGGAGTAGCGTGCTGCACTTCCTCTGAGTCCTGGCTGTCAGCGTGACAGCTGGGACTCAAAATAGCATGTGGCCACTACAGGGGTGACAACACAGAGCCGCCAAAGAGATTCAGACCGCTGCATCAGGCGGCTCAACAGCGCTCCCCTGACAGCTGCGCCCGGCGTAGGTGCCCCACCAGTCCCACCCTAGATACGACTCTGGTTGCGTCTCTCGTTAGGAGTTCTCTCCTACCGGGCATGATACCTGCCGTCATAGTGTGACAAGACTGGAGCACATCCTACAAACAGCCCCCACATGAGTTCACCAGGGGGAGGTGACTAATGTTAATAAAAGGTACTCACCCCATTTTTGCTTTGTTCAATGCCAGGAGGAGACATTATGATGTAGGGTCATTCCACATTTTCTTAAGGAATACCTTCCACTATATATCTGAGCTATTTCAGTGATTTAGTAATCCAGTGTAGTAATTTTCTTTTGTTTATCACTTTTATTTGTATGTAGTTGTATATTCTGTATTGTATTGTTCCCCTTTGTAAAATCTTGTATATTTTTATAAACACTGCCTACTCTTTTGGATTAGATATATGAACTGTATATAGCTTCATTCCTGTTGCTCTATAAACCTCAAACCCAAAGAGACCTAAAGTTACCTGTAACGAGTGTCCAATTGGTCTGTAAAACAATTGGTGGTCTTTAATACTTTTTTTTGTGTTATTTGGGAGCTTGGTAGTGATGCAGAGGTAAATTTATATTCCATGCACTGGAATCGGTGATATATATACAATACCCCCACTGTGAGCACCCCGATATTTGGCCTAATAGTGGAAACAACCGCAGTCTCATTCATTTATCGCTGGTCAATTGTGTAATTGTCAGGACGATAGGGTGCAGCAGAGGGCTGTTCAGTGACATGTTGGTGACAGTGGTGGGATGTCGTTGTGACCCCCCACCGGCTGTTTGTGACAAATTGGTGGCAGCAGTGGGATGTTTGTGTGAGTGCTTCAGCTGTTTGTGACAGCTCCCATGTTAAAAAAATAATAAAAGTATGCTTTTCTTATTAGAGCAAGATAGTATTAAATTGATATTATGACAAATGACATGGCTTAATTAAAGAACGTTTACTGTAGTATTGTTAGCATTGTGAAAAACAAAATGAATAGAATAATACACCATATGAGACTGGTAAAAAAATTACTATGCAGTTACCTATTACAGTTATATCAACTTAAAGTTGTAATTGTCATTGAATTGATTTTTGGTGCATACTGACAACTCTCTAAATGACGATAAATACAGGTTTGTTAAAGCAATACTTATTACTGCACAAAATGGTGGTATTGCTGCCATACCACACATACTGTACACTAACTAGAATCTCCTCTAAGAAGTAAGTACAGCCCTAGTGTGCTACTAGTCTAGTACTGTAGTACTAGAGCTGCCTTTCTAGCTGCATGTTCGAGCACCTGTGGAGCTTGTAAACTCAATCCTGGCACAGAGATGGTCACATTGGTCAGTGGAATGGAGATGCATGGAGAAGAACCTGGGATGATGTGACCAACACTTGACCTGATGGGGCGGAGTGTGCGAGCAGAGACTGGGAAAGAAAGTGAAACTGACCATCTCCTCATGTTGTTAGTGTGAGTGAAAACTGTGGAAAAAGAAAGCGCAATAGGGTCTTACCCCAATATATATAGGGTGAAGCAAAGAATAATCCTACTCACCAATTCGGGTTGTGACAGTCACAACACCTATAGCAGCATGTAACACCAAGTCCCGGCAGCGGTCCCCATGAGGCAGATAACAGAGAGTAGTAGAGAATGGGTTTCACAGCCGCGCCAAAAGACTACTGGATTCTTCTCAGATTAATGTTTCTTTTATTTCATAACAGGTCAAGTCTACGCGTTTCAGGAGAACACAGCTCCCTTCTTCAGGACAAACCAGCAAAGAATCATCAAATCTGCTGTATAGAGAGCCTATACACCATTATATACCTCATGGAATGAGGTCAGAGCACACCCACCAAAAGAAAAAAAAAAGGAGGCGGGAAAGACATGCTTGCAAGTCACAGTGACGTAGTATGGAATAAAAAAGTCATAATGCAATACAATTGTAAAGGCTCTCTATTAATTCCAACAAGTTAAAAATCAATGAATTAAAAATACCGAATAAAATTATGTTTATATTAAAATGTTTCTGAGTGATTTATTTAATTGTGTATAAAATGTGTATATATGTATAATGAAGAACACTCTCAGGGAAGTGTATAGTGTATTGCCCAGAACACTGAAATAGCTTAAAGTTTTCAGTAGCATATAAACCGGGAACCATGTGTGGAAGACGTGCAGCTGAATGTGCCACCTGTAATTATATAGATCAGACCCATACAAACACTTGTTTAGGGAGTTAAATCCATCCAAGAAGGATTGGAGACAAAAATGGATAAAATATCTATATAAGCAAGAGTCTATTACCAGCGGTCCCATAGTGACCGCCCAGACATAAGAAGAAAAAAGTCTCCAAAATCTTAGAATGACCGTTGTGATGTGAATAATTATCTATGTTATTATATAAACGCAATCGTGACATTAGTGTCAACGTGTGTGTGCCACTGAGGGAATAATCAACCTTACAATCTTGGGACAAGGGTTGGTATGGATACGTGCAGTGAAAGGAGATATACTAATGAAAGTGAAACACAGGGTCGGGCCGGATTTGCAACACTTCATGCATAAATACAATTTAGACCATACATGAGTCCAACTATGGCTCACGGGTCTTAGGATCATAGATTCAAATAGGTCAAATAAGTTCACCGGGTGAATGGGGTTCAGGACCGTGGAAAAATGTGGAGTACGCATGCTCAAAGGGAAGATACAGAGCTAGTGCTCCATCAGAACTTTAGAAGTGAAGACGGGGTCAATGGAGTTTAGGAGCGTGGGAAGGAAAAGCAGTGCACATGTACTAAAGGAAAAAAAAAAAAAAAAACACCTAGAATTAACTAGAGAAAAATAGAACCGTGAGAATCAGGATAGAGGAGCGGAAAGAAATCCCTCCACTTGTTAGAGAAAGGGAGCATCTCAAACAACAGGTTCAATACCCCCATGCTAGTGAAAAGAGTGAAATAAAGTTATCCTCCACAATGACATATGAGTGATACTAAAACTGTATATATATATATATATATATATATATATATGCATAAATATGTGAAGAATCACATATATATATCTAATGTATAATAATGGGCAAAATAAATTAATCCATAACAAATCCATGGAAAAATAAAAAATAATAAAATAATAAATTAACAATAAAATACATAGTAGGAAAAATACATATCCTACTAGCTACAATCGACCCAAGCTACCCGAATCATACACATATTAAAAATGGGAATAAAATGACGCATATAATTAAAAACAATAATTAATATACGAGACCTGGCACAATATCCACAAATTATTATATAAAACCTTTAGGGCCCATATTTACAACAATTACAAAAAATTATTATACATTATACACTATATATATATATGTAATTCTTCACATATTTATGCATATATATATATATATATATATATATATATATATATATGCAGTTTTAGTATCACTCATATGTCATTGTGGAGGATAACTTTATTTCACTCTTTTCACTAGCATGGGGGTATTGAACCTGTTGTTTGAGATGCTCCCTTTCTCTAACAAGTGGAGGGATTTCTTTCCGCTCCTCTATCCTGATTCTCACGGTTCTATTTTTCTCTAGTTAATTCTAGGTGTTTTTTTTTTTTTTTTCCTTTAGTACATGTGCACTGCTTTTCCTTCCCACGCTCCTAAACTCCATTGACCCCGTCTTCACTTCTAAAGTTCTGATGGAGCACTAGCTCTGTATCTTCCCTTTGAGCATGCGTACTCCACATTTTTCCACGGTCCTGAACCCCATTCACCCGGTGAACTTATTTGACCTATTTGAATCTATGATCCTAAGACCCGTGAGCCATAGTTGGACTCATGTATGGTCTAAATTGTATTTATGCATGAAGTGTTGCAAATCCGGCCCGACCCTGTGTTTCACTTTCATTAGTATATCTCCTTTCACTGCACGTATCCATACCAACCCTTGTCCCAAGATTGTAAGGTTGATTATTCCCTCAGTGGCACACACACGTTGACACTAATGTCACGATTGCGTTTATATAATAACATAGATAATTATTCACATCACAACGGTCATTCTAAGATTTTGGAGACTTTTTTCTTCTTATGTCTGGGCGGTCACTATGGGACCGCTAGTAATAGACTCTTGCTTATATAGATATTTTATCCATTTTTGTCTCCAATCCTTCTTGGATGGATTTAACTCCCTAAACAAGTGTTTGTATGGGTCTGATCTATATAATTACAGGTGGCACGTTCAGCTGCACGTCTTCCACACATGGTTCCCGGTTTATATGCTACTGAAAACTTTAAGCTATTTCAGTGTTCTGGGCAATACACTATACACTTCCCTGAGAGTGTTCTTCATTATACATATATACACATTTTATACACAATTAAATAAATCACTCAGAAACATTTTAATATAAACATAATTTTATTCGGTATTTTTAATTCATTGATTTTTAACTTGTTGGAATTAATAGAGAGCCTTTACAATTGTATTGCATTATGACTTTTTTATTCCATACTACGTCACTGTGACTTGCAAGCATGTCTTTCCCGCCTCCTTTTTTTTTTCTTTTGGTGGGTGTGCTCTGACCTCATTCCATGAGGTATATAATGGTGTATAGGCTCTCTATACAGCAGATTTGATGATTCTTTGCTGGTTTGTCCTGAAGAAGGGAGCTGTGTTCTCCTGAAACGCGTAGACTTGACCTGTTATGAAATAAAAGAAACATTAATCTGAGAAGAATCCAGTAGTCTTTTGGCGCGGCTGTGAAACCCATTCTCTACTACTCCATGTTGTTAGTGTAGCGCCCCTGAAGCCATCAGCGAGCTACAAGGTACTGCATCCCTACCAGGATGAAGGGACTACCCCCAGGCACCCAGAAGACCAGCGCCGGTAACAACAAAACATTCCAGTTAATCCTTGTTGTTCTCCCCAATTTTCCCAAAGACTGGTGACAGACTAGGGTTGGACACAGTGGATGGCCACCTAGGGGTGGAGCCGATCCAGTCCACTAAATGACCATGTGGGAGGGGGCAGACAGTAGTCAGTCAGTTAGTCGGTGACAGTGAGAGTGAGTGAATGCACTAACAGGAGTGTGACGGTGACCTGAGGGCCCAGGAGTGTGGTTGCCGGTGGAGTACTCCCGGAACCATAGCACCGACGGGGTACAGAATCATAGGTCAGGCAAACGCTCCAGGCAGACCTGATAAAATCTGCACAGTGAGGGGACCATCAAGGATTTCAGGACACAGTAGCAATGGGAGAACCAGGGAACCGGACCAGAGAAACCGATCCCACAGGGTTCACGCTACCGTCATACGGGCTAAAGTTGAAAGTCTACCAGGAGGGGACCCCAATTGTTCCAAGCCACGGGGACCCACCAACCAGAAACAAGTGCAGGGGAAAGAAGCCACCCGGTCGCTACACCGGCACTGGGACTAAGGGGGCCAGCGGTCAAGACCAGCCTGCCTTGGGTGACCAGTTTCCATCTTAGTGTGAGTAAAGGAACCAGTTACACTGCAACCCCTTGTGTGGCCTACTTTCTTTCTGCGCCCATCGACATCATCTGTGGCGTGGCCCTACTTGCGAAGGGCCCAACATCCAGGCTGCCACCAACACAAGCTTCAGTAGTGAGAACTGTGCAGCGGCGGCTCCACTAAATAGCCGCAACTGGCAAGTGGTGTCACGATATAAAATTTTACCTAATCTCCACTGTAAATATACCCCTTTTAAAAAGCATCCCCAGGGTCATGGAAATGGGCAACAGCCACCCAATGACATCTACCCAGCAATACACCGCCCGGGACCGAGTACCCCATAGCCCTTGGCGACACATTAGTGCTCTTCGAACCTGGGGAATGCTGAGAGACAGTTTTCATTATAGTTAATATATAGCGTAGCTACTGAGGGGTCAAATGGTGCGGTCATCCTGGGCCCTGTGCTCACAGCGGCCCACCCAAAGCTATACTACTAACTATATTGGCGTGCACAGCATGCCGATATAGTTAATCTGTGTGGCCATGCAGAGAGAGACGATCTCCCTGCCCTGCCACTCTCTGCATTGCAGACCACAAGGCTCTTTAAGTCTGCAATATATAGAACAGAAGAAGATGCAGTGGCCGAGGCAACCGTGCACCCACAGGACTTCAGATTCCTGGCTCGGTGATATGATTGCACAGTGACAGGACTCTGATGTCCTATTTGTGCAATGACAGTACTACAATCCACCCATGCTGGAGCCATCAGGACCTTGGACCCAGGATTTGGTAAGTATAGGATGTTTTTTCTTTCTTTTATTAATTTTATCGCAGAACAGGAAACATATACACCAGGTTGGGAACATATATTCCAGGATGGGGACATATATACCAGGATGAGCCTAGAATAGGGACATATATACCAGGAAGGTATACCAGAGGTATCCAGCAGATCCGAAGAGGTTAACTCTTGCTAGCCTGACCACTAATGAACACACGGCTCGCTGACACCAGGAACTGCCTGTGCAACTCTGAGGCCCCTGAGAAATCATAGTGTGGATTGTCAGCATCTGTAGTGTGAACAGTGTCTGATGACACCATGATACTCAGCGAGTTTTGAGGAAAACTCTATGTGACAACGACTCACTTTTCCTCCACTAATCTCTGCAGTTGATGTTTTATAAACTGCAACAACATAGTGTCTTTATTAATACTGTGTTTGCTATATTTTTTTTTTATAAAGGCTGACTTTTGTTTGCTTTTTTTAACCTAATTGCATGTACTTTTTTTTCAGGCTACAATCTTTTTTGAACCAGATGCTCATTAAAAATGTTCAAGCATTTGACTTGTGCAGCCTTTATGTATGTATCACAGTGCATAGAATACTTCAGAATGGTATGACAGTAAAATCTGTCATTGATCTAGCTTGTGGGACAACAGGATTTGTAACCCTAGTCTCTTCAGAGGCTGTAATGGATAAATGGTCAAAGATTTAAACAAAAAAAAAATGAAAAGAAACAAACACTACTGCAAAAAAGCCATATCCTTTAAAATAATAGCTTGGATTTTATTTAAAAGAAAAAGAAGCAAACATATTAATAAAATAGTATGCCTTGAATAGATAGAATTTTCCTAATGATATTCAGATATTTGCTGAAAAGTTAAGAAACTTTAGACAGGATTGAATTGTATTTAGCGCTATCCATCTTTCCATCAACTCTGACCATCTTCCCTGTCCCTGCTAAAGAAAGGGATCCCCACAGCATGATGCTGTCACCACCATGTTTGATGGTAGGGATGGTGTTTTCAGGGTGTTGTGCAGTGTTAGTTTTGTACCACACATGACATTTTGCAATTAGCCCAAAAAGTTTTACCTTGGTCTCATCTGATCAAAGAACAGCATGCTAGCTGTGTCCCTTATGTGGCATTTTGGCAAGGTTTTGCTAAAGTTTCAATCTTCATATGACATGGTTAACTTTTTTTCAGCATAATTGTTAAATTACATACCCTTTTCTGACAAAACTTTGCACATACACTTGACAAAATGCTTGCTTCCATAGCAACGGGATATTTTTTGTCTACTAGAAGCATTCAAGGCTCGCTATGTAACAAAAAATCCATATGTATACAAATGCATATATATATATATATATATATATATATTTACACAGTGGGGAAAATAAGTAAATAAGCATCGGATACACTGCCAATTTTGCAAGTTTCACCACCTGCAAAGAATGGAGAGGTCTGTAATTTTTATCGTAGGTACACTTCCACTGTGACAGAAAGAATCCACCCCGAAAGATCCAAAAAATCACATTGTATGATTTTCAAATAATTAATTTGCATTTTATTGCATAAAATAAGAATTTGATACAATAGAAAAACACAGCTTAATATTTGGTACAGACACCTTTTGTTTGCAATTCATGAGGTCAGACATTTCCTGTAGTTCTTGACCAGGCTTGCACACACCGTAGTAGGTATTTTGGCCCACTCCTCCATACAGATCTTCTCCAGATCTTTCAGGTTTGGGGGCTATCACTGGTTCACATTGATGAGCTAGTAAAAAAATGAAGAAAGCTGCACCCGCTGTAACAAAACACCAAGACTTTATTGAAAACGGTGAGTAAAAATCATAGAGGTCAGGTGCTGGAACCCAAATGGACGATGGCTGTTTCGCACAAATGCACTTCTACAGGTTCGGGTTCTTTCTGACCAAGTGACATAAGTCTGCCTTCATTTAAGGGGAAGCGCCCAATCCACATCACCTGCCATTAAAATCAACAAGAAGGCAAATTGGACAAATAGAAAATAATAAAAATGATTACAACAGTATACAATCGTACTTAATTATAAGGACACTACAAAAACACAGATAAAACGCTACGATCGTTAAGGCCCAAGTTATTCTGTGCTTTGTATTTAATTAGAAGTCTAAGCTCAGTTCTTGAACTGACTTTTTTTCTTATGGTGTTCCCTGCTCTGCTTATTTGCCTTCTGTGCTGGCTATCTATGCACCATGTGCCATCTGGCAAGTCCGGTTACTCTTACCAGGTGATCTGTTAACACGTATCATTTTAGGCAAGCTTATTTTATCGCCTCACTTAGGCTGCTTTCACATCAGCGGTATTTTCACTGCGGCACGAATGGATTTTTTTGCCCCAAAACTGGATCTTTTACAATATGCGTTGTCAGTTCAATTCATTTTCAATGGAATGGCGGCAAGATGCGGCCTCATGCGGTTGTGTGCGTCATACACTGGATCCGATGTTTTGCGGTATTTTATCTTTTTTTGAAACCGCTACTTTTAGCGGTTTTGATCTCAGTCAAAATACTGCATGTGACTGGATCCGTGATATTGCGTCGCTAGTTGCAATGCATTTGAATGAGCGCCGGGTCCTGTTGTAGTGGAAGTCACCGCATTGTGATAGGCAGGATCCTGTTTTCTGTATTGAGCATGCCCAGTACAGCAAATATCTTTATTGATCTCTCTCTCTCCTCTCTCTCTCTCACTCTCGCTCTCTCTCCCTGTCTCTCTCCCTCTCTCTCTCTCTCCCTCTCTCTCTTTTTCTCTCTTCTCCCCTCACTGTATCTGCCAAGGATCCGGTAAAGTAATGTACCGGTAAATTTGCACTGCATGCATTGCACTTGGAATGCACAGGATCCGGTCAAATGCGGTTTGCGGTATTTTATCAACATACAAAAAAACGCTGATGTGAAAGCAGCCTCATATAGCTTTTCTCAATTCTCTCTTCTTAAATATTCCTTGGAGTCTGGTTCTTTCTATTATCTATTCCCATATAATATTTACAATCAGTAGTACTTTAGATGTTTGCAGATATTGGCTGTTGACATGTTCGTGCAACTTTGCATGAATACCCTTATTCATTATGAAGATGGATGGATCATACAATGCAATCACTTTTTATGTTTTCCATTACTACTATTTCTTGATTGAGTTCAAATAGAACCTGTCATGAGGATTTTATTTTTTTATAATTCTTTATTTAGTCATGAGGATTTTAGATACACAGAGTTACTGTCATGATTCTGATTAGCGGTGCTCTGCTCTCCTGCACAGCCTGTACTGGGCCTCAAATTTTCTTTCCGGTGAACTCGTTGCTCCTGGTCTAGTCCTGTGTTTTGTGGGAGGTGCCTGTTTATTGGAGCCTTGTTCCAGGTGATTGCTCTGTTTTATCTGGAAGTTGTTTCACTCGGAACAAAGCCAGTGATAGTTCCTGTTTGGCAGTGTACATCTCTGTTTCCCGTAAGTGACTGACCTAATCTTGTCCCGCTACCTAGCTCCTCGTACCTCATCCCTTCTCCTGCCATAATCTGACCTGACTCCCTGTCTCCCTGACCTTTAGCTAGTTTCCCGAACACGGCTCTTCCTGCTCTTGTGTACCCGACTTGTTCTCTTGGCTTCCTGACCTCGGCTCATCCCCTGACTCTGACTCCACTTTCTTCCTGGTTCTTGATGCAACTTTCTGGTTTATATACCTTCAGCTCTCACTTAGACTTTGGTTTGTCTTTCTTCCTCCGTCACTGATGTTATCTCCCGGCTTCTGATTCCTGGCTTCTTCGACTATTCCTCACTAGTGTGTCTAGCGACATGTAGTGTACACCCTCTGAAGATATCCTCCACTATTGTGTCTAGAGACACCTAGTTGTGTAGTTTTTCAGTACACCTGGGTATTTAGCATCACATACTATTTCCTGATTTAGTTTAAAGGGAACCTGTCACAATTTTTTTCCCCTAAAGGCTGTGGCCACCACCAGTGGGCTCTTATATACAGCATTCTAACATGCTGTATATAAGAGCCCAGACCGCTGTGTAGAACATAAAAAAACACTTTTAATACTCACCTAAACCGGTCGCTGTGGTGGATGTGGCTCAAATGGGCATCTTCGTTCCCCGGTGCCGGCGTCCCCTCTTTTGGCTATCTTCGTCCTCCTTCTGAAGCCTGTGTGCATGACATGCCTACGTCATACACACTCGCCGATCCCGTGCATGCGCACTACAATACTTTGATCTGCCCTGCTCAGGGCAGATCAAAATGTGCCCTGCTCAGAACCTAAATGCCGGCGAGTGTGTATGACGTCGGAAGCGTCATGCACCGCGGATTCAGAAGATGGAGGACAAAGATGGCCAAAAGAGGAGGCTCATTTGAGCCACATCCACTGCAGCGTGACCGTTAGGTAAGTATTATAAAGTGCTTTTTATGTTCTACACAGTGGTCTGGGCTCTGATATACAGCATATTAGAATACTGTATATAAGAGTCCACTGGTGGTAGCTGCAGTTTATAGGCCGAAAAAACGGTGACAGGTTCCCTTTAAAGAGAACCCATCATGAGGATTTTAGATGCACTGAGTTACAAGTGTGGTGGACATTGCACATTCAGCTCCCCTGCCTCTGTCCCTAATCCCTGCCCGTTGCCTGCCTTCTTTCTCCGACTGACAGGTCCCTCATGTTTCAGTGCCCTGTCATACAGACAAGTGGCAGGCACCAGGCGGGGAAAAGGCAGAGGAGCAGGAGAGCTGTAGGAGCAGATTCCAGCCCACCAAAAATGTAACTAATTATCGTACAATTGCGCTTTTTGATTTCTACCAGAAAGTTAAGAATTTTATCAGTACTTTTACATGCTCGCTATTAGTTTGGGATATAAAATAATGCAGGCCCAGATAGCATTAGGCACCCCCCATGTAGTATACAGCCTGTATATAGCACAGTGCAGACCCAGATAGCATTAGGCACCTTCATGTAGTATACAGCCATAATATAGCACAATGCAGACCCAGATAGCATTAGGCACCCTGATGTAGTATACAGCCCATGACAGTTTCCATGCAATCCGGCCCTTATTCCTCTTCTTTGAATTATAGTTTTTTTGTCTCATTTTTTAACGTCTGATATTGTTTTTACATATATTCTCTGAATTGTAAAATGTTGGTGCTATACAAAAAATACATATATTATTATTTATTATTATTTTATTATTATTATTATTATTCAAATATATTGTCATAACATTTTATATTTTTCAATTTGATATATTATAATGACAATTTTGTGGGACATAAACTAATTGGTTACTGATATGGAGAGAATTCATACATTTTCAAATGGCTATCATTCACCTGTCACATTTTGTTAAGGGCATAGCGACTGTTCGTTACTGCTATATAAAATGCATTTGTTTTCTATGGCATTTTGTTAAAATTGTAATTTATAGCCAGAGGCCAAGAATTCATCCGCTCATTTAAAAGTCTGTTTCTGGTCCTGGTACACTGCTGGAGAACCTGACTATAACAGTGCTTTCAGCTAACCTAATAAAGGGCACTAAAAATACATTACAGTCCTCTGGCAGGAATAATACTCACACTGTTTTCTTTTAAAGCGGCAAGAATTAATTTTAAATCTTTACAATCATCTGTATCTATTACCGCTGTATATTCACTTAGTATTCTGAGTTAGAATCTTAGTGCTATCTTCTCCCATTAAGTATAAATGTGTGTTATTGGGTTATGATACGGAGTTGAATCGACTCTAGCGGCCATTAACATCATGATTAAATCTTATATTTATTTACACTTCTTAATTAGCTGTAATAAAAAGTATACACATAAATACAAATGTCATTTACAGCCTTGGTCTTTAGGACAGAGGACTATGGACATTTCATACTATGATGGCTTTAGTTGTATAACGCTAGAGGCAAAGAGGGAGAACTGACAAATATAAAACACCACAAAGATGGCTGCACTGGTATAAAGGAGGACTAAAAAGAGAGAATAACAGTATTAAAGGGGTGGTTCACCCATATTTATTATTGACCATATCGATATTATGTTGAGAAACAAGGTTTCTCTCAAATACCTTGTGTTGCCAATAGTGCCTGTGAGAGGCGTTTTTGTAGCCCGCGCTTCCCCATCGCCGGACCCCCAGGCTCCGTTACCTCGAGGATCTGGTAATGTCACGACAACTTCCTGCTCACCTGACATCACCGTGGCTGGCCCCAGTCTCCGTGAGTGACTGGGCTGTGGGCGGAGTTTCCCCGCTCATCACAGTGCAGCAACTCCTTGCTCCCTCCTCCTTCCCAGCAGAGCGCTGCAAGCAGGAGGGACACTGGGCTGTGATGAGCGGGGAAACTCCGCCCACAGCCCAGTCACTCACGGAGACTGGGGACGGCCACGGTGATGTGAGGGGAGCAGTAAGTAGACGTGACATCACCAGATCCCCTAGGCAGTATCAGACTGGGACGTCAGAGGCCCACCAGTAACAATGACTCTGGTGGCCCACTAATGAACTATTACATTCACAAATTTACCTACTCTTCTATATAATTCTCTACTGGGTTTGTAAAATGAATGATGAGATGCTTTCTTTTCCTGTTGATAGTGAAAGAAGTGTATTGTGCCAACAAGTAATTACGTTTGGTGAGTAAGTGACATACTACCGCAGAGGGGCCCACCGGAGGATTCTCCTGCCCTCCTGTGGGCCAGTCCAAGTCTGCCTTGGGGTCACGGAGCCCGGGGTCAGGCAATGGGGAAGAGCGGTCGGCAATAGTGACGCTCACAGGCACTATTGGCAACAGAAGGTATTTGAGAGAAATATTGTTTCTCAACATAATATCGATGAAGCCAATAATGAATATGGGTGAACCACCTCTTTGGAACCACTTCTAAGAATTTGGGTACTCACTACAGGGACAGACAAATTTTGTGTACCTTTTTTTGTGTGTCTTGAAAACCACTTTAACACTTTAAAGGGAATCTGCCAGCAGGTTTTTGCTACCTCATCTGACAGCAACATATTGTAGACAAGGAGATTCTGAATCAAACAGTGTATCACATAGATTAGTAGGTGCAGTCATTTTCACATAATCAAAGAGTTAAGTTTTAAGCTTGTAGCTGAGCCCAGGGAGCTGTATTGCCAATATCAGGCTCTCAATAGAGATTACAGTATACATTGACTGTGAGGTGTCAATCACAGCCTGCAGTGTGTCAGACTTTTCTGTGCATTTCTAGTCCTGCAATGTTAATCACAGGGTAATAAAGCTATTAGTTTAAGTAAACAGTAGCACACATACACTTTAGCAAGGCATAGGTGTTTTTTGTTTTTTTTTAACCCCTACATCATGCTGTCCTCAGCTTACATAGCAAAAACCTGCTGACAGATTCCATGTAAGATTTTTCACTTTTGCTTTCGATTTTTCCTCTCCTTTATTTCAAAAGCCATAACTTTATTTTTGTGTCATTTTAGCCATATGAGGGTTGCTTTTTGCAGGACGAGTTTTTTTAATGACACCATCCGTTTTATGATATGATATACTGGAAAGCAGCAACAAAATTCCAAGTGTGGCGAAACAGGAAACAAAAGGGCAAGTCTGCAAATTTTTTTTTAATTTACAGCAGTCATTTTGCAGTAAAAATAACCTGATAAACTGATTCTCCGAGTCCGAGCAATTATGAAGGATAAAAGCATGCATAGTTTTTGTTTCAAATTGTGAAGTGAGTACAAAAACAATTACTTGTGTTACCATTTTCAGGGAGCCGTAAAGTTTTCAATTTTATATAAAGGTGTGTGAGGGATTGTTTTTTGTGCCCTAACTCGATGTTTTTATTTATATCATTTTGGGCTATATAGGATGTTTTGATTGACTTTAATTACAGTTTTTATGTTGTGACGGTCAAAAATTCCACAATTCTGGCGTTTTGATATTTTTTTCATGACTGCATTGACCGATTGGATTCATTTTATTTATATTTTGATCGATTGGATTTTGATGAATGTGTAAGGGGGTCTAGGCCTCTGCCACCCCCTCAGAGGTATAGCACTGTGTATATGTTAATTAAAGAAGTGTGCTATGTGTTGTATGATCATTAGAGGGCAATGTTGCACAGATTGCTTCCCTGGTACCCTGTGGGTAGGAAAAGGGTTAATTGCAGGGAGGGGTGTAGTTGATAAAAAGGGCAAGTAATAGGAAGAGGACAGGAGAGTCCCCAGTGAGAAGAAAGTGAAGAGTAGCTGTGGCTGCTGTAGGCCTAGCAGGCCAGAAGCCCATTTATATAATTTGGTCAGACCTTCAGGGTCAAACTTGGACACCAGATACGAAGGGTCCTGTGCGTGGAAGGACTGATTGTAACTGCGTCCCTAGAAGTAGGTTAAGTGGCATCTGTTTCCGTGGAAGGAATACCCAAAGAACCCTCTCAAGAGACATATGGTTAGTGTGACCTTAATGAGAGGGTGGGAACCGGACGTGAGAGCAGTGGTTGAACCTGCCACATACAATAACGTCCATAGAGGAGATGAGGGACTTCTCGGAAACTTGAGTGCCAGGGAAGCGGTTGGCCTGTAAATTGAACATTGTGTTTGTGTCTAGAGACAACCCATCAGGGTTAAAGACTATGCTCGTATATTGCATGATGAAGATGTATATGCAAAACTATCAAGTAAAGTTTCAGTGACTAAAAGAAATCTACACATGTCTGAGTTACTGTGTCAGCAGATAAATGGACTTTCGTTGCTGTGTTGCACTGGAGTGGCGACTTAGGTGCGAGGCATAAATGACAGGCCATGCTGCAGCCAGGGAGCCTGTGCAATGACTACAATGACCCCATTAGCCAACCCAACAAATGCATCAATACCAAATATGAGCAGTTTTTTATTTCTTAAAGGGAATCTGACAGCAGGTTTTTGCTATGTAAGCTGAAGCCGGCATGCTGCAAGAGTTAACACAGAAAGTTCAGGCATGCCTGTCTTGTCACAGTCCAATCTGTTGTTTATTTGCTATGCTTGTTTAAGCAGCAGGATCCTTATCATTACAGGGATAAAAACTCACATGCATGGCATTCTGTCACGCCCCTGATGAGATTGACACTGCACTGTCAATGTATAATCCCTATAGAGAGCCTGGTGTGAGCAGGACAGCTCTATCAGCTCTGCTACATGACAACATTTTTAGAAGTTCAGATTGTGTCCGAATGGATGTACCCAGTAATCTAAGTGATACATCATTGGATTCAGAATCTCCATGCTGCTCTCAGATGAGGTAACAAAAACCTGCTGACAGAATCCCTTTAATTTTTTATGGGGTGAAAGAGAAGTGATTTGAACTTTTATATTTTTTATAACTTTTCACTATATTTGTTAGCCCCATTAGGGGACTTTAACCTGCAATGATCTGGTTGTTTGTGCTATATACCGATATACCACAGTATAGCTGTATGTAGAAGAAATCCCAGTCTCCTATGAAAGCCGGCCATGGGCTGGTTTTCACAGTACTACTATGAAGACATACACAAGTGTCTTCAACAGACCTCTGGTTATCACAGCAATGATACCGTGATCGCTTCATGGGTGTGTGAAGCCCCACAGGTGCGGTGTAGCGGTGAATTACCTTTAGGGACTCCACGTAATGGGACGGTCTGGTCACAGGTAGGGAACCTTTGTTTTGGGATTGTTGTGACGCCACTCTCAGAATTGCGGTCAGTGGAGACCGCCACTGCAGGTTAAGGTATGCCTGGGTCTGATGGTGGGTGCAGTCAGTTGTAATAGCCTCCTGAGAGCGAGGCAAGCCCCAGGGCCCTGGTTAGGTGTGTGTAACCACAGGTTGCAGAATGACTCAAACACAGTCCAAGAAGTCTTTTAACGTGTTTACTCACTGTTTGGTGGTCACTGTGAGATGCCCGGGCGACACTGCGATAACCAGGTGGAACCAGGAATTCCAGAAGGCCGTTCTGAGGGTAGCTGTCCACTCGCCCTCCTTGCACTCCTTTTGTTTGGGAGGATCCCTTACTTGAAGTGTGGTAGGATTCCTCCAGGGAAGCTGTTTCTAAACCCCGCTCCCCTCTCTGGCCCATCTGCCGGCAGCATGACCTTGGTGGGATGGCTTCTGGCCCTGTCCCCTTATGGGCCTTGTGATTGCTGCTTGGCTCGGACTCTGTGTGGTGGTGGTGAGGGCATGAAGTACCCCCACCTGAAGGTTCAGCAGCTCTGGATGATTTGCTGCCTGCTCTGGGGACCTGTCTCCCCTTGAGTGCTGGAATACCAAAGATCTCCTTACTCAGCCATCCCTCTCTCTGGGTGTCTTTCAGGCTGACCCACAGGTACCCTTTCTCCCCCGTGTTCAGCTACTGCACTCCACAGGGCCTGGCTGACATGAGAGCCCCTCTGCTCCCTTCCAAACTCCTCCACACTCAGCTTCAGACTGCTTGCTCCTCCTTCTCTTCCTGTCTGCCCTGCTTCCTAGCAACCAGCCTCTGAGCACACCGCTTGATGGGAATTAAAAGTTAACCCCTTATGGCTACCCAAGGGTCCCTTCTAATGGTGTGGGAGACCTGGTCACTATGTGTTTGTGTGTGCACCTCATCCTGGCCCTTAGAGATTACCTGGAAGCACTGCCCCAGCATGGGTACAATACTCTGTGGTGCCTGACCAGGTCAGGGGCGCCACAGGTGTGCCAATGAGTACTTTGAGCGGTGCACCACCCTGCTGGTGTGCATTAAATGCTGTAGTCACAGGCTGACAGTGGCATTTAACAGGTTAACAGCTGAGGGTGAAATTCAGCTCCTCCCACGGCTGTTGGAGACAGATGATGGCTGGATATCACACCCATCATTTGCCTGTAAAAAAGTGAGCTCAGCTTTTGATCCTGCATCAAAGACAGGGAACAGATTTATGACAGACATAGCATGTCATAAATTGTTATGGGGTTAAGTTCATTAAGTTTATTACTTGTAAAGGATACAGACAGAGCATCAACTAGTCTGATTCCGTAAGATCTAAAATAAGAAATAAGGCATAAATGCATTGTAGCTATGCAGGTTACTGCTTCACAAGAACTTGCCATTGTATATTTTACAAAAGACACTCACTTAAATCATTCTGCAAACGTGAAATGATGCAGTCGACAGATATAACTTACATTAGCAGAGCAAATATATGTGATTAGAGATGAGTCAACTAATGAGTAGAGATGAGCGAACCGGTCCCGGTTCGGCTCGAGGCGGTTCGCCGAACGGGGGGTCTGGCTCGAGTTCGGCTCGTCGAACGTTCGACGAACCGAACTCGAGCCCATAGGAAACAATGGCAGGCAATCACAAACACAGTAAAACACCTAGAAAACACCCTCAAAGGTGTCCAAAAGGTGACAAACAACTCACAACACAACACAAACACATGGGAAAGTGACAAGGACATGTACTCATGCGAAAACAAAACAGCTGGACAAGGAAAAAGAGGAGGACACACAGATATAGGCATGGCACGCCCTTCTAAAGTCATGTAAAACACCGCAAGGTGACTCCAAGCGGAGTCTCCCTTTTTTCCAAAAATTGGGCCCCACACACCCACCCCTTCAGTGGCAGCAGTTGTGCCCCAGTTGTACACTTCACAGCTAGATTTGCATCAAGCACATTCAAAAATACGCCATTCTTATCCGTCCCCAGGATGACACCGGGGTAGGTAGCAAAGTCTTTCCTGATCCCAGCTCTGTTCATCTTGGCTTCTTTTAAAAACACAGCAAGCAAGGGTTACTCCAAGCGGAGTCTCCCTTTTTTCCAAAAATTGGGCCCCACACACACCCACCCCTTCAGTGGCAGCACTTGGGCCCCAGTTGTACACTTCACAGCTAGATTTGCATCAAGCACATTCAAAAATACGCTATTCTTAACCGTCCCCAGGATGACACCGGGGTAGGTAGCAAAGTCTTTCCTGATCCCAGCTCTGTTCATCTTGGCTTCTTTTAAAAACACAGCAAGCAAGGGTTACTCCAAGCGGAGTCTCCCTTTTTTCCAAAAATTGGGCCACACAGACACCCACCCCATCAGTGGCAGCACTTGGGCCCTAGTTGCAAACAGGATGTTTTGATTTGCATCAAGCACATTCAAAAATACGCTATTCTTAGCCGTCCACAGGATGACACCGGGGTAGGTAGCAAAGTCTTTCCTGATCCCAGCTCTGTTCATCTTGGCTTCTTTTAAAAACACAGCAAGCAAGGGTTACTCCAAGCGGAGTCTCCCTTTTTTCCAAAAATTGGGCCACACAGACACCCACCCCATCAGTGGCAGCACTTGGGCCCTAGTTGCAAACAGGATGTTTTGATTTGCATCAAGCACATTCAAAAATACGCTATTCTTAGCCGTCCCCAGGATGACACCGGGGTAGGTAGCAAAGTCTTTGCTGACCCATGACTTGTTCATCTTGGCTTCTTTTAAAAACAATGTAAGCAAGGGTTACTCCAAGCGGAGTCTCCCTTTTTTCCAAAAATTGGGCCACACAGACACCCACCCCATCAGTGGCAGCACTTGGGCCCTAGTTGCAAACAGGATGTTTTGATTTGCATCAAGCACATTCAAAAATACGCTATTCTTAGCCGTCCCCAGGATGACACCGGGGTAGGTAGCAAAGTCTTTGCTGACCCATGACTTGTTCATCTTGGCTTCTTTTAAAAACAATGTAAGCAAGGGTTACTCCAAGCGGAGTCTCCCTTTTTTCCAAAAATTGGGCCACACAGACACCCACCCCATCAGTGGCAGCACTTGGGCCCTAGTTGCAAACAGGATGTTTTGATTTGCATCAAGCACATTCAAAAATACGCTATTCTTAGCCGTCCCCAGGATGACACCGGGGTAGGTAGCAAAGTCTTTCCTGATCCCAGCTCTGTTCATCTTGGCTTCTTTTAAAAACAATGTAAGCAAGGGTTACTCCAAGCGGAGTCTCCCTTTTTTCCAAAAATTGGGCCACACAGACACCCACCCCATCAGTGGCAGCACTTGGGCCCTAGTTGCAAACAGGATGTTTTGATTTGCATCAAGCACATTCAAAAATACGCTATTCTTAGCCGTCCCCAGGATGACACCGGGGTAGGTAGCAAAGTCTTTGCTGACCCATGACTTGTTCATCTTGGCTTCTTTTAAAAACAATGTAAGCAAGGGTTACTCCAAGCGGAGTCTCCCTTTTTTCCAAAAATTGGGCCACACAGACACCCACCCCATCAGTGGCAGCACTTGGGCCCTAGTTGCAAACAGGATGTTTTGATTTGCATCAAGCACATTCAAAAATACGCTATTCTTAGCCGTCCACAGGATGACACCGGGGTAGGTAGCAAAGTCTTTCCTGATCCCAGCTCTGTTCATCTTGGCTTCTTTTAAAAACACAGCAAGCAAGGGTTACTCCAAGCGGAGTCTCCCTTTTTTCCAAAAATTGGGCCACACAGACACCCACCCCATCAGTGGCAGCACTTGGGCCCTAGTTGCAAACAGGATGTTTTGATTTGCATCAAGCACATTCAAAAATACGCTATTCTTAGCCGTCCACAGGATGACACCGGGGTAGGTAGCAAAGTCTTTGCTGACCCATGACTTGTTCATCTTGGCTTCTTTTAAAAACAATGTAAGCAAGGGTTACTCCAAGCGGAGTCTCCCTTTTTTCCAAAAATTGGGCCACACAGACACCCACCCCATCAGTGGCAGCACTTGGGCCCTAGTTGCAAACAGGATGTTTTGATTTGCATCAAGCACATTCAAAAATACGCTATTCTTAGCCGTCCCCAGGATGACACCGGGGTAGGTAGCAAAGTCTTTCCTGATCCCAGCTCTGTTCATCTTGGCTTCTTTTAAAAACACAGCAAGCAAGGGTTACTCCAAGCGGAGTCTCCCTTTTTTCCAAAAATTGGGCCACACAGACACCCACCCCATCAGTGGCAGCACTTGGGCCCTAGTTGCAAACAGGATGTTTTGATTTGCATCAAGCACATTCAAAAAT
This sequence comes from Anomaloglossus baeobatrachus, assembly GCF_048569485.1. NCBI lineage: Eukaryota > Metazoa > Chordata > Amphibia > Anura > Aromobatidae > Anomaloglossus > Anomaloglossus baeobatrachus. Next base: position 81,637,238 of record NC_134356.1, on the reverse strand, counting down.
ACGCTATTCTTAGCCGTCCACAGGATGACACCGGGGTAGGTAGCAAAGTCTTTCCTGATCCCAGCTCTGTTCATCTTGGCTTCTTTTAAAAACACAGCAAGCAAGGGTTACTCCAAGCGGAGTCTCCCTTTTTTCCAAAAATTGGGCCACACAGACACCCACCCCATCAGTGGCAGCACTTGGGCCCTAGTTGCAAACAGGATGTTTTGATTTGCATCAAGCACATTCCAAATCCACAAGCATTTACTCTCCCCAGGATGACACAGGGGTAGTAAATTCCTTCTGGATCCATGACTTGTTCATTTTGATGAACGTCAGTCTGTCCACATTGTCACTGGACAGACGCGTGCGCTTATCTGTCAGCACACACCCAGCAGCACTGAATACACGTTCAGAGACAACGCTGGCAGCTGGACACGACAAAATCTCCAAGGCGTAAGTTGCGAGCTCTGGCCATTTTTGTAGGTTTGAAGCCCAAAAGGAGCAAGGCTCCAGTTGCACAGTCATGGCATCGATGTTCATTTGGAGATACTCCTGTATCATCCTCTCCAGCCGTTGACTATGTGTCAGACTTGTTGTCTCTGGTGGCCTTGCAAAAGAGGGTCTAAAAAAATTATGAAAAGATTCCATAAAATTGCTGTTACCGGCACCAGAAAAGGTCCTACTGGTACGGGTAGACTGTTGAAGATGACGAGACCGTCCCATGTTTGTCAAGTTACAACTGGGAGATTCACTCCCTGCACCTGCACGGTTGTTTGGTGGAAAAGCCGAGCTAAGATCTAGTAACAGCTTCTGCTGATACTCCTGCATACGTGCGTCCCTTTCTATGGCTGGAATTATGTCACAAAATTTGGACTTGTACCGGGGATCTAATAGTGTGGCAATCCAGTAGTCATCATCACTTCTAATTTTGACAATACGACTGTCATGTTGGAGGTAGTGCAACAAAAAGGCACTCATGTGTCTTGCGCAGCCATGCGGACCAAGTCCATGCTGTGTTTGTGGCATAGAGGTGCTACCCGTTCTTTCTTCCTCTGACATCTGACCCCAACCTCTTTCAACTGAAATTTGACCAAGGTCTCCCTCATCCGCTGAGTCTTCCATGTCCATGGACAGTTCGTCCTCCATTTCTTCATGTTCTCCTGCACCTTGCTCAACATTTCGCCTGCTACTATGCGCCCTTGTCGATCCCTGTCCCCCATGGTCCCATGCCTGCTGCGTTGGTGATGATGAACGTCTGGACCTTGGTGATGTTGTTGTCCCTTGCGCATATGAATCCTCCTGTAGTTCCTCCCCTTCATGTTGTCCCACCCCCTGACTCCGAATAGTGTTTAGCGTGTGCTCCAGCATGTAAATGACTGGAATCGTCATGCTGATAATGGCATTGTCAGCGCTAAACATATTCGTCGCCATGTCGAAACTGTGCAGAAGGGTGCATAGGTCCTTGATCTGAGACCACTCCATCAGGGTGATCTGCCCCACCTCTGCATCTCGTTGGCCCAGGCTATACGTCATGACGTATTGCACCAGGGCTCTGCGGTGCTGCCACAGTCGCTGTAACATGTGGAGAGTTGAATTCCAGCGTGTCGCCACATCGCATTTCAGGCGATGAACCGGCAGGCCGAAAGACTTCTGGAGCGATGCAAGTCGCTCTGCTGCGGCGCTTGAACGGCGGAAGTGAGCTGACAGTTTTCGTGCCCTGTTCAGAAGGCCATCTAGGCCGGGATAGTGTGTTAAAAATTGCTGCACGACAAGGTTCAACACGTGAGCCATACAAGGTACGTGTGTCACCTTGCCCAGGCGAAGTGCCGCACCCAGGTTTGCAGCATTGTCGCACACGGCCTTACCAGGCTGCAGTTTGAGTGGAGACAACCATTTATTAAACTCGGACCGCAAAGCTGACCACAACTCTTCAGCTGTGTGACTCTTATTACCAAGACATGTCAAGCTAAAGACCGCCTGATGCCGTTGCGCTCTGCTGCCAGCATAGTAATGAGGGGTGCGTGATTCCTTCTGCGCAGTGAGAACGCTGGTGGCCTGACCAGGCAGGCTTGGGGCGGAGGTGGAGGACCCAGATGAGGTGGAGGATGCAGAAGCAGTGGCGGAACTTGGACAGACAGAGGATTGACACACAAGTCGTGGGGACGGCAAGACTTGTGCAGCAGACCCTTCACCATCTATCACCATAGTTACCCAGTGCCCAGTCAGCGACATGTAACGTCCCTGTCCATGCTTACTGGTCCAAGTATCGGTGGTGAAATGCACCCGTTCACACACAGAGTTTCTCAAGGAAGCGGTGATGTTGTGTGCGACATGCTGGTGTAGCGCGGGCACACCTTTCTTAGAGAAGTAGTGGCGACTAGGCATCTGGTACTGGGGCACAGCGACAGACATAAGGTCTCTAAAATCCTGTGTGTCCACTAGGCGGAAAGGCAGCATTTCGGTAGCCAACAGCTTACAGAGGGATAGAGTCAACCTCTTAGCTTTGTCATGGGTCGGAGGAAGTGGCCTTTTATTTGACCACATCTGAGGGACAGAGATCTGGCTGCTGTGTGTAGACGGTGTTGAGTAGGGTGTCCCTGGAAAAATGCAGGTTTGTGAGGAAAGTGCAGGCGGAGACATGATGTTGCCTTCATCCAACGTTGGTGCTATCGATGTCTGAGAGAGCTGTACACACTCACTTGTTTCCCCTTCCAAACCAACTGACGACCTTACAAGCAAACTGCCTGTTGCGGTTACAGTGGTGGAAGTTTTGCGTGGAAAAACAGGTGTGGCAGCTGTCCCCACAGTCCTAGAAGATGAAGAGCGCGCGGATGCAGTGGAAGGGGCGGGCGGTGGATGGTTCGCTCCGCTAGGCCGCATTGCAGCACGGTGAGCTTCCCACCGGGACTTATGATATTTATTCATGTGACGATTCATGGAAGAAGTTGTCAAACTGCTGAGCTTTTGACCTCTACTAAGAGAATCATGACAAATGTTACATATCACATGAGTTGGGCGATCTTTTTCGATGTGAAAAAAGGACCAGGCTAGGCAAGGCTTAGAGGCCATGCGACCTGTTGATCCACCCCGAATAATGCTCATAGGCAGAGTGGTGGCTGAGGATGCAGTTGTAGACGTGCTACCAGTGCTCCGACTCTGTCCAGGAAGGCGCAAGGTAACTTCGTCGTCGGTTGCATCCTCCTCCACCGCCTCTGTTGACCTCCTCGAGTGCCTGACTGGGGGTTGACAGTAGGTGGGATCTAGAACGTCATCATCAATTGTTGTGTTTGCACTCCCCTCCCCCTCAGACCGAGCCTCTTCTTGCCCTGACGGAATATTTAAGTTGTCATCCCAATCGGGTATCTGCGTCTCATCTTCATCAGTATGTTCCTCATTGTCTATAACCACAGGTGTTACAGTTTGTGACAAAGGGTCAACATTATGCTCAGAAACTTGGTCCTCACGGCCTGAATCTGAGTCACAAAGGTTCTGGGCATCACTGCAGACCATTTCCTGTTCTGTACTCACTGTAGCTTGGGAGCAGACCTCTGATTCCCAGGCTATAGTGTGACTGAACAGCTCTGCAGACTCAGCCATCTCAGTTCCACCATACTGTGCAGGGCTGATGGAGACTTCAGAGCTGGGAGAAATCAAGTGTGATTGGGATGACAACTCAGAGGACTGGTGTTTTTTGGATGCGGTACTTGAAGTGGCTGAGAGGGCACTTGTTGGACCACTTGAGATCCATTCAAGCATTTTCCTTTTTTGCCCATCATCTACCTTTCTTCCTGTTGTTCGTGTCCGTAAAAAAGGGAGCACATCGGATTGTCCACGGTAAGTAGTAGACATCTTACTTTTGCTGGTAGATGGTCTATCTTCAGCAGATGATAATGGAGCTTTGCCACCTTCCCCACGGACAAAACCTTTTTTGCCTTTTCCACCACGCCTCTTCCCCTTTCCACCAGCATCTGTCATTTTGCCACTCATGTTGATTGCGACAAGATTGTGGACTGAAAATGTGGTAGTAAAAATTGAGAGGTGGTGAAGATTGCAGTGGTGGTCTAGCTTTATTAACAGCAGAATAATAAAGAATAAATATCCCTGACAATGCAACTTAGTTATAATTAGTTGGAGTGTGCAACGCAGGCAGACGTGCTGCAAATGTCTTTGCACTAGTGGGACTATAGCAAAGTCCAATAGCCACGTATAGGATGCCACTAGGTACACTGAGTGTTTGCTAGTATAATGGCTTGGTTAGAATGAGTTGTAGTGTGCAACGCAGGCAGACGCGCTCTGCAAATGTCTTTGCACTAGTGGGACTATAGCAAAGTCCAATAGCCACGTATAGGATGCCACTAGGTACACTGAGTGTTTGCTAGTATAATGGCTTGGTTAGAATGAGTTGTAGTGTGCAACGCAGGCAGACGCGCTCTGCAAATGTCTTTGCACTAGTGGGACTATAGCAAAGTCCAATAGCCACGTATAGGATGCCACTAGGTACACTGAGTGTTTGCTAGTATAATGGCTTGGTTAGAATGAGTTGTAGTGTGCAACGCAGGCAGACGCGCTCTGCAAATGTCTTTGCACTAGTGGGACTATAGCAAAGTCCAATAGCCACGTATAGGATGCCACTAGGTACACTGAGTGTTTGCTAGTATAATGGCTTGGTTAGAATGAGTTGTAGTGTGCAACGCAGGCAGACGCGCTCTGCAAATGTCTTTGCACTAGTGGGACTATAGCAAAGTCCAATAGCCACGTATAGGATGCCACTAGGTACACTGAGTGTTTGCTAGTATAATGGCTTGGTTAGAATGAGTTGTAGTGTGCAACGCAGGCAGACGCGCTCTGCAAATGTCTTTGCACTAGTGGGACTATAGCAAAGTCCAATAGCCACGTATAGGATGCCACTAGGTACACTGAGTGTTTGCTAGTATAATGGCTTGGTTAGAATGAGTTGTAGTGTGCAACGCAGGCAGACGCGCTCTGCAAATGTCTTTGCACTAGTGGGACTATAGCAAAGTCCAATAGCCACGTATAGGATGCCACTAGGTACACTGAGTGTTTGCTAGTATAATGGCTTGGTTAGAATGAGTTGTAGTGTGCAACGCAGGCAGACGCGCTCTGCAAATGTCTTTGCACTAGTGGGACTATAGCAAAGTCCAATAGCCACGTATAGGATGCCACTAGGTACACTGAGTGTTTGCTAGTATAATGGCTTGGTTAGAATGAGTTGTAGTGTGCAACGCAGGCAGACGCGCTCTGCAAATGTCTTTGCACTAGTGGGACTATAGCAAAGTCCAATAGCCACGTATAGGATGCCACTAGGTACACTGAGTGTTTGCTAGTATAATGGCTTGGTTAGAATGAGTTGTAGTGTGCAACGCAGGCAGACGCGCTCTGCAAATGTCTTTGCACTAGTGGGACTATAGCAAAGTCCAATAGCCACGTATAGGATGCCACTAGGTACACTGAGTGTTTGCTAGTATAATGGCTTGGTTAGAATGAGTTGTAGTGTGCAACGCAGGCAGACGCGCTCTGCAAATGTCTTTGCACTAGTGGGACTATAGCAAAGTCCAATAGCCACGTATAGGATGCCACTAGGTACACTGAGTGTTTGCTAGTATAATGGCTTGGTTAGAATGAGTTGTAGTGTGCAACGCAGGCAGACGCGCTCTGCAAATGTCTTTGCACTAGTGGGACTATAGCAAAGTCCAATAGCCACGTATAGGATGCCACTAGGTACACTGAGTGTTTGCTAGTATAATGGCTTGGTTAGAATGAGTTGTAGTGTGCAACGCAGGCAGACGCGCTCTGCAAATGTCTTTGCACTAGTGGGACTATAGCAAAGTCCAATAGCCACGTATAGGATGCCACTAGGTACACTGAGTGTTTGCTAGTATAATGGCTTGGTTAGAATGAGTTGTAGTGTGCAACGCAGGCAGACGCGCTCTGCAAATGTCTTTGCACTAGTGGGACTATAGCAAAGTCCAATAGCCACGTATAGGATGCCACTAGGTACACTGAGTGTTTGCTAGTATAATGGCTTGGTTAGAATGAGTTGTAGTGTGCAACGCAGGCAGACGCGCTCTGCAAATGTCTTTGCACTAGTGGGACTATAGCAAAGTCCAATAGCCACGTATAGGATGCCACTAGGTACACTGAGTGTTTGCTAGTATAATGGCTTGGTTAGAATGAGTTGTAGTGTGCAACGCAGGCAGACGCGCTCTGCAAATGTCTTTGCACTAGTGGGACTATAGCAAAGTCCAATAGCCACGTATAGGATGCCACTAGGTACACTGAGTGTTTGCTAGTATAATGGCTTGGTTAGAATGAGTTGTAGTGTGCAACGCAGGCAGACGCGCTCTGCAAATGTCTTTGCACTAGTGGGACTATAGCAAAGTCCAATAGCCACGTATAGGATGCCACTAGGTACACTGAGTGTTTGCTAGTATAATGGCTTGGTTAGAATGAGTTGTAGTGTGCAATGCAGGCAGACGCGCTCTGCAAATGTCTTTGCACTAGTGGGACTATAGCAAAGTCCAATAGCCACGTATAGGATGCCACTAGGTACACTGAGTGTTTGCTAGTATAATGGCTTGGTTAGAATGAGTTGTAGTGTGCAACGCAGGCAGACGCGCTCTGCAAATGTCTTTGCACTAGTGGGACTATAGCAAAGTCCAATAGCGACGTATAGGATGCCACTAGGTACACTGAGTGTTTGCTAGTATAATGGCTTAGTTATCAGTTGGAGTGTGCAGAGGACAAGAGGGTACAGTGGCAGGATTGTGGTGCTCTGGGTAGAGGAATGGAAGACTGCCTTTCTATTCCCTCCTAATGGTGAAATGCAGGTAGGAAATCCCTGACCTGGGCTACACAGACGCTGTTGCTGTTTGCAGGACCTGTCACCTATGGCTCTCTGACCCTGCCGGTTGGAGCCCTTAAAAGGACTGCTATAAAGTGCTCTCCCTAAGCTGTCTAACGCTGTGTATGCAGCGCATACAGCTGTATCGGCTATAGGACTCAGGAAGACGGAGCTGCGACAGTGATGTCTGACACCAAAGACGCAGAAGGCAGATAATGGCGTCCGTGAAGAAAATGTCCGGTTTTATAATGCAGGGACATGTGACATGCAGATCCTATCACACATGCCGTTGCTTCTCTGGCTCAAAGTCCACTTAGCTGTGTGTGTGTCTGGGATTGGCTGACATGCTGGCCCGCCCCACAAGACGCGCGCGCTTAGGGAAGGAAGACAAGAAAAAAAAAAAAAAAAAATGGCGATCGCCATTATAGAAACAGCAGTGATCTGAAGGCGCTGTTCACGCACACTATACACTGAAATGTGATAATAGTTTGATTCACAGAGTGACTTACACTATTACAGCAGAAACCAAGCTATGATTTAGCTGTTTTTTGGCTGCTAGAACCGTTCTCGAACGTTTCTAGAACTACCGAGCTTTTGCAAAAAGCTCGAGTTCTAGTTCGATCTAGAACATGCCCCAAAATCACTCGAGCCGCGAACTGGAGAACCACGAACCACGAACCGCGCTCAACTCTACTAATGAGTGGTTTGGAAAGAAGTACTAGTTGTATTCTAAGTAGTATCATTAATGTAAGTAGCGATTGAATTAAGATGGCCCTCTTATTTACAATAAAACCTTCACAATAAATGCATAATGACAATGCATGGCACCTTCCATTGTAATGCTTATGGTATAGCGTCTCCGTTTTCCAGTCCTTATGTCTCCTATAAAAGGGCTTTCAGATGAGTAGCCCTCCCTTTGCACAATGTGCTTTCATAGTCTGAAACTTTCACAGGTCATGGAGTACAACACAAACTGAAGGCAACTGGAACCACAGGTATGAGTTGCTAAATGGCAAGTGGACCAATGAGGACCAACAAAGTAGGAAGACGAGTGGAACAGGGAACACTAGAAAACAAAGTCAACAGTGACATACATAGGGCTGGAAAATACTGTATATAGATGATTCAGACATAATATGAGTTTGTTGGACTTTCAGCAGATGAAAGGTTAACCAGCACACACTCTTATGCAGCAGCACTTGTACTGTGAACAAGTCCAGAAAAGAGTTCATTGAGTAGGTCCAAGCCAGAAAGTACAAGCAATCTGAAAAAACAACAATAGCTTGCAAATATTACTGTCAGCTGAGATATCTGGTGCAATGAACTCATTTGAAGGCAAAAGGTAACTGAACAGAAGCTACTTAAAGTTTGTCAGGTGCTAAATTCACCCAGAACCATGAGCAGTTCTGAGTGCATATTGCTAATCCCTGCCTAAAGGCTGCTTTACATGCTTCAATTTCTCGTGCAATCGCATGTGCGATCGTACCAGCCTCCATCGTTTGTGCAGCACGGGCAATTTCTTGCCCGTGTCGCACAAAGTCGTAAACCCCCGTCACACGTACTTACCTTCCAAACGACCTCGCTGTGGGCAGCGAACATCCACTTCCTGAAGGGGGAGGGACGTTCGTCATCACAGCGACGTCACACAGCGGCTGGCAAATAGAAGCGGAGGGGCGGAGATGAGCGGGACGTAAACATCTCGCCCACCTCCTTCCTTCCGCATTGCCGGCAGCCGCTGGTAAGCTGCAGTTCATCGTTCCTGGGGTGTCACACGGAGCGACGTGTGCTGCCTTGGGAATGATGAACAACCGGAGCACAGAAGGATGTTAGATTTTTTGAAAATGAGCGACGTGTCAACGAGTAACGATAAGGTGAGTATTTTTGCTCGTTCACAGTCGCTCATTTGTGTTAGGCTATGTGCCCACGGGAGCTTGCTTCTACAGATTTTGCCGCGGAAAACCTGCGGCTTTATCTAGATTTTCCAGATAAATCCGCAGGTTTCAGCATGCACAGACACTCCCCATGTTATCCTATGGGACATGGGGAGTGCTGTGTCCACGCTGTGGTATGTGGGGTTGAGCAATATGCTGCAGATGTCCCGCAGCCGCACATAACTGCATGTCAATTATTCCTGCGGATTTACCTGCAGAATTCTGCCTTGGTCCCATACTTACCTGCCTTGATAGCAGACACCCGGTCACTTTCCCTCGCTGCAGAGGACGGCAGTGAAGCTAGGAGCAGGGAGCAGGAGGTGGGCGGGGCCTGCATGAGCTCCGGTCATGTGACAGCCGAAGCTAGTTCAGGCCCGCCCACCTTCTCCTGCACACTGCACAGTGCAGACGCTGACATAGTGACACCGGAGGGAAGTGCTGCGTGATGGAGGTAAGTATGAACGCCCCGATCACTCCAGCACTTGTTCTGCATTGAGGATGCAGTGCCGAAGCCACGGTACTGTATCCTCAATGCAGAATGACCGCAGCATATCCGCAGGACATTCCGCAAGAAAACCGCAGCATGTAAACAGACAAAGATGTGCTGCGGTTTTCTGGGAGTTCCTGCGGAATGTCCTGCGGATATAACCTCAGAACACTTTCCCTGTGGGCACATAGCCTTACACGCTACGATATGTCAAGCGAAGCCAGATGTGCGTCACTAACGACGTGACCCCGACGACATATCGTTTGATAAATCGTAGCATGTAACGTGCCCTTAACTGTCCCTGTATACACGAGCATAGATAAAGAGATCTTTAGAAAACGTATTTCTAAAGGTTGTTCATCATGTTTTAATGAGACCAGCAACTAGTCACAAGGGCGTTACTTCCCTTAGATGGTCAGATCACATAGCATGCAAGCACGCACCTGCGGGCATACTTATATGCTGATGAATGCGCATCTTCGCCGCACATACCTCTGTGACGCCCCTGACCTTATCAGGGTGTCACAGGGAACTGCACTCTCCTTTCTCTGATGGTGCAGAACTCACACTCCATGGTTCTGGGATCCTAACAATTGGTATTACTTCCATCAGCATTCAAATCCTAGCCACATCTGACACCACACCCTGTCAGACACACCAGTGGGTGGTCTAGCTGGAAAAGGGCCACCTGCTTAGGGGGTCAGGCAGATTGGTGGGAGGGACATAGTCAGTCTGGGAGTAGCCCTCAGAAAGTGAGGAGCTAGGGGAGTTGTAGCTCCCTGGGTGACTTTGGATAGGTCACAGACGGTGGTCAGGGACCGCAGGAGTCGTAAACCCGGTCGCAGGGTATTGGAGAAGGGTGCCCAGACTTAGTTTTGGAGAACGGTCGGCACCGGAAAATCTAGTAACTGGACCGGTGCCAAGCACGGCAGGCTACTGGACCCTAGATTAGGGAGTAGCTTCACGCAACCTGATAATTAATCTGTGGCGAATAGTCTCTTTATGAACTTTCCCCAAGAGCTCAGAGATCAAGGGCACCAACACAACGAGGGGGTTAGGGCTTTCCAGCTTATGCGGCTCACTGAAATCCCAAGTGTCAGCCATCGAGAGCACAGCTCCTCTATTTAACTATAGGGAGCGGAACCTCGACAGCTTCAGGCTGAGGGGTCACTCATAAACGTCTAAACACAAGTGCATGGAGGCAGGCTCCAGACCGCCAGCAATACCAACGGGAACGGATTCCCGGACGAGCTTCCCCGCATGGCAGCGGCACCCAGAGACTTGGTTTACTCCTGTGTCAGAGTCTGCTTAATGGTCACACCAACATCACATGGCCTGACTGAGTACGCTGCTCTCCCATGAGTCCTGCCTGCCCGCCTGGCCTGCACCACGCTTCCCTACACCTCCATCATCCAGAGTTCTGGGGCCTCCCCTACCCGTGGAGGAAACGTCATCTGGCTGCCCCACTCCATCTCCCCCGGGTACTCCCATCGCCAGCAGTGGTACTCCCCTTACCACGAACCACAGGTGGCATCACAAACACTTATCCCCTATAAATAACCCCCATTCATTTTCGAGTGTCCGCAAGCCCCCGGGTCCGGAGACCCTCGAGCCGCAGCAACATCGGATCCGAGCAGTCCGACTGCTTCAGGGGCGGTACACCTCACTCTTAATGGCAGCCGACAGAGGATGGATGAGCACTGAACATAATCCGTAGTCCCTTGGACTTCCGATGATGCACACTAAACTGATGCTGGGTGTAAGTTTCTCGGCTTCAGTGAGGTATAGTTCGCATGACCAGAAGTGCTGAGGACTCCGGATCATGCACAGTGCTCATCCATCCTCAGCCAGCTGCCATGAACAGTGAGGTATGTGCGGCGAAAGTACGCATTCATCAGCATGTTAGTATGCCCACAGGGGCATGTTTGCATGCTATGTGGGCCGACCAGCTAAGGGAAGTAACAACCTTACAACTAGTCATTGGCCTCATTAGCATATGATAAAAGATCTTTAGAAAATTATTTTCTAAAGATTTGTTTACTTATGCTAGTGTATACAAGGACAGTTAGGCAGGGATTAGCAATATGTACCCAAAACTGTTTGTGGTTCTGGATGCATATTTCACCTAACATGTTCACTTTAATGCTCAGACACTTGTGTTATAATTGGAAACCAACCACTAGGTTTTTGCCCTATAAATAGAGGCAGTGCCATAATGGTGCTAGGGGGCTGATTAAAATGATATCTTTAGTTGAGAAATGCAAGGTTTTATTGAAGAATGATACTTGATCAAACCTTCAGAACTGTCCTCATTGGTGCACAGGCTTGAGCATCAGGGTGTGACTTTGTGGGTCTGGTCCTCTCCTCTTATCTTTATTTAAATTTGGCGCCACAGCCACCATTACCGCTGCTGGTGGAACATGCACATTGCTGTTGCAATGTTATCTTCAATAAAAAGGTGCCAGAATCAGTGCATGCGTTATTTAATTGAAGACAAATATGAAAGGTGGCGGTGCATGAGCAGATAATTTTTGTTTTTGATTAGCGCATGCGCTGTTGCTCATATTCATGATCAATAAAATGGCGCCAGACATCGCTGTACATGCATGCACTGATTGCTGCTGCCTTTTTTATTAAAGACAACATCACAATAGCATTGCGCATGCCCTGCCAATAGTAGTAATGGCAGCTGTGGCGCAAATTTAAATGAAGAAAAGGAGGTAATACAGGAGGAGGATTCATCACAGAGCATTCGACCCACAAAATCCCACCCCAATACTCAAGGAACTGCACCACTGATGCAATTTCTGAAGGTTTGAACAAGAATTATCCTTCAATCAAGCCTCAGATTTCTCAACTAAAGATATTTTAACCAACATCCTAGTGCCATTATGGCACTGTCTTTAGATTATAGGGCAAAATCCTGGTGATTGGTTCCCTTTAAAAGGCCTGGGGTGACACTGTCACTGGAATGTACTGGGTAATTTTTGAAACTCAATGTGGAGCACAGCGAAGGGCAACAGAAATAGGGGAAAGGATCAGAGCCTGGCCCTGAAGCTGAGACAGGTGCAAACGCACACTCTTAATAAGGTAGTTTGAGAATCTGACAGTTGTTTTACAAAAAATGTAGAGCACACTGGGAATCTTGGAATCCATACTAGATGGATTGGAAAGCATATCACCAGGTGTTTTTACTAAGCATTATGCAATTTTCATGTTTATGCTATTGAATCTTCTTAATTATTTTATGAATTTACCATATTTTTTGGTCTGTAAGACACAATTTTTCACCCTAAATTTGGGAGGAAAATGGGGTGCATTTTATAGTCTTAATGTACCTGGATCTCTGTGGTGGGGAGGCGATGGCGACGGTGGAGTGGGTGTCACAGGAGGCAGGAACAGTGTTGCCGCTGCATGAAGATGGTGACTGCAGAAGCAGTGAATATTCATTTCAGAATTAAAGGGAAATTAATATTCATTGCTCCCCACACCTATAATCCTGCGTGGAGTTGGTTCACAGGAATCAGGAGCAGGGTCACTTCTGCAGGAAGCCAGTGGTGGCAGGAGCAATGAATATTAATTTCCCCAATAAAGGAAAATTAATATTCACTGCTTCCCATGCCCATTAATTCACCCTTCTCTCAGCACCAAAGTCAGAGGTAGTAAATGACATCATATTTTTACTATCGCTGACAGTGTTATTGAGAAATAGACATGATTATGTATGTAGGGAGTAGTCAATATTCATTTCCCTTTAATGGAGAAATTAATATTCACTGCTCCTGGCCAAGCTGGTTTCTTGCAGTGGGACCCTTCTCCTGCCTTCTCTGCGTGTCTGTGACTGCCGGCGCATGGCAGTGACATACTGTGCTGCCCATCACTTACACGCCAAAGTCAGTTGCAAGCATCAGAAGAGGATGCCGCACACCTGGGGAATGGAGGGAAGGTGAGTAGAATAGTTTATTTTTTATCTGTGTGGCATTATGGGAGACGTAATACCAGGATGGGCCCATGTTGGTGGACATATCTACCAGGATAAGGCACATTAACACAAGGATGGGAAACATATTTGCCAGGAAGAGGCCCAGGACGAGGAACACGTATATCAGGATGAAGGACATATATACCAGGATGGGCCACATATATGCCCGGATGGGGGACATATATATCAGGATGGAGCTTGGGATGAGAGACTTTAGTGCATTATCGGGGGACATTACCCAATAACAGCATGTCATGACTACATTTTTATCTTCATTTTTTTCCCTCTATATTACTTCTCTAAAACCTATTTGCGTCTTATGGTCCAGTGCATCTTATAGTCCAGAACGGTTCTTATGTCTTACTGGGGAAACAGTGAAAATTCTTCTTATTGCTATGATTAATTTTTAATGTAAGGATAAACTCACAGACTCTTTGTAATTGGAGAAAGAAATGTGTGCGACTGTGCCATTTATCTCCAACAACACTATTTAGAACAACAACAGTAATGGCAGCCTATTACAGTCCCTAATTGGACTTCCTTTACCATTCCTACAATATTCCTTAGAATTGATTCCTAAATCTTCAATTTCAAAGGGCGTCTAACATTTCACCTGAATTGTAATGAGCTCCAGAGTATGCAGGAACTAAATAACAATAATTTACAGAACTGTGCAAGACTTTTAGGCAAATGTGGAAAAAAAATCCAGCAAAGTAAGAACGCATTCAAAATTAAAAATATTAACCCCTTAAAGACCGTGGGCAGTAAAATTATGTCCTAGTGGTCATAGTGTTACTCCCTGCGAGCTGCTGCAAGCAGCCTGCGGCGATCAGCGCACATCTCAGATGATTTATACAGCTGACATGTGTGCCTACTAGGCACGAGCGGAATCGCTCTCTACCCATGCCTTTTAACACCTTAAATAGCGCTGTCAAGATGTGACAGAGCCATATTAACAGCGATAGCAGCAGATCTGTACTCACAGGCCGATACCGGAAGTCGCGTGACATGATCACGTGGATCCGGTGGTTGACATGCTGTGCACAAGAGTCATTTGCTGCTTGTTACAAGAGATGATCATTTTTCCCGGTCTGAGCGGTGCTGCTTTGATCGGGAGAAAAGAACGAGTGATCAGACTGCTGATCGTTATAGTTCCCTAGGGGACCTAGTAACAAAAAAAAAAAGTTTCAAAAAAGTTTTAAAAAATTTAATAATAATTAAAAACCCTAAAAGTTCAAATCACCCTCTTTTCACCCCATTGAAAATTAAAGAGTTAAAAAAATGAAAAATATACACACATTTGGTATCTCCACATTCAGAAACACCTGATCTATGAAAATATAAAATCAATTACTCTGATCAGTAAACGGAGTAGTATTGAGTATAACAAATGGCACTTCCTTGAAATGGAGAATATTGTGTAGATGGAAAGGGGTGCACTTAGTAGGTTCCAAAGCCAAGAAACTAAGTATAGACACAAGGCACTCCCAAAATTCTTGATGCTGTGATTTTTAGTGATGAGCGAGTACTAAAAAGCTCGGGTGCTCGAAGCTCGGGCCGAGCCTCCCAAGATACTCGTGTACTCGGCCCGAGCAACGAGCCCAATGTTATCCTATGGGAGACCCGAGTATTTTTGTGAAATGACCTCCCGGCAGCATGGAGAAACCCTAAAAATGTCACAAAAGTCTCAGAAGAGTGCTCAAATGACATGGCAACAGCATGGGGAAGACCCCTTGAAGCATTTATCACTCAAAAGTCACAGCTGTGAACAATTTTGTCCGCGTTTTACGCCATTTTTACGGACTCACCAGAAAACCTTCCAAAATGACCCCAAAATGATTTTTCATGGCGGAAATGTTAAGGGCACATACCCAATAGTGAGATAGAGCTGGTGTATGTTACTTTTTGAGATCAATACATGAAAGATTTTACGTGAAAACATTGTGTGGCACTCCGATGTCCCTGAGAAGAGACGTACATGAAGGCCTCTTGAGTCTAATGTGCCCATTTTGAGGAAGTGAGTCTTTGTAGTATTTTCCTTTGCCAGGGCAGTCCTAAATTGTGAGGTTCACCAATGCCCCTGCATACAGACGTGCATGAGGGCCTCAAAACATTAAGTGTCCATTGTCAGGAAGTGGGTGTATTATAGTATAGCCCTTAGGCAGGGCAGCCAAAAATTGGGAGGCTCCACATTGTCCCTGGGTAGAGACGTGCATGATGGCCTTTAAACCTGAAGTGCCCATTGTAAGGAAGTGGGTCTATTTCAGTATAGCCCTTTGCCAGGGCAGCCAAAAATTGGGAGGCTCCACATTGTCCCTGGGTAGAGACGTGCATGAGGGCCTCAAAACATTAAGTGTCCATTGTCAGGAAGTGGGTGTATTATAGTATAGCCCTTAGGCAGGGCAGCCAAAAATTGGGAGGCTCCACATTGTCCCTGGGTAGAGACGTGCATGATGGCCTTTAAACCTGAAGTGCCCATTGTAAGGAAGTGGGTCTATTTCAGTATAGCCCTTTGCCAGGGCAGCCAAAAATTGGGAGGCTCCACATTGTCCCTGGGTAGAGACGTGCATGATGGCCTTTAAACCTGAAGTGCCCATTGTAACGAAGTGGGTCTATTTCAGTATAGCCCTTTGCCAGGGCAGCCAAAAATTGGGAGGCTCCACATTGTCCCTGGGTAGAGACGTGCATGAGGGCCTCAAAACATTAAGTGTCCATTTTAAGGAAGTGGGTGTATTTCAGTATAGCCCTTAGGCAGGGCAGCCAAAAATTGGGAGGCTCCACATTGTCCCTGGATAGAGACGTGCATGATGGCCTTTAAACCTGAAGTGCCCATTGTAAGGAAGTGGGTCTATTTCAGTATAGCCCTTTGCCAGGGCAGCCAAAAATTGGGAGGCTCCACATTGTCCCTGGGTAGAGACGTGCATGAGGGCCTCAAAACATTAAGTGTCCATTGTCAGGAAGTGGGTGTATTATAGTATAGCCCTTAGGCAGGGCAGCCAAAAATTGGGAGGCTCCACATTGTCCCTGGGTAGAGACGTGCATGATGGCCTTTAAACCTGAAGTGCCCATTGTAAGGAAGTGGGTCTATTTCAGTATAGCCCTTTGCCAGGGCAGCCAAAAATTGGGAGGCTCCACATTGTCCCTGGGTAGAGACGTGCATGAGGGCCTCAAAACATTAAGTGTCCATTGTCAGGAAGTGGGTGTATTTCAGTATAGCCCTTAGGCAGGGCAGCCAAAAATTGGGAGGCTCCACATTGTCCCTGGATAGAGACGTGCATGATGGCCTTTAAACCTGAAGTGCCCATTGTAAGGAAGTGGGTCTATTTCAGTATAGCCCTTTGCCAGGGCAGCCAAAAATTGGGAGGCTCCACATTGTCCCTGGGTAGAGACGTGCATGAGGGCCTCAAAACATTAAGTGTCCATTGTCAGGAAGTGGGTGTATTATAGTATAGCCCTTAGGCAGGGCAGCCAAAAATTGGGAGGCTCCACATTGTCCCTGGGTAGAGACGTGCATGATGGCCTTTAAACCTGAAGTGCCCATTGTAAGGAAGTGGGTCTATTTCAGTATAGCCCTTTGCCAGGGCAGCCAAAAATTGGGAGGCTCCACATTGTCCCTGGGTAGAGACGTGCATGATGGCCTTTAAACCTGAAGTGCCCATTGTAACGAAGTGGGTCTATTTCAGTATAGCCCTTTGCCAGGGCAGCCAAAAATTGGGAGGCTCCACATTGTCCCTGGGTAGAGACGTGCATGAGGGCCTCAAAACATTAAGTGTCCATTTTAAGGAAGTGGGTGTATTTCAGTATAGCCCTTAGGCAGGGCAGCCAAAAATTGGGAGGCTCCACATTGTCCCTGGATAGAGACGTGCATGATGGCCTTTAAACCTGAAGTGCCCATTGTAAGGAAGTGGGTCTATTTCAGTATAGCCCTTTGCCAGGGCAGCCAAAAATTGGGAGGCTCCACATTGTCCCTGGGTAGAGACGTGCATGAGGGCCTCAAAACATTAAGTGTCCATTGTCAGGAAGTGGGTGTATTATAGTATAGCCCTTAGGCAGGGCAGCCAAAAATTGGGAGGCTCCACATTGTCCCTGGGTAGAGACGTGCATGATGGCCTTTAAACCTGAAGTGCCCATTGTAAGGAAGTGGGTCTATTTCAGTATAGCCCTTTGCCAGGGCAGCCAAAAATTGGGAGGCTCCACATTATCCCTGGGTAGAGACGTGCATGAGGGCCTCAAAACATTAAGTGTCCATTTTAAGGAAGTGGGTGTATTATAGTATAGCCCTTAGGCAGGGCAGCCAAAAATTGGGAGGCTACACGTTGTCCCTGGGTAGAGACGTGCATGAGGGCCTCAAAACATTAAGTGTCCATTTTAAGGAAGTGGGTGTATTTCAGTATAGCCCTTAGGCAGGGCAGCCAAAAATTGGGAGGCTACACGTTGTCCCTGGGTAGAGACGTGCATGAGGGCCTCAAAACATTGTTCCCATTGCAAAGGAGCGGGTCTCCTGTCGTTGTAATGTCCATTCTGCAAAGAATGGGCGAAAAAATTTACCACTGGGGGTATACCTGAAACAAAGACCTAACTATTGTAACGGTCATCATGATGGCGCATGAGGAGAAGGAGGAGCAGTCCAGCGATTATCCAAAGTCGAGAAGTGTACCCATGGGTGAGTGGAGGTACATGGCAAACTTTAAATTCCGCTCTCATTTGCTGGTGGTGTGGTGAAGTCTGGCCCAATCCAACCCTTGTTCATCTTTATCAGAGTCAGCCTGTCAGCATTTTCAGTTGACAGGCGGGTGCGTTTATCTGTAATGATTCCACCTGCGGCACTAAAAACACGCTCTGACAAAACGCTAGCAGCAGGGCAGGCCAGGACTTCCAAGGCGTAGAGAGCCAATTCATGCCACGTGTCCAGCTTGGATACCCAATAATTGTAAGGCACAGAGGAATGTCGGAGTACAGTTGTTCGATCTGCAAGGTACTCCTTCAGCATCTGGGCAAACTTAGGATTTCTTGTGGCACTACCCCGCACCTCAGGGGCTGTGGTACGTGAGGGGCTGAGAAAACTGTCCCACATCTTAAAGACTGTTCCCCTACCTCTGGCGGATTGGACTTGTGCCTCTCTCGGCTGTACGCCTCGGTTGTCCACTGATTCCTGACCTATGCCGCTAGCGTTTTGTGAGGGGAATGCTTTGCCTACTTCCGTGAGTATGGCCTTCCGAAACTGCTGCATTTTGGTTGACCTCTCCTCCACGGGAATAAGAGACAAAAAGTTCTCCTTGTAGCGTGGGTCTAACAGTGTTACCAACCAGTAATGATTGTCGGCCAAGATGTTCTTAACGCGAGGGTCACGAGACAGGCAGCTTACCATAAAGTCAGCCATGTGCGCCAGACTCTTAACAGCCAGGACTTCAGTAGCCTGACCAACAAGATGACTGAACATGCTGTCCTCCTCCTCCTCCTCCTCCTCCTCCTCCTCCTCATCTACCCTGTCCTCTGGCCAGCCACGCTGAATCGAGGATATGACTGGTGTGCATGTCATATCCTCAATTTGGCCGGAGAGTTGCTCCATGTCTTCATCCTCCTCCTCGTCATAGTCCTCCACTGCACGTTGTGATGAGACGAGGCTGGGCTGTGTGTTATCACCCACACCCACTACTGTTTCTTGCTGCAACTCATCGCGCTCCGCCTGCAATGCATCATGTTTGTTTTTCAGCAGGGACCGTTTTAGAAGGCAGAGTAGCGGTATGGTGACGCTAATAATGGCGTCATCACCACTCACCATCTTGGTGGAGTCCTCAAAGTTTTGGAGGATGGTACATAGGTCTGACATCCATCTCCACTCCTCAGGTGTTATGTGTGGAGTTTGACCCATTTCCCGACGGCTTAGGTGATGCAGGTACTCAACAACTGCCCTCTTCTGCTCACATATCCTGACCAACATGTGCAGAGTTGAATTCCAACGCGTGGGGACATCACACACCAGTCTGTGAGCCGGAAGATGCAAACGGCGCTGAAAGCCGGCAAGGCCGGCTGAAGCAGTAGGTGACTTTCGAAAATGTGCAGACAGGCGGCGAACTTTTACCAGCAGATCAGACAGCTCTGGGTATGACTTTATAAACCGCTGAACCACGAGGTTGAGCACATGGGCCACGCATGGAACATGTGTCAGCTGGCCTCGCCTCAAAGCCGCCACCAGGTTCCGGCCATTGTCACAAACGACCTTTCCTGGCTTTAGGTTCAGAGGTGTGAGCCAGTGATCTGCCTGCTGTTTCAGAGCTGTCCACAGCTCTTCTGCATTGTGGGGTTTGTCACCTATGCAGATTAGCTTCAGCACAGCCTGTTGCCGCTTCGCCGAGGCAGTGCTGCAGTGCTTCCAGCTTGTGACTGGTGTGGAGGGCACAGTGGATGAGGATGCGCAGGAGGAGGAGGAGGCTGAAGAGCATGACATTCCGGAGCTGTAGAGTGTGGGTGAAACACTGACTGAGGTAGGGCCTGCAAACCTTGGTGTGGGAAGGACGTGTTGCGTCCCTCGCTCAGACTGGGTCCCAGCTTCCACAATATTAACCCAGTGTGCCGTCAACGAGATGTAGCGGCCTTGCCCACAAGCACTTGTCCACGTGTCTGTGGTTAGGTGGACCTTGGGTGAAACAGCGTTGTTCAGGGCACGTGTGATGTTTTGTGACACGTGGTTATGCAACGCGGGGACGGCACACCGGGAGAAATAGTGGCGGCTGGGGACCGAGTAACGTGGGACAGCTGCCGCCATCAGGTCACGGAATGCTTCTGTCTCCACCAGCCTAAAAGGCAACATTTCCAGCGCAAGCAGTCGCGAAATGTTAGCATTTAGAACTGTGGCATGTGGGGTGTTGGCAGTGTATTTGCGCCTGCGTTCAAAGGTTTGCTGAATGGATAACTGAACGCTGCGCTGGGACAAGGACGTGCTTGATGATGGTGTTCTTTCTGCGTAGGCAACTGTAGGTGCAGGAGTGGAGGAGGCTTGTTCGCAGGCAGCATGGACAGAGGATTGGCTCGCATGCACAACCAGCGAAGACGTAGCAGTGACATCAGCAAGCACTGCTCCTCGACTCTGTTGTACTTCCCACAAAGTCGGGTGCTTGGCTGACATGTGCCTGATCATGCTGGTGGTGGTCAGGCTGCTAGTTTTGGTACCCCTGCTGATGCTGGCACGGCAGGTGTTGCAAATGGCCTTTTTTGAATCATCTGGATCCAACTTAAAAAACTGCCAGACTCGTGAAGACCTAACATTTGGACAGGCACCTTGTGTCGTCGTGTTGTTCCGGGGAACGGTTGCCTGACTTCTGCCTGGGGCCACCACCCTGCTTCTTACTGCCTGTTGTGATGCTACGCCTCCCTCCCCCTGTGCACTGCTGTCCTCGCTCTGCATATCCTCCTGCCAGGTTGGGTCAGTTACTGGATCATCCACCACGTCGTCTTCCTCTTCCGCACCCTGCTCCTCCTCCTGACTTGCTGACAATTGTGTCTCATCATCGTCCACCACTTGTTGAGACACGTTGCCAACTTCGTGAGAACGTGGCTGCTCAAATATTTGGCCATCTGTACAGACGATCTCCTCATGACCCACTTCAATATGAGCTGGCGAGAGGCCAGAATGTGTGAATGGAAACGTGAACAGCTCTTCCGAGTGTCCAAGTGTGGGATCATTAATGTCCGAGGAGGACGTGTACTCAGCCTGGTGGTAGGAAGGAGGATCAGGTTCAGAAATGTGCGGTGCAGTATCACGGCTACTGACACTTGACCGTGTGGAAGACAGAGTGTTTGTGGTGGTGCCAATCTGACTGGAAGCATTATCCGCTATCCAACTAACAACCTGTTGACACTGGTCTTGGTTCAAGAGCGGTGTACTGCTGCGGTCCCCAAGAATTTGGGACAGGACGTGCGAGCGACTAGATGTGGCCCTTTGTTGTGGCGAAATTAGAGCTTGCCCACGACCTCGGCCTCTGCCTGCACCACCATCACGTCCACTTCCTTGTTCCTTGCCAATGCCCTTGCGCATTTTGCAATGCTGTGCACTGCTGACGTGTATATTCACTACTTGTGCGTTATATCAAAGTTTCTGGAAATTGCACACAAGTGCACCTGTACGCTGCCACCGACAGGCACACACGTGCGGTTTTAAAAACCAAGCACGGACGCAATAATAACCTAACACAGGTTTTAGGAGCAAAAATTAAGAACTCTGACACTATCAGCCACTGCTGACTGACGTGTATTATACACTACACTTGTGCGTTATATAATAGTTTGGTAAACGCACACCAGTGCACCTGTACGCTGCCACCAACAGGCACACACGTGCGGTTTTAAAAACCAAGCACGGACGCAATAATAACCTAACACAGGTTTTAGGAGCAAAAATTAAGAACTCTGACACTATCAGCCACTGCTGACTGACGTGTATTATACACTACACTTGTGCGTTATATAATAGTTTGGTAAACGCACACCAGTGCACCTGTACGCTGCCACCAACAGGCACACACGTGCGGTTTTAAAAACCAAGCACGGACGCAATAATAACCTAACACAGGTTTTAGGAGCAAAAATTAAGAACTCTGACACTATCAGCCACTGCTGACTGACGTGTATTATACACTACACTTGTGCGTTATATAATAGTTTGGTAAACGCACACCAGTGCACCTGTACGCTGCCACCAACAGGCACACACGTGCGGTTTTAAAAACCAAGCACGGACGCAATAATAACCTAACACAGGTTTTAGGAGCAAAAATTAAGAACTCTGACACTATCAGCCACTGCTGACTGACGTGTATTATACACTACACTTGTGCGTTATATAATAGTTTGGTAAACGCACACCAGTGCACCTGTACGCTGCCACCAACAGGCACACACGTGCGGTTTTAAAAACCAAGCACGGACGCAATAATAACCTAACACAGGTTTTAGGAGCAAAAATTAAGAACTCTGACACTATCAGCCACTGCTGACTGACGTGTATTATACACTACACTTGTGCGTTATATAATAGTTTGGTAAACGCACACCAGTGCACCTGTACGCTGCCACCAACAGGCACACACGTGCGGTTTTAAAAACCAAGCACGGACGCAATAATAACCTAACACAGGTTTTAGGAGCAAAAATTAAGAACTCTGACACTATCAGCCACTGCTGACTGACGTGTATTATACACTACACTTGTGCGTTATATAATAGTTTGGTAAACGCACACCAGTGCACCTGTACGCTGCCACCAACAGGCACACACGTGCGGTTTTAAAAACCAAGCACGGACGCAATAATAACCTACTAACAGGTTTTTTTGGGGAGCGACAATTACAGTACAGACAAGTCAGACACTATCTGGACTGTTTTACACTGTGTACACCAGCCCCAGATATGAAGGCTGGTATACGGTCACCACTACCCTGCCTGCCTGCCTGCCTGTATACTGCTACAATAGTCCTGACAAGGACTCTTTTGGTCACTAGCCTGTATTCAGACCTGGCTATACCCTGCCTGTATATAGCAACAATAGTCCTGAGAAGGACTCTGCTACTGTACTCCGACCTGGCTATACCCTGCCTGCCTGTATACAACTAGAATAGTCCTGAGAAGGACTTTTGGTCACACTGTTTGCAGCCCTGCAACTGAAAAAGCTATAAAGGGCCGCAAAGCTTTCCCTGAATCAGCGACACTCTCCCTACACTCACTGTCAGAATAGCTGTGAGCAGAGCACAGCGCGCCGGCCGATATAAAGGCTCGGTGACGCTGTGCAGGCCGGCCAATCACTGCAATTCCACAACTAACAGGGCTGTGGCATTGCAGTGGTCTGCCAGCCAATCCCTGCATGAGGGCTGGCTCTCAAAAGAGCGCCAACATGCAGAAATGAAGACCACGAGTAAAGCACGAGTATCGCGAGATTACTCGGTCCCCGCCGAGCAGCCCGAGTACAGTGATACTCGTGCGAGTACCGAGTAGTGACAAGCATGCTCGCTCATCACTAGTGATTTTATTTATCAGTGGATGTGCATAAATAACGTTTTCGGTCACAGAAGACATTCATCAGTTGCACATGGGGAAATTGGATGGTGCTCGTGTCACAGCGCGGTATCCACCGCTGCATGGGGGGCCCCCCATGCAGCGGTGGATACCGCGCTGTGACACGAGCACCATCCAGTTTCCCCATGTGCAACTGATGAAGGTCTTCTGTGACCGAAAACGTTATTTATGCACATCCACTGATAAATAAAATCACAGCATCAAGAATTTTGGGAGTGCCTTGTGTCTATACTTAGTAAACGGAGTAGTGGCAAAAAAAAATCCAAATGCCAAAATTTCATTTTTTGGTCAGCACAAATTTTGCGCTAAATGCAATAACAGGCAATCAAAATGTAGTATCTGTGCAAAAATGGTACCGTTAAAAATGTCAGCTGGAGACACAAATAATAAGCTGTCACTGAGCCATAGATCCCAAAAAAGCAGAACACTACAAGTCGCAGAAAATGGCAAAAAACGTACGCCACTTTTTTTGGACAAACTTCTAAATTTTTTTAACCCCTTAGATAAAACCTATATATGTTTGGTGTCTACAAACTCATACAGATCTCAGGCATCACACTCATACATCAGTTTTATCATATACAGAACACATTGAATAAAATATCTTAAAAACAATAATGCAATCGTACTTTTTTTGCAATTTTTCCACATTTGGATATTTTTTGCTGTTTTCCAGTACACTATATGGTAAAACTCATAGTTTCATTTAAAAGTCCAGCTTGTTCTGCAAAAAACAAGCCCTCATATGACCATATTGACTGAAAAGTAAAAAAGTTACGTTTCTCGGAAGAAGAATGGAGAAAAAACATCCGGAAAGCGCAAAATCGGCTGGTCGTGAATTATTTTTTATCAAATTTACAAAATGCAAAGTGAATGAATAAAAAATAAATCTAAATCCAATCAATATTTGGTGTAACCAATCTTTGCCTTCAAAATAGCATGTAATTTCAAAGTGAACTAATCGGCACCAAGTTTCCTTGGCTGACCATTCTATCAACATTTTTCAATGCAACTTGTTTGATGTTGTTCTCAATGCCGAGTAATATAGGCAAATTCTTATTCATCAAAACCATCAACGAGACATCTGATTGGCTTGCTTTTATACAGCTGGTTAAAATCTTTGGTAGGACTGTATATATGTTCAAATGTCCAGATTTTTTTGCATACGTCTAAATGACAAATAGCTGAAACATGCTTGTTTCAGCAGCAAAACAGAAAAAAAAATCTCAGCTTCTTGCTCTTCGTACCTTGCAGATTTGCCTAAAAATAGACCTTCACTGTACAAGGTGATACCTTCTGAACTTTTACAACCAAACTGAAACTTCCACTCCATTCAGTAGACACAGGACACACTGTTCTCTGGTAGGTTGCTTGTAATCCCTCATGATAGTACCCAGACTTTGACCTCTCCAATCCGTCTTGAATGCAGGAGCCAGTCATATTTCTGTCCAGCCACTTTTACCGATGCCTACATCTTGTACCAGCCATTGCACTGGTTACCTATTCTCTACAGAATGCAATATAAACTTATCTCTCACCCACAAGGCTCTCCACAGTTGTGCACCACCCTATATCTCCTCCCTCATCTCTGTCTATTGGCCTACCTATGCTCTCCGCTCTGCAACTGATGTAAGGCTAACATCCTCCATAATGAGAGCCTCGCACCTCCATCTCCAAGACTTCTCTAATGCTGCGCCAGTTTTCTGGAATGCAATACTCCAGATGGTCCAACCTATACCTAGCCCCCATATTTTTTAAGCATTTTTAAAATCACATCTTTTTAAGCAAGCCTATCACTTGAATTCACTAACCTAACTCTACACTGTTCACATTTTCTAAATTTTATTCAGAATCTGGTGCTTGCTATTTATCTGTGTTCACATCCTCCATGGCTGATGATTAGATCATGCAACTTATATGAAATGCCTTATTTATTATAATGATGGCTGGACCACACATGACAAACACGTTCTACCTATTGTGTCCCCCTATTTCCTTACAGATTTTAAGCTTGCAAGTAGAGATGAGCGAACCTGAGGTTCGAGATTTGGATTCAAAACCGACTTCCAAAAAAAACAAGGTTCGTGTTCGATGTTCAAGCGAGTGATGAGTATGAACCACTCAAGTGAGCAGCGCTGTGCTTGAATATGAGTGATGCACAGCCCTGTGTGAGCCACGTGCAGTGTTTGATTGGCTCACATTTGGGCTAAAATCAGGAAGTGTTTCGCTAATGGTCCATAAGCAAAACAAACGTTTGTTTTTTGGAAGTCAGCTTCTGAACCTAAACCTCAAACCTCAGGTTTGCTCATCTCTACTTGCAAGAAGGACCTTCACTCCTACTGTAAATATTGAACTATGTGTTATTTTGTATTGTCTTTGTTGTCTATACATCTCCCTGCTAAAATGTAAAGTGCTGCATAATATGTTGGCGATATATAAATAAAATTATTTATATTATTATTATTACTATTATTATTATTTTATGTCATCCTACATGAGGCCTCTGGTTAGGTAGATAAAGTAGGGAACACAGTTGGTAGTGACTTATCCATCCTATCTCTTCAGTCACTCGTATAACCTAGATTGAAACTCTAGTTAAAAAAAACTACTCAGTGACGTTTCATCCCTGGTCATACCATTTCCATGAATTATATCTTAAGGCCACGTCTCACTAAGCGACATCGCTAGCGACATCGCTGCTGACTCACCTTTTTTGTCACGCAACAGCGATCTTGCTAGCGATGCATCTGTGTGTGACATCCAGCAACGACCTGGCCCCTGCTGTGAGGTCGCCGGTCATTGCTGAATGTCCTGGACCATTTTTTGGTCGTTTGCTCTCCCGCTGTGAAGCACACATCACTGTGTGTGACAGCGAGAGAGCAACGATCTGAATGTGCAGGGAGCAGGGAGCCGCCTTCTGCGGACGCTGGTAACCAAGGTACTCATCGGGTAACCAAGCAAAGCGCTTTGCTTGGTTACACGATATTTACATTGGTTACCAGCGTCCACAGCTTCTGGAAGCCGGCTCCCTGCTCCCTGCACACGTAGCCAAGGTACACATTGGGTACTGTAAGCAAAGCGCTTTGCTTAGTAACCTGATGTGTACTATGGTTACCAAGCACAGCGTCGTTACACAGGTCGCTGGTGGCTGATCTCTGATCACTGTGGAGATCTGCCTGATTGACAGCTCACCAGCGACCATGTAGCGACGTTCTAGCGATACCTGCCAGGTCAGATCGCTGGTGGGATCGCTGGAGCATCGTTAAGTGTGACGGTACCTTAAGAGACAAGAAGCCTCAGTGACTTGTCTGCTATCCACAATTTTAACTCCTAATTGTTTGTATTTCAACCATCCCTCCACCCTCCATCCCTCTTCCCAAAGCCATGGCGCTTGGCAGCTTGAGTTACCAAACAGTATATCCTTAATATTTTTGCATATCATTATATACAAGTGTTTTACTGTAAAATCAATGTCCTGTGATGCCAGGTGTTATTCTACCATTATTTCCCTTGTGTTACCCTTGTTCTGATTCATCTCCTTTAGTGAACGATGAGCTGAACTTTCTACCAATCAGGAATTATTTATGCTACTGCTCACTTTATTTGTAGATACTCTGTACAGTAGAGGAATATATTTCCCAAAATGTTTTCTGCTTATAACTGAATGTTATTATTCATACATTTACTGAAAAAATTCAGCTCCTAGACCCACCCTGTTTGTACAATATTTTTTTTAGAAATATGTGGTGCAACTAACACATGCTGTTAAAGGGAACCTGTCACCTACTCAATCTGTGCGGCAGTCTTATCTTATCTGGTCTGATGGGCGTTGCTGATCTCCTGTCACCTACTTAATTTGTGTGGCAGTCTGATCTTATCTGGTCTGATGGGCGTTGCTGATCTTGACCTGGCGCTTCCTCTATCTTTGCAATCACCATCCTCATTCCTGCTTTGTGTGGATGATGCATCCTACATCATCCACACAGTGTCCTTTATTTCTCTCCTGCGAATGCACACTTCTCTCTGCCATGCTGAGGGCAGAGCAAAGTATTGTAATGCAAAGGCATGGAGAAAGATCAAAGAACGCTTGTGCATACACACTACAATACTTTGCTCTGCCCTCACCATGGCAGAGAGAAGTGCGCATGCGCAGGAGAGAAATAGAGGACACTGTATGGTTGATGTAGGATGCGTCATCCACATGAAGCAAGAAGGAGGACGGCGATCACCAGGATAGAGGACCCGAAAGCACAATGCGCCTATCGGACAAGAATCTATCGGAACGCCCCACAGGTGAGTAGGTGACAAGTTCCCTTTAATACAATCACATTTTCAGTTCTTTAAAAAAAAATCTATGCCTCAATGGACCATTGAACCATTATTTCTTTCATTTAGTAAGTTCAGACACAGGAACTGTCAATACTGACAAAATTGGCACAGATTATTGATTATCTCCAAGAAAGTTTTTTTTTGTGATTGCAATGGCCAACCCTATAGTGGTTTTACCTTAAGGATTTGGGACCTAATCATGCCTCTTTCTACAATGTAGCCCAAGAGATATGGGAGAATCAGATAAAAAAAATTAAATTTGCTAAATCACTTTAAATTTCATGGGAAAATTGATTTGCAGAGAAATTATTCATTACTTGAATGTCCTTCATTATGTGCTCAGGGGGTCTCTCCAGACCCCAGAGCATAATAAATAAAAGATGTAAAAAATAAAAATCCTTATCATCACTTTACCGCTCACCTGTCTGGCCTCTTCACTCCTCGCAGTCACCCGTCTAGTCCTCTTTGCATCCTCCTATCACTGTCATGAGCACTGAATCCTCAGATCTCCTCATATTAGGCTAGGACTTAAAGTTCTGATGAGAAACAATGTCCCATTGTCATGACATCAGAACATGGGACATTGTTTCTCATCCCAAGCGTGAACCCTGTGAGCAAGCTCCCTCAGTTACGCAGACTGGGGTGCGGGACCCGATTAGTTTCAGGCTATAGGGACCAACTAAAAGAGAATAAGATGCCAAGGGAAAGGTCACAGATCAACAGGCAACACCAGCAGAAACTGGATCCAAATGTGCTCCCCCTCAGCGGCAGCGGTGTCCAGAACTTTGGTTTACTATGTTGTCGGTGTCAGCTTCATGGACTAAGTGAGTACACAAGTGACCCCTACCTCCCCAACATCACGTCCCTCCACCGTCACGGAGTCCCGGGGCATTCCCCCTACCCGTGGAGGGGTTAAACACCTGGCTGCCCACTCCATCGCCACTGGGTACTCCCAGCTGCAGCAGTGGTACTCCTCCTTACCACACACCACGGGTGGCGTCACGAACTCTCAATACACCATACCCTGTAAATACCCCCTTCATTCGAGTGGCCGCGCAACCCCCGGGTCCGTACGCCCCTTGAGCCACCGCGGATCTGGATCCGAGCAGTTCGGCTGCTGACACGGGGGCTGCACAAGTCATACAGGTTGCTAGTTGTCAGGACCCCTAGCACTGTGCTGCTGTCTCTACCGCTGGTGTTACTCTGTGCTACTTCTTTTGCTGACTTATATTCGTATTCCAGTGTGCTGCTCCTGCGTCCATCCATCCCTCCATTCCAGTCAGAACCTTTACACCCGCTGCCACAAATCATTCTCACCAGCTGTTCATGCCACATCCATCCGTCCATCTATCCATCCATCCCGGATGGAACGTCTACACCTGCTGCCACTGTCACCTACCACCTTTGACTGTCACTCCTGTACCTCTGGGGCCAACTGTCTCAGCACCAGTCTTCCCGAGTAGCGCCCGGATTCACACCTGCAGCGTAACACCCTCACCTTCAGGGGATCTGGAGAAGACCAGGTGTAGGTTCGTAGTCAAGCCCCTCTGAGTTTTCTGTGTGCTGTGGCCCAGTGGGTTTGCTAAAATCTCTGCTTGCCTGGCGAGGATAACAACCAGGACCCTCTACTTTTTATCTGCTCTCCTGATAACATATATTTTATATCAAGGTCTTTGGTTAAGTTTATCTTAATGAAAATAAAATTGTGAGCTTCTGATTTACCACCTGATTCACTATACCAGAAAATTGTATATAATACCTGTAGGACATTATTGTGAAGCCGACACAGCCATACTTGAAGCCGTCGTGGTAGCCCACTTTCTGGTTGATGCAATTTTTGGCAATGCGTGAAATGACGCTGGGAATTTTTTTTTTAGCAATTTTTGAAAATGGAATCTAAAATTTTTAAAATTCATTAGATTAGAATCTGAGAGTTTCATGAAATTTTACTCAAAATCAATTTGCGGTTGATTGATACAATCATCTCTAGTAGCCAGAAAATCAGAGAAAAATTACATGATGGCAGGAATATAATAAAAAGTACACAATGTAGTCTCAGTGCTATTTCCAGCTCCTGTACTATCTATGGAAGAATGATTTCAAATTTCTATTATATTGCCAGCATCTGGGCTTTTTTTTCTTTCTATAAAATTCTATAATGTTTTCCTCTCCTTGGCTGCTTTTGAAACATATAGCTGCCAACATTGATTCAGCCAGTATGAAACATCAAGAGGGTTTCAAAATGTACTATACCACTGAAGTCTGTAATCAAATCCTCTGAACCCTGATGAAACAACGGCTTGAATGCAAACATTTGCAATGCACACAGAATTAACAAGATTCTGTGCTGGCAGAGATAGTGTATTTGTCATATTCACCTCTACTGATGACAAAATGTTCTTTTTACTGGAAAATGGAAATATGTGATACTTAGGTAGAATCACATCATAATAGCAAACGCGGAATAAGTGTTCACATCGCAAATGTAATAATTGAATTGTGACATTTGCCAAGTAATCATTTCTAGTCTCACAAAATGTAATGATATTATTAATGTTATTATTTTGTCTTTGCTTTCTGTGCATGGTAAATAAAAGATAATATGCGATATATTAAGGAATAAAATGTAAAGGCAAAAACGGAGTGAGTGTATGACCACATTTCTTAGAATTCACAGACTATTTTTCACTTACCAAATTTAGGCTAGAATCACGTCCCTGATGAAGGTGACGAAACGTGCGCCGGAGGCAGGAGGGAGACACACAGGCCAGTAGTCAAACTTTGTGTAAGCATTTAAATGAAAACAGATTAACTGTTCGGTAGTTACCCATGGGATTAGTCACTTGACAATTACCATATGTATGGGGTATACCGTGTAGGGCTATTTGCTATGCTAGTTTGTAACAATATATAGACTGGTATTTTGTTTAGTAGCACTTTTGCACTTTAATATTTTGTCTATTTTCAGTTTAAGTATTAACATATTTATAATTATTGCTGCTGCTCTATTTTGAAAGACATTAAATATATTGTATTTATTTTTATACTAAGGTCTGTGTAGTTCACCCTTACACTGGTGGCATGTACTTTTTGTATTTATAAAGTTTTTAATGTACAAAATAAAATTATGCTTTATTTTTTACTTAGTGTCCTATAGTCCACATTTCTTAGATTCATTTTTCTCAATAGTGGGATTCATATAGAATTGTGTGTCTTCTTTTTGATAACCAAACGTTCTGTTGTGACACATATAATAGATGAGAGAATTTTGATCATAGAATCTCAGTATGACTGAAATTCCCATTACATATTGTGATGGAACTTTTTTCCCATGAGCTTAGAAATTGTGCAATTTTTCCATTGCTAAACTTTTTTGCAACACACTTCTATATATTTAAAAGGCTTTACTTGGTTGTGCTTGCATCTAAGTAGTTGTCTGTTAAGCTACTAATTTTGATTCCACTCAACATACCTAATCTCCTTATCAAAGAGATATATCCTTCAAAGAATGCTATAAATATGCATGACGTTGGCATAGTGGAGTCTGGGTGCCCCTCTATACTGCTACCAAACTTCCACCCCCAATAGTTTAAACCCCTTATTAAAATAACCACAGACACATAAATGGATGAAATGGCCACAGCAGCCTTTATTTAAACATAACTTACAATAACATTATAGAAAAAAGGGGGTTGTGGTCCTCGAAGCTCAAAACAGTCTGGTGATCACCCAATACTCCAATCTTACCTTCCCCCTAAACCCCCATTACTCCCAGCCGCAACCACCAACTCGGGAGCACCAAAACAAATATGAGGGGGAAGGGTTAAACCACCAAACACGGGAACCAGCACCACCAAGCCGACGTTCCCCCATGATCACCAGACCACTCCCCAAACCAGTAAATTAAAGGGGGTTCCACCTCCATTGGGACCCCCAATCCAATTTTCACCAACTTCGAGGACCCCACCCCAACCGCCACAGCCACTATGACCCGAAACAAAAATTAAGGGAGGGTGGGCGGGACAATTTCTTCAGCTGCCACCGCAGCAATGGCTTCTTCCCCCTTGAGCTTCACTATATTATCCCCTACCAGTCCCTGTACCCCCACCCCTTTCTCACCTCACCCTATCCCCCCTAGCCACGTCATGCCGGCCTCCACCTACCCCCTGGGGAGGGGGTGTGGGGTTCCAGCCGGGCACTTGACGTTGGCATAGTGGAGTCTGGGTGCCCCTCTATACTGCTACCAAACTTCCACCCCCAATAGTTTAAACCCCTTATTAAAATAACCACAGACACATAAATGGATGAAATGGCCACAGCAGCCTTTATTTAAACATAACTTACAATAACATTATAGAAAAAAGGGGGTTGTGGTCCTCGAAGCTCAAAACAGTCTGGTGATCACCCAATACTCCAATCTTACCTTCCCCCTAAACCCCCATTACTCCCAGTCGCAACCACCAACTCGGGAGCACCAAAACAAATATGAGGGGGAAG
This sequence comes from Anomaloglossus baeobatrachus, assembly GCF_048569485.1. Classification (NCBI taxonomy): domain Eukaryota; kingdom Metazoa; phylum Chordata; class Amphibia; order Anura; family Aromobatidae; genus Anomaloglossus; species Anomaloglossus baeobatrachus. Next base: position 81,605,100 of record NC_134356.1, on the reverse strand, counting down.
GGTTAAACCACCAAACACGGGAACCAGCACCACCAAGCCGACGTTCCCCCATGATCACCAGACCACTCCCCAAACCAGTAAATTAAAGGGGGTTCCACCTCCATTGGGACCCCCAATCCAATTTTCACCAACTTCGAGGACCCCACCCCAACCGCCACAACGAGAGCGCTTTGACCCCCTCAAACGCTCGAGACCCCCCTCCCTCACTTGACAATGCCATGGCCCACTCAAAACCCTTCTGAATCCCCAAAGACCATAAATCCGTTCCTACTGCATTCAGGTGGACCCCCTCCGCCCACCGGTAATCCTTGTCCACCGCCTCCAAACCAAAGTGACGAAGCGCCACATCCCCATTCCTCGCCCAAAGCTGAAATTACCCGATTGATATTATACGGGTCTTAATCAGTTTTAGTCAGACAGGGCCCTACGCCCCGTCCGTCTTGGGACCATGTCTGACCAGCCGTCCAAAATCCTGGCACAGAGACCCACAGCCGAAGTAAATCATGTTTTACATCCCTTATCATATCCTGGCTCGCCACCATCCCCACATCATTTCCCCCAACATACAAGCCAGAATATCTGGCGCCCGATCCAGCCGCATCGCCTTGTGCACCTTGGGCAGCACCCGCATCCTCCGCATGCCCCGGAAACCCAACCACCTGATTACACCGCCCTTCGAGCAAAGCTCAGCTGACGTCCCTCCAAACGAATGCTCACCTGGATCACTGCCCAGTGCACAACGGCGTGGCCCCATATCCAGACCAAATAAGCCAGGTCGCCTGCAAAGAAGACAGCAAAACCTCACAGTACCATGACATAACCAAACAGCTCCCACAGCTCCCCCCATGTAAACAATACTAAAGGCACACGTAACTCAAATATCGCCTAGATGCCACCGACCTATCCTCCATACCACCTAGGGACTCAAACCGCACCCAGCCGCCTCCGTTCCCACTCCAATCCTAAAAGAATGAGGCGCGTAACAACCAGGATCCAGGCCAAAACCCTCCATGCATCTCCGAAAAATTGCCCGAAACTGATAATTTGATAACACAAACCATCTCGTGACAAAGCAACGGACCATCAACCCGTGGTCCCAACCCCCATTTTTTTTTTTTTTTTTTTTTTTTAAATACCTTACCGGACACACTACTGACCCAGCCACAATACCCTGCACCACACACCGTCCTCTGCCGGCTTGATCCGTCCCTAGCCCCAGAAGCCAAAATTCCACCCCATTCTCGAGTAAAAGCACGTCTCCCGCCTGAATCCTCCCATGACCTTGCCGACTAACCGCCACCAACTCCCTAATCTTAAGCGCTCCAAAGAACGCAAGGAAAACTCAACGAAACAAAATAACCGCAAAACCGAATGACACACCAACACTCAAGTGGGCCCCCCAAGCGCTCCAACAAAGCAAGAGACACTGGCCTCCTCCTATCTACACTATGCCGCCCCCGGCGAAACCCCTTCAAGGCCCATCGCACCAATTCAAGTTTCCGGCAAATCCAGCCTGTTCTCAACTGAAACCAAAAGCCAGGCCCCGCCACCATCCGCCCCCATTTTTTCCTGGGACCAACCCCATGCTGACCACCGCCTGACCCCAAGAGCAACATGCCTACCTGATCCCCCCACCTATCAAATCAACCAAACGACTGAAACCAGTCCCCCCATTGTAACCAAGCCTGCTGATAAGCCGTCCAGTCTCCGCCGCCAACGATCCCTTGATCCAATGTCCAACGGCCCTCAACCCACCCTCCATAGTTCAAGAGGGCACGATAATCCCACGGCCATAGCCCCCCAGCGCCAAATCACTGAAGTGGCCCACTGGAAACGAGAGAGAGCGTCAGCAATAGAATTCAGCACCCCCGGCACATGAGACCCGGATACACTAGCATTGATGGACAAACAAGCCAACACTAATCTCCGCAACACTCTACTCACCGGGGGAGAGGTAGCCGAAACTTTATAAATTGCAAAACCGACCCCCATGTTGTCACAAGCAAAACCGCCCCCGACCGTTCCGAAACCGCTTCCCCCACAGCGTAACTGGTGTCAAAATCGGAAAAAATCTTTCCGCCGCGCTAAGTGCTCCACCAAACCCGCAGAACACCCACCTCCGGCCCTCGCTCCGCACACCACTCGCCCCCAAAATAGGCCCCGAAGCCTTGACCCCCAGCCAAATTACCCCCAGAGGCTCCATCAACAGTGACCGCCCATTGCAGTCCCCCCCAGGAATTGTCCCCAAAAAACCTCCAAATCCGCCTCAAACTCGACCGACAACCGCACAAAAATGGTGAGGTGCAAGCGCCCCCACAGAGGCCATCCCAAGCCGCCGTGAAAATTCCGCCGCATCGGCATCCCCCCGAAATGTAAAATCGAATTTGCCCCGCAACGATTGCACCTCCCGCATGATGAGTTATCCAACCCTCAATGCCCTTGCCACCTCCTCCCTGAGGGCCACCACCTTGTCCACCGGTAACCAAACTCCCACCTGTCCGAATCAATAACCATCCCAAGGAAGGAAATACATGCCGCCGGACCCTCCGTTTTCCGGCGCCAAAGGGACCCAAAAACGCAAAGCCACCCACTCCATTGTTGCAAGCACATTCCGGCAAACCACAGAGTCCCCCGGACCGCCACAAGAAAACGTCTAAACAGGGAATAACAGCCTGCAAAACAGAAAACTCCCTAACCACCCACTCCAAAAAGGAACTAAGCCCTCAAACAATAACAAGACAACGAGCATCCCATGGATAGGCATCTATCAACAAAATAACTCCCCCCCCCCCAAGAACAGCCGAGCAAGCGCACACTATCCGGATGAACTGGCAACCGCCGAAACGCCGCGTCGACCTCCATCTTAGCCATCAGGGGCCCCCTTTTCCACACCGCCGCACCCAGTCTGCTGCTTCATCGAAAGACGTATCAACCACCCAGCAAAACTCAGGATCTATACCATCATGTACTGATCCCCCACGGGTAAGACAAGAGGTGATGGAGCCGAAACTTAATCCTCTCTCTCATCAGCACCACCCCCAGCGGAGAAAACCACCAAAGCCGGAAGGTCGGGGGCCGAAAAAAGGTCCGCCATATGCCCGAACGACACCTCCCCTGACAACTTTTTCCGAACCACCTCCGGATGCTGGCTCTCCAACTGTAAGTTCTTAAAACAAAAACGCCCCCGCCCCGGACCCGCTCCCGAAGGAATACAAAACCAAATTCAAAAACCCCTTGCTGGTAACTCTGCCTCCTCCCTCCTCGAGAACCTATTTAGCTAAGGGAGCATCTCGTGAAGCTTCACCAGAGTCTCCCCCTGTCGAATTACCAGGCCCCCCCTTTCACCCTATTGCGCCGGAAACACTTCCCCGCCCCATGAATGGGTCCACTACAGTGCAAGCAGTGGTGCTTAAACTCCACAGCTCCCAAAACATGCATTGGTCCTCATAAAAGCCAGTTAAGTCCTGCGTTACGGGATACCAACTGACCTCCGGTTCCCCCGCCGGACTGTTACCCATACCGCCCCCCAGCCTGGCCGGAAACCCCGGCCACCCCTGGAAAGGATTGCCCGTACCTCTTCCGTGCCCTAAACCACAACCAGAGCCCAATATCCTCCTGTCCCCACCGTATAGACGGCCGAATAGCTTTCCTCTGATGAAACTGTCCGTCATATCACAACCATGCCTGCCCCCCATGCACCCAGAGGCTTCCCAAATGAAACCCATATAGCAACAAAAGGTGCGAACAATTGTCCGGCGTCTCCTCTCCTATCACACTGGCTCGAATTGTGTCTTAGGCTGATCGTAATTGATTTTTTTTTTTTTTTTTTTTTTTTTTATTTAAAGCAGCAAAGAGAAAATTGCAACCTATTCTTCGCCTTATCAACCAAGTGAATCCGGACCTTGCCTTTTCTCGCCGGCACCGAAACCGACACGGGCTCGGACTCCCTTTGTACCCCCCAACCTCCACTGACCCCGGCGGAGCCGCCCGTCCCTGAGCCCCCCATGGCAGCACCCCCGGACCCACCACACTACCCGGAACATAAACAGCAAAAGGAGACAAACAAAAACACAAAACTATACTCACCGAGCTGCGCAGGAGCTGTGATCCCACCAGCTGCCAATCCGGAATCCTGCCGTCCAGCCGCCGCCACTGGCGCTGTGTAACTCTCGTGCCCGTCATCCTCCACCTGACTGATCAGCGAAGGTAACCTCGGATCGGTCCGTCCTGAACCCCATCCAGGTGGCCCCCACACCGCTGCTCCTGGCTTCAGACCACCAGGCTGCCGCTGAGACCCAGAGCCATCCTGCTCTGGCCCGCCGACCTCCTGCCCAGGGATCCCGACGTCCATCCACCGCCGCCTCCGCAGTCAAGCCAGGCTGCCCGACAGGGACATCGCCAGCGAAGCCCGCCGTAGCCTCCAGATCCTCCTGATGACAGGCAGCAGTAGGCCCCTCCCCCCTCACGGGCTGAGGCCTACTAACCACCGCCGACCTCAGCCGCGGCCTGGAATTCCTCCCGGCGTGGAGGGGGCTCCCAAGGTTGGACACCTCCCCCACCGCCAGAGGGTCCCGTACGGGGCTTCCCCCGCTGCCGCTGAGGCCCCGCAGGCGCTGCACCGAACCGCCCCGACTCCCGCCGAGGCCTGCGAGCAGGCCGTGCCTACCCAGATCCACCGGGAGTGAGACGCTCCGGAGGCCTGGACCTGCAGTATGGCCGCCCCCGGGTCACAGGGGAGACCTCCGCGGCCGCCTCAGGAGCCTCCCGCGACCGTGGACCACTACAAGCCGGCCACGCCTGCGGCCTAGCGGGAGCAGACGCGCCCGATGCCTCACCGCCGGCCAGCACTGGCCGCCACTGCTCCTCTAACCAGCCCGGAGGTTGGCGCCGGGCTGCCTCCCGCAGCTCCTCCATGAACCTGCGGACCTTCACAAGTAAGCTGCAGATAACTGAACTTTTTTTTTTTTTTTTTTTTTTTTGTGTGCTGTATAAGCTGCTGACAATTTCTTCAGCTGCCACCGCAGCAATGGCTTCTTCCCCCTTGAGCTTCACTATATTATCCCCTACCAGTCCCTGTACCCCCACCCCTTTCTCACCTCACCCTATCCCCCCTAGCCACGTCATGCCGGCCTCCACCTACCCCCTGGGGAGGGGGTGTGGGGTTCCAGCCGGGCACTATATTGCTATAATATGCCATAATGCTCCGTGAGGTTGAGATTTGGATCATTGGGACCTCTACTGATTTAAATAAATGGAGCTGCGTTTGAGTTCCCTGTAATATAATGGAATGTCTTAGCTACAGATGAAACCAGATATTTATACACACTATCTAAAAAGACACATCTGCATGGTTTTCTCACTATCTAACATGAAATCAGAATAAACCTTTCCTGTTTTAGGTCAGTTAGGAACCAAAATTATTTCTATTTACCAAATGACAGAGTAATGAGAGAGGGAATGGTTTAAGGCATTTTTATTACTTTCTGCAAAATCAAAAGTTTACCTACATTTAAGGGGGCTTTACACGCTGCGACATCGCTAATGCGGAGTTGTTGGGGTCACGGAATTTGTGACGCACATCCGGCCGCATTAGCGATGCCGTTGCGTGTGACACCGATAAGCGATTTTGCATCGTTGCAAAAACGTGCAAAATGGCTAATCGGCGACATGGGGGTCCATTCTTAAAAATCGTTACTGCAGCAGTAACGAAGTTGTTCCTCATTCTTGCGGCAGCACACATCGCTGCGTGTGACGCCGCAGGAACGAGGAAGCTCCCCTTACCTGCCTCCCGGCTGCTATGCAGAAGGAAGGAGGTGGGCGGGATGTTACGTCCCGCTCAGCTCCGCCCCTCAGCTGCTACTTGGCGGCGGTTCAGTGACGCTTCAGTGACGTCGCTGTGATGCCGCACGGACCGCCCCCTTAGAAAGGAGGCGGTTCGCCGGTCACAGCGACGTCGCCGGACAGGTAAGTATGTGTGACGGCTCTGGGCGATGTTGTGCGGCACGGGCAGCGATTTGCCCGTGTCGCGCAACAGATGGGGGCGGGTACCCACACTAGCGATATCGGGACCGATATCACAGTGTGTAAAGTAGCCTTAAGAGTACTATGCCTTAAACAATATGGGACAGCCCATATGATGATGTCATGTCTTTGGAAGCTTCTGATACGTTTATTGGCAACATCTGGGTAAATTAGAGACACACCTGTGGATGTGTTTTTAATGCACAACTAAAACACACTGCTTCTTTGTGTAACATCATGGGAAAGTAAAAAGAAATCAGCCAAGATCTCAGGAAGAAAATTGTGAACTTGTACAATTCTGGTTCATCCTTGGGAGTAATTTCCAGATACGGGAAGGTGCATCGTTCATCTGTACAAACAATTATACATAAGTACAAACAAGAAAAGAATGTTCAGCCATTACGCTCAGGAAGGGGACGGGTTCTGTGTACCAGGGATGAGTGTGCTTTGGTCAGACATTTGCATATCAACCCAACAACAAAAGCAAAAGACCTTGTGAAGATGTTGGTGGAAGCTGGTAACAATGTGTCATTATTCATAGTGAAACGAGTAGTGTATTAACATGGGCTGAAAGGCCACTCTGCCAGGAAGAAGCCATTACTCCAAAAGAAACATTGAAAAAAGACAAATTTCATTTGCAAATGCACACAGGAACAAAGACCATAATTTTTGGAGACATGTCCTGTGGTCTGATGAAACTAAATTGAACTGTTTGGCCATAATGTTCATTGTTAAACTTCGAGAAAAAAGGGAGCCGCTTTGAAGTCTGAGAACACATCCCAACTGTGAACCATGGGGGTGGCAGTATCACCTTGTGGGGTTATTTTGCTGCAGGAGAGACTGTGGCATTTCAAAAAAATAGATAGCATCATGAGGAAAGAAGATTATGTGGTAATACTGAAGCAACATCGGAAGACTAGGGATGAGCGAGCAGTAAAATGCTCGGGTGCTCGATGCTCGGGTCAAGCATTTTGAAATGCTCGGGTGCTTGACTCGAGCAATGAGCCCAATGTTAACCTATGGGAAACTCAAGCATTTTTCCGGCGGCCCCCCCGGCAATCTGCAGAAATCCTAAAAATGTCACAAATGTATAAGAACAGTGCTCAAATGACATGGGAACAGAATGGGGAAGACCCCTGTAAGCATTTCTGACTCACAGGTCACTGCTGTGAATAATGTTGTCTGAGTATTAGGGGGAGGAAGATTCCTGTGTTCCTTCTCCCGTGTGACATGCACTTTTGCTTAGTAGTATGTGCAGAAGCTTCTCTCTGCCTGTACATTCGCTGCTAAGCGAAATCAAAAGTGAACAGTAGAAAAAAAAAATAGCATACTCACCTCTCTGCAGACTCCCGGGACACATCCGATTGGCTCCAGGACCTCTCGGTAATCAGCTGATGCTGTTTTTTAAAATGATTTAAAAAATGATGTGGCGCTCCGTGGTATTTTTGATTCTCAGCGCAGATAAGGCGGACAGCTACAGGCTGCCTCCCCCATCTGCTTGGCTTTACCTTGGCTGGCAATCAAACTACAGGGAAGCCCATTTTTTATTTTTTTAATTATTTAAAAAAATAATTTAAAATAAATGTGTGGGCTCCTGCCATATTTTGATCGCCAGTCAGGTAAAACAGGGCCTGGGATTCTCGGCGGACCACAGCCACACCTGGAGCTGGCAAATTGTTTCTTAGCGCCATTTCCAGGTGCTTTACCCGGCTTGACCAGTGGCCCTGGTGATGGTGGTATGCCGGGTTATAAAGGGGTTAATACCAGCTTTATATTCTCAGATGGTACTAAGCCCGAAATTCATGGTGTCACTTCAAATTAGACATGGCCACCATGAATTTCCAATAAACAGTTAAAAAAAAAAGCACAACACGTAGAAAAATTTTTTTTCTTAGAAATAAAACAAAAAAACATTTAGAGACTCCATCTTTATTATAAAAAAAAAACTCCTTAATCGGACGTAGTCCACAGGGAGAGCCATTTCAGCTCTGCTTCATCACTCTGTAAAGACAAGCGGCTCTACAGAGCGAGAATCAGGTTGACAGTGAGGGTATGAATGCACTTGCTTCTCGCATTGTATCACCCCGCACGGACTGACACTCTCCGGATAGGAGCACCTCAGTTGCATGGAAACACATGCAGCTGACACGTTCCTGTTGGAAGATTGTGCACCGTGATGCGATGCGACAATCGCACAGTGACAGTCAAAGTTCAGTTAACAGGACTTTTGATAATGTCATAGTCATGTGGCCAGTCTATAAGCCAATGTCTGTACAACACTGACACCAGACTGGTCACATGACTATGACGTCACGGAAGGTCCTTTATCCCAGGGGCACAGCAATGATCGGACTTGGAAGCAGAAGCGGCCGGGAGACAGAGTGTGCAGGACACGTTGCGGGACCTGGAAGTATAATGACAAGGTTTATTATTAACTATATTCTTTATTTTACAGCCTCCCCATCCCATAGCTATAAAGCTCGAGTTTGGTGATCGGACGCAAGTTTGCATTTGCTCGATCCCGATCCCAATCTTTACAAAACGATCGGGCGAGGCTCCCGATCCCAACCATCGAGGGATCGTCCATCACCAATCACGGCCTCTTCACTCTTATTTGCCTAGTTTCCCCCATTTTGGCAGAAATGGACAAAACTGACATGAAAATTCAAAAAGCCACAAACGTTTTGCCCAACTTCGTGTTGCGGAAACATTTTGCAACTAGTGAAAGCTATACCAGTTGTCAGATATGAAAGTTAGGCTGACTTGAGGCCTTGGTACATATTTTTATGCTATTTAATTGAGATTGATCTTAGCTGCACCATTCACATTCATATACCCTAAATTTGTAATTGACTTTGGTGCTAATTCTTGAAATAACGATAGCAATGGTTGCAAAGGGAGACATTACCTTTAAAAATATAACAGGCAAAGTAAGCCGAAGAGAAAGCAGATTGTGCTGTGATAACTGATTTTTAATTGTATTATGTGCAGTAATTCTTCTAGACTGTAATGTAATACTGCTTTAGTTTGTGTATGTGTTTTCTTCCTTTAATCCCCTATGCTGATGATGAAGGTAATGATTGCTGTATGTCTAAAATAAAACAGTTCATTCTACTACAATGTCAGAGTTAGGGGATTTTGCTGGAAGCTTACTGTCATGACTATAGCTTGGCTCTGATGGGGTTAAGTCAGATGGAAGGGGTCTGTTTGGACGTGCCTCGTTCCAGGACTTTTGCCGCTTTATTATGGTGTGGAGTCCTCTGGGACGTCACCAGTAATAGATCCTGCTCTGTAGCATCTGCACTAGCTCCTGTGAGTTTGATTTGATCTGTCCCGCTATCCAGTTTTCCTATCCCTGACCTCCATTCCCCTGTACTGTCTGTCCGACCTGTCTACCTGACCCTGATCCTGTCCCGAGTGTCTGCCTCCATCCCCACCTTTCTACTGACCTCGGTAGTGTCCCCTGTCTACAACTCTGCTCCGTTTCGGCTCCTGATATCACTTCTCGGCTTCTGACTGCCTTGCTTCCATTTGACTATGGCTTGCTCACTCCCCTGTATTGACGTGACATCCAAGTTTGACTTTGGCTTCTCTGACTACTCTTAAGGGGGCTTTACACGGTAGCGATATCGGTACCGACATCGCTAGCGAGCGTACCCGCCCCCATCATTTATGCGACACGGGCATATCGCTGCCCGTTGCACACAAAATCGTGCTCCCCCGTCACTCGGCTTACCTGCCCTGCGACGTCGCTCTGGCCGGCAATCCGCCTCCTTTCTAAGGGGGCTGGTCGTTCGGCGTCACAGCGACATCACACGGCAGCTGTCCAATAGAAGCGGAGGCGTGGAGATGAGTGAGACGTAACATTCCGCCCACCTCCTTTCTTCCTCATTGCCGGTGGAGGCAGGTAAGGAGATGTTCCTCGCTCCTGCGGTGTCACACACAGCGATGTGTGCTGTCGCAGGAACGAGGAACAACATCGCTAATGAGAGGAAAACGATTTTTTGTTTTAGGACGACCTCTCTGCGGCAAACGATTTTGGCCACTTTTGCTATCGTTTTAGGTAGCACATAAGTGTCACACACTGCAATATCGTTAATGACGTCGGATGTGCGTCACTAACGATGTGACCCCGACAATAAAACATTAACGATATCGTAGTGTGTAAAGCCCCCTTTACTCTTGTGCTAACGATTTCTGGTGGGAATTTTTATTACTGCATGTTGGAGTTCAATCTCCACTAAGTCCCTGCGCCTGCTACTGAAAGCCTGACACTTACAATTAGATTTAACTGCTAAAGTGAAGCTGAAATGGTGCTCGCCTGCCTGTAATGTTATACTCATCCTCACCCCGTCTTCATTTGTTGTTGACATCGCTCTCCTGCAATATGTGACTTGATTTCTGCTTTGTTGTTTCAAGGAGCGCGCCGCAGGTCTCTCTTTAATGCAACTCTATGTGAGTCTTATTCTGGCTCTCATAGACTTATGTTGAGCGCTTTAAACATAATTTCTGACTTTCTGCCAGTCGGAAGTTGCAGTAACAAGATGGCACTAAGGAACACCAACACCAAATAAAGGTAAAGATGCCAGAGGGCGAGTATAAGACCAGGGACTGGGGGCTTTAATTTAAAGTACCACTCCAGCGATGAAAAAAAAAAACCTGGAGTGGTGCTTTAAGGAGCATCTTATTTCAAAAATTATTTTTTTATATTCTACTAGGTAATGGCATGTGCAAGAACTGTAAAAAAGCTTTCGGTTCCTCAGCAATACATAATACCACAGTGTCAAAATGGAGATTACATACATAGAAATGCTAAAACACTGAATATAATCCTGAGGATTTTAAAAATTAATTTCCTTCTATTAATAAATTATAAAGAGAATTTCATAAGGAATCAACATTGAATGATTTAAGGAAGTAATTCCATTGTACAAGCAATTAATTGCATAAAATGACAATGCTTTTCTATTCTTTTTGTTTTTCAATCTTTATTTCTCTTTTTTGACATTTACTTCCAAGTTATAACAAAGTAGGAATAAGTAAAAACTTTAGAAAATCCATTTTCAAAACTTATATGTAGAGATGAGCAAAATTTGAATTTGGCAAACCAGCTTGAATTCAGCCAGGAAATTAAATTTGCATCAATGCAAATCAAATGGGCCTTCATTGTTACAAAAAAATGGTTAGGGGCTGAGGTCTCTACACCCCAAAGGATAATAAAAGGATGGGCCAAGCAAAAAATATCATATGCACCTTGCTTGTCACCTTTCATAACTAGAGATGTCTGTCTTCTTTACACCTGTTGCTTGCTTTTTTTTTTCTATTCCTCATTCTCATGTTGGCTAAGGCTAAGTTCACACTTCAGTTGTTTTGCATCAGTCACAATCTGTCGCCTTGAGGAATTAAGGAATCCTGCAAAATATTTTGCAGGAATCCAGTATTTCCCCATAGACTTCTATTAGTGACGGATTGCGACTGATGACCCTGCGTTGCATCCGCTGCGTCGCGGTCCGTCGTTTTTGACTGACCGCCGAGCGGGGAGCAACGCAGAATGTAACGTTTTTCGGGCCGTCAAAATTAACGCGCCGCACAGGAATCCGTCGCCATCCGTCAAGCTTGTAATGTATGTCTATGGTGCTGGATTCCGTCGTAATCCGTCTTACAACGGAATCCAGCGCAGGATTCCGTCATGCTCTACTGAGCATGCCCAGCATGTTTGGCACGTCCACTGGGCTGTCCCAAACACAGACGGATCATGACTGATCCGTCAAAAAACGGACGCACAGCGGATGTAACGGACGCAACTGATCCGTTTTTTCACAGGATTCCTGTGAAAGGAATCCTGTGAAAAACACATCAGTTGCATCAGTTGACATCTAAAAAACAACTGATCCGTTGCTGACGGACCTGACGGATTGAAAACAACTGAAGTGTGAACTTAGCCTAAGGAACATTTCACACCAGTTTTTTTCCATCAGTCACAATCCGTCACCTTGAGAAAATACGGTATCCTGCAACATATTTTGCAGGATTCAGTTTTTTCCCCATAGACTTGTATTAACAATGGATTGCGACTGATGGCCTTGCGTTGCATCCGCCACGCAGCATATCAGTCGTGGAATGACTGACCGTCGGGCGAAAGGAACTGACACTGTAACGTTTTTTGGAGCGTCAAAAAAACTCACTGCGCAGGATTCCGTCGCAAGATGTATAATGACTGTCTTTGGTGCTGGATTCCGCCATAATCCGTCACACAACAGAATCCAGTGCTGGATTCCATCATTTGCTATTGAGCATGCCCAGTATGTACACAATCACATTGCAAGGCTCCAGATTGGCTTGATAGGAATAATCCACACACAATTTTAGCTATAACAACATTTATTCTGCCCCTTTCTCTTCAAACTGTCACAGATGACCTATGAAAACACAGTAATAGGTCACCAAAATGTCTGGCACTCCCAAAAACAAATGGATCATGACGGATCCGTCGTAAAACAGACGCACAACGGATGTAATGGATGCGACAGATCAGTTATTTCACAGGATTCCTGTGAACGGAATCCTGTGAAATAACACATCCGTTGTGTCCGTTGACAGCTAAAAAACGACGCATCCGTCATTCTGTCGCAAAAACTGACCTGACGGATATGAAATGACTGAAGTGTGAAAGTAGCCTAAGCCTCGCACTGTCTGCATTTTCTTTCTCACTTTGAGATTCAAGAATTAAGAGTGTTTCAATATTGATAAAAAACTAAAATCTGAGTGTCTGATGGATGTCTGTTGTTGCCATTCCTCATGCCTGTTTTAGCTGGTGCTCACACTGTCAGCATGTCCTTTACCACTTTGAGAGTCAAGAATTAAAAGTGTGTTCAACATTGATCCAAAGCTGGACTTGTTTGTCTGTTGTTTGTCTGGACTTGTTTCTCTTGTTTGTCTGTTGCTGGCTACATTGCCGTGCCTCCTGGTAGATTAGCTGGGCCAAACACCTGGTTCCACATTAATTATCCATAGGTGACAACACTGCCTCTTCCCCTGTGCTACATGGTGCTTAATTCCCAGTCAAGGATGCAAGTGTGGATGCCTCCCGCCCTGAACCTGTCTTTGTACATTCGAAAACACCATAATCAACAGTCCACATCCTTGTCCCAGCGCAGTGTCCAGCTGTTTCTTCCCCAGGCCTTGGAGCACAAGTGTTAATATGCAGCCACCCACAGGCCAAAACAAAAAATGGCCATATTTCCAGACTGCTTTCCCTGCAAATGTTGACGTTTAGGCTTGTGAACTCTGATGACTTCCGCAACCTGATGGCGACAGCAGTTTCTTGGTACCTAATTCTGAGCCCTCAGTATTTTTCAAGGTGTTGCGTTCCCACCTTACATAACCTCATGTCCCATAACATCACATGTGCCTCATAATAATTTTGGCTAGTCCTCGCACTGACTGCAGATCCTTACCAGTTTACCTATTAATTCCACTGTTAGCTGCTGATGGCACAAGCACAGGCCAAGGTAGTTGAATAGGGAATCTGAGCCTGCTGCATGAGGACAACAAAAAAGCCTATACCCCAGAAAACCCTTACCAGCTGGACCAGGGTAAGAGTTTTTCTTAATTCAAGTTTAATTTAGTTCAATTGACAAAAAATGTTTTCACAGTCCCTCATCTGCCTGTCTTCTTATGTGTTCAATCATTCCTATGAATTCCAGATAGTCCTTGCAATAAGTGCATAGACTGTACCAGGGTAGGAGTCTGGATCTTTTTACAAATGACAAAAAATGAAGTTAAAGGCCCTCTTCTTCTGCGTCTCTTCTTGCATATACAATCCTTCCTATGAATTCTAGGTAGTCATTGCAATAAGTGAATAGACTGTACAAGGTTAGGAGGCTGAAACGTTTTACAATTGACACAAAATGTAGTCACATGCCCTTCTTGTCTGTGTCTCTTTCTGCGTGTATTACAATTTGTGCTTGGAATTCTAGCTAGTCCTTGCACTGAGTACACAGCTTTGCCAGTTTCGGTGTCAGATTCATTGTAATATTGTACCATAATTGATTCTGATTCTCTCCTCCACATCTCTTGCTGGCTATATTCCAGTCTCTCCTTCAATTTTTGGCAGCCCTTGTACTTAGTGCATAGGGGTTACCAGTCTAGGGGTCCAACTCCTTAAAAATTGTTATAAAATGTTGTGAGAGGAACTGCTCTACATGTCTTTCAGTGAGTCTTGCAGTTCTCTTTCTAATTTTTTTGCAGCCTTTGCACAGCCTTTATGAGTGAAGCAGTTTCACTAGCTAACCATTTTAACAGAATGTGAATGAGGCCCTCCTCTACGTGTCTTCCAGGAAATATTGCAGTCTTCCTAATTTTTGTCAGCCTTTGCACCGTATTTTTCGCTTTATAAGACGCACTTTTGTTCCCCCAAATTTTGGGGGAAAGTAGGGGGTGCGTCTTATAATTCGAATATACGGGAGGGGGGGTGTATATATATATATATATATATATATATACAGAGTCCAGTGGAGGTGCGGGCAGCTCTGGAGCGGTGCTGGGGACTGCTTGGGGCTGGGAGCGGCAGCATTTGATCTCCTGCTCCCGCTCATATAATATGCACAGCCGCTGTCCATCAGAAGCGTGGTGCTGAAACTGCATCACTCTGATGAGCTGGGGGAGCTGTGCATATTATCTGCCTGTGCTTACCTTTGATTGCACAGGATCCCCCCTCCCCCTGTGTTAGATATGGCCTCCCGTGCTGCCCATAGTAAAATAATAAACTCTTTTCTCACCTCCTCCAGTGTCTGCCCGGTCTCCCTCCTGCTGGCTGTGATTAGGCACGCAGAGATATCTCTCTCTGCTGTCCTGATCACATGACCTGCACTAGAACCAGGAAGTAGGAAGTGCAGGAGACAGGAGGAGTTCAACCCCGAGGAGGGACACACGAGACAAGACTGTGCTGCAGAAGGTAAAGAGTTTATTATACTAAAAGCAGCAACATGGGGGCGATATGTAACAGAGGGTGATGTGTGCCTGCCACAGTGGCCCTGTCTGCCTGCCACAGTGGCCCTGTCTGCCTGCCACAGTGGCCCTGTCTGCCTGCCACAATGGGCCTGTCTGCCTGCCACAGTGGGCCTGTCTGCCTGCCACAGTGGGCCTGTCTGCTTGCCACAGTGGCCCTGTCTGCCTGCCACAGTGGCCCTGTCTGCCTGCCACAGTGGCCCTGTCTGCCTGCCACAGTGGGCCTGTCTGCTTGCCACAGTGGCCCTGTCTGCCTGCCACAGTGGCCCTGTCTGCCTGCCACAGTGGGCCTGTCTGCCTGCCACAGTGGCCTGTCTGCCTGCCACAGTGGCCCTGTCTGCCTGCCACAATGGGCCTGTCTGCTTGCCACAGTGGCCCTGTCTGCCTGCCACAGTGACCCTGTCTGCCTGCCACAGTGGCCCTGTCTGCCTGCCACAATGGGCCTGTCTGCCTGCCACAGTAGGCCTGTCTGCTTGCCACAGTGGCCCTGTCTGCCTGCCACAGTGGCCCTGTCTGCCTGCCACAGTGGGCCTGTCTGCTTGCCACAGTGGCCCTGTCTGCCTGCCACAGTGGCCCTCTCTGCCTGCCACAGTGGCCCTGTCTGCCTGCCACAGTGGGCCTGTCTGCTTGCCACAGTGGCCTGTCTGCCTGCCACAGTGGCCCTGTCTGCCTGCCACAGTGGCCCTGTCTGCCTGCCACAATGGGCCTGTCTGCCTGCCACAGTGGGCCTGTCTGCTTGCCACAGTGGCCCTGTCTGCCTGCCACAGTGGCCCTGTCTGCCTGCCACAGTGGGCCTGTCTGCTTGCCACAGTGGCCCTGTCTGCCTGCCACAGTGGCCCTGTCTGCCTGCCACAGTGGGCCTGTCTGCTTGCCACAGTGGGCCTGTCTGCCTGCAACAGTGGGCCTGTCTGCCTGCCACAGTGGGCCTGTCTGCCTGCCACAGTGGCCCTGTCTGCCTGCCACAGTGGCCCTGTCTGCCTGCCATAGAGGATGTGTGCCAGCCATAGGGGAAATGTGGCATCACTGGGGGACGTGTTCAATATAAGGTGGCCATATCCAGATTAAGGGGACTAATTTTAGGATGAGGGGGCTATGAGGGACATATACCCTATATTATTTGTTAGACGGACACTGGCATTATAAGACGGACCCCATTTATTAAAAAATTCTCTATTCCTTCACCAAATTTGGGGGTGCGTCTTATAAAGCAAAAAATACGGTAGTGCATAACCTTTATGAGTGTAGCAGTTCCACTAGCTAACCATTTTAACAGAATGTGTATGGGGCCCTCCTTTATATCTAATACAGGGTGTATCACAGTCCTTCTGTGAAGCCCCACAGGTGTTGTGTCGGTGTCGGTGCGTTACCTTCAGGGACTCCACGTTGCTGGATCTCCGTCACTGGTAGGAAATCTTCTGTTTTGATCGTGACGCCACTCTCAGTATTGCGGTCAGTGGGGACCGCCACTGCAGGTTAGGGGACGCCTGGGGCTGATGGTGTGTGCAGTTAGTTGGAATAGCCTCCTGAGAGTGAGGCAAGCCCCAGGGCCCGGTGTAAGTCTGTAGTACCACAAGGCGCAGAATAACTCCACACAGGCAGAATTGTCTTTCAAGGGCTTTACTCACATTTGATGGCAGGGTGAGTAGCCCGGGCGTAGCTGAGATGAACCAGATGGGAACCAGGTATCCTTCAGGCTGACTTTATGAGGGTGACTACTGACTCGCCTTCCTTAGCCCTTGGTGGTTTGGGGTGACCCCGACTTTGAGTCCCTATGGGGGTCACCCAGGGAAGATGCTGCAGCCTCTCTCTCCCCTTCGTTCGCCGTATGCTTGTTCCCCGGACCAGGCCACTCCAGCTTCTTGCCTCCTGTGACCTATGGGCCCTCACTGCGGTTACGTGGCTGCGGCTTTTGTGGTGTTGTGGTGTGGGCTTTAAGAGCCCCACACCGGCAGGTTTAGCAGAAGAAAGCTGGATCTATCTTTGCTTCGGGATCTGCCGCCCGGTTGGGCCTGGTGCTCTCTAGCAGTCTCCTTACTTCCCACTCCGTTGCACTCCCTAGCTGAAGCTGGCTTTCAGGTAGCACTCCTAGTTGACCGTTCTCCCCCGTCTGTAGCCACTGCGCGGACGCTGTCAGATTGCACAGCTCCAGGGATCTGCTCCTCACTTGAGCTCCCTGGACTCTACACTGAACTGGCTCACTGCTCCTCCTCTCCTGTTCTTGCCTACGCCACCTAGCAACCAGACTCTCCACCACACCCCTTGAGAGGAGATGGAGGCTCTACCCCCTCCACTATTCCAGTGAAGGTGAAGGCTTGCCCCCTCCTGGGATCCCCAGGGGTCCTCTCATGGGTACATGTGTGAGACCTGATCACTATGCGCCTGTGTTCCACACCCCGGTCAGCCTTCTGGATTACCTGTGTTGTACTGTCCCCAGCATGGGTGCAGTACTCAGTGGTGCCTGACCAGGTCAGGGGTGCCACATTCCCCCTTAGTTATCACCAGCACGTCCTCGGGCTGCAAGACAACATTTTAAAATGCATAAAACATTAAAACATGTAAAACATTTTTAAAACCACCAGGTATCATACATCACCACCCTCCACCCACAAGTCCGTTAACCCACCCAAAACCCTCTCAGGAGGCAGGTCACCGGTCCTGTTGGTAACCAGATCTGGGCCATCTACTTCCCCAGACCTTTCCTCCAATCTTCCTCTCCCGTTGGCCGCGACTTCAGCCACTTCTGGCAGGATGTAGAGGCGGCTTTCATGGGCTGGTGGTTTCAGGGTATACCTGGCCTGGTGGATCCGCGCCGTCAGCCTCTTCTGGCAGGATGCAGAGGCGGCCTCCACAGTTGGTGCTGACCAGGTACCCTCTTTGTGGTGGTGAGCCAAGGCCCCATAAACAGGCGTGCTCTCTGGTCGCAGGTGAGCCAAGGCCCTATATACGGACGGGCCCCTCCTGGTTGCAGACGAGCCAAGCCCCTAAACAGGCTGGCCCTGGTGGTGGTGCCACTGGTGTAACTATTTACACTGCGAGAGTTTGTGGCTATAGCAAGTTCATAGCCTTAAAGTTTATTTCTCACAATAGTTTTTGTGGGCACATGCTTAAACAATAACGTTGCAAACTTTTCAACTTGTCAAACTGGTCAAACTTTCGGTACTTCTTTCTTTACTTTACTCCTCTTTACCAGGGCTTTGGCCTATTGGGCTACGGCACCTGCTGCTTTCTTGCTCCTTGTCATCCTCTGAGGTAGTTTCATCTGTAGGCTCTTTGTCTTTCCTTTCTTGATCTTCATCTGTTTCCTTTTCTGCATCTGTTTCTTTATCTCTGTCTTGTCTTTCTTCTTTGGGACATGGTGCTACGTCTAAGGCATAGTAGCCCCTTTCTCCTTGATGCAAGGTGAACTGTACTACGTCTCCAATTTTCAAATTTCTGCCTGAATGTCCTCTGGGCAGGTGGGCTTGAACATCTCTCCGATTCACAAATATGCCCTCTTTTATTCCTCTTACTACAATAAAGCCGTATCCGCTTTTCAAATTGAAGTCCTCCACAACTCCTCTGTAAAGGGGTCCTCTGACCTGGACTCTAGACCTTCTCAGTAATCTTTTCTCCTGCAGGTCTCTGGCTGTGACCTCTCTCTGCTCTGGAGACTGTGGTGTTGGAGGATACTTTGCTCTGCTGCGCCGTGTCTTGCGGGCTGGGTTCATGCCTGCGGGCTCCCAGGTGAGGTCTTTGGGCTGATCTTCGTCTGCAGACGGTGTCAAATCCTCTTCATCCCAGCGGGAATAAGGCAACATCTCCGGTTCTGAGTATAGATCCACTGCTGGTGGCTCCGGAGTTAGCTCCTCAGCTTCCTGGCCTCCTCTCCCCCTTAGTTCTTCGCTGCACTCTGGTTGTGGCAGTGCTGGGGATGGGCTTTCTTCAGCTGGTCTGGGCGGTGGACTCTCTGGCGCGGCTGCAGGGATTGCCTGAATCTCCTTGGGGGTATGCGGAGGGAGCAGATACCGATCCACCATCTCTTGCGGGAACTGGGCCTCTAGGTCAGCCTTCAGCTTCCAGTATTCAGGGTCCTCTCCTATCAGGGTCTTCCTAGCAGGGACCTCTCTGGACTGGGGAGCGGTGTCTGCTCTGGCCTTGCAGGCCGGGGTAAACGATGAGGTAATCTCTTCTTGGCGGGCCGCGCCTGGCATGGCGGCGGCCTGGTCTTGGCGGGCCGGGCCTGGCATGGCGGCGGCCTGGATCTGTGTCGCTGTTGCAGGGGGCTCTGTGCAGGCTGGGCTGGACGTCGCTGCAGCAGTCTGGGCTTGGCGGGCCGCGCCTGGCGTGGCTGCGGCCTGGTTCAGCACCTCACTTGCGGCGCGGACGAGCGTTGCTGCGGCGGTGGGGTCTCGGCGGGCCGGGCCTAGCAGGGCGGCGGCCTGGGTCAGCGTTACGCCTGCGACGCGGATGAGGGTCGCGGTGGCAGCCGGTTCTTTGCGGGCCGGACTGGGCGTTGCTGCAGGGACCGGGTCTTGGTGGGCCGAGCAGGGCATCGCTGCGGCGGCCGGGGCTTGGCGGGCCGCGCCTGGCGTGGCTGCGGCCTGCTTCAGCGTCGCCGCACCGGACGCCTCTTCGGGGACCGCGGGCGTGGCAGCAGGGGTCGGGGCACTTGCGCTGGCCGGGGCATCACTCGACTCACCCACCGGTGGCAGCATCGGGGTCTGCGTCATCGCCGTCCTGTCTGGCACTCGGCGCACGGCTCTCCTTTCATAGGCCCGAACCGCGGCAGCCATCTCCAGCAGTTCCATTCGTTCTTCTCTAATCTGCTCCACGACCCGGTTCTCCAGTCGGTCGCAGAACTGGGCCAGCTCCCGATACCACCAGGCAGCGGAGCCCGGTTCTGGATTTCTGCGGTCAGACGCCATTTCTTCTGCGCCCTCTTCTGCACGACTCTCCAGCTGTGGACTCGCCGTTGCCTCTAATAGCAAGCTGTTCAGTTTCCGCTCTGCCTCTTTCAGCAGCTCCTCTCCCAGCAGCAGGCTTCTGGCTCCCTTTCTGTCCCGACGTCTCTGGACGCTTCCACTCTCATAGCTGGCAAGGTCAGAACTCTGCAGGGCATCTCTGGGTAGCCACACCTCTTCGTGGGCGGTAACTTCTTCCAGCGCGGGCTGCTGTTGTTTTTCAGCGCGCTTTTCATGGTGGCAATATGGCGGCGCTTCCAATTTTTCAAGCGGACCGCCCAGGCACATGGTCACCTGTCTGAACAGGTCTAGTCCTTATCCTGTTCGTGACGCCAGATGTGAAGCCCCACAGGTGTTGTGTCGGTGTCGGTGCGTTACCTTCAGGGACTCCACGTTGCTGGATCTCCGTCACTGGTAGGAAATCTTCTGTTTTGATCGTGACGCCACTCTCAGTATTGCGGTCAGTGGGGACCGCCACTGCAGGTTAGGGGACGCCTGGGGCTGATGGTGTGTGCAGTTAGTTGGAATAGCCTCCTGAGAGTGAGGCAAGCCCCAGGGCCCGGTGTAAGTCTGTAGTACCACAAGGCGCAGAATAACTCCACACAGGCAGAATTGTCTTTCAAGGGCTTTACTCACATTTGATGGCAGGGTGAGTAGCCCGGGCGTAGCTGAGATGAACCAGATGGGAACCAGGTATCCTTCAGGCTGACTTTATGAGGGTGACTACTGACTCGCCTTCCTTAGCCCTTGGTGGTTTGGGGTGACCCCGACTTTGAGTCCCTATGGGGGTCACCCAGGGAAGATGCTGCAGCCTCTCTCTCCCCTTCGTTCGCCGTATGCTTGTTCCCCGGACCAGGCCACTCCAGCTTCTTGCCTCCTGTGACCTATGGGCCCTCACTGCGGTTACGTGGCTGCGGCTTTTGTGGTGTTGTGGTGTGGGCTTTAAGAGCCCCACACCGGCAGGTTTAGCAGAAGAAAGCTGGATCTATCTTTGCTTCGGGATCTGCCGCCCGGTTGGGCCTGGTGCTCTCTAGCAGTCTCCTTACTTCCCACTCCGTTGCACTCCCTAGCTGAAGCTGGCTTTCAGGTAGCACTCCTAGTTGACCGTTCTCCCCCGTCTGTAGCCACTGCGCGGACGCTGTCAGATTGCACAGCTCCAGGGATCTGCTCCTCACTTGAGCTCCCTGGACTCTACACTGAACTGGCTCACTGCTCCTCCTCTCCTGTTCTTGCCTACGCCACCTAGCAACCAGACTCTCCACCACACCCCTTGAGAGGAGATGGAGGCTCTACCCCCTCCACTATTCCAGTGAAGGTGAAGGCTTGCCCCCTCCTGGGATCCCCAGGGGTCCTCTCATGGGTACATGTGTGAGACCTGATCACTATGCGCCTGTGTTCCACACCCCGGTCAGCCTTCTGGATTACCTGTGTTGTACTGTCCCCAGCATGGGTGCAGTACTCAGTGGTGCCTGACCAGGTCAGGGGCGCCACATTTCTTCCTTCTAATTTTTGCAAGTTCTTGCATAGACCACATAGGCTTTGTGAGTTCAGAGCGCCTCATTCATAAAGTAAACAGGATGAGTCTGACCATGTCACAAACACCGCATGTGCAGATAAGATAGTAAAATGTTAAAATTACATTTACCTTTGACTATCGGCAGGTTTAGTTTTATTTCCCCCTATACCACATATGTCAGACTCTGGCCCATGGCCCAAATCTGGCCTTAAAGTCAATTTTATTTGGTCCGTGATGCTATTCTGTATGCAGGGCTATGTGGGGCCCGTTATTCTGTATGGAGGACTATATGGAGCCATTATTCTGTATGGAGGACTATGTGGCACCCGTTATTCTGTATGGAGGGATATGTGGGCCCATTATTATGTATGGAGGACTATGTGGGGCCCATTATTCTGTTTGGAGGACGATGTGGGCTCATTATTCTGTATGTAGGGCTATGTGGGGCCCATTATTCTCTATGGAAGACTATGTGGGGCCCATTATTCTGTATGGAGGGCTATGTGGGGCCCGTTATTATGTATGAAGGACTATGTGGGGCCCATTATTCTGTATGGAGGACCATGTGGGGCACATTATTCTGTATGTAGGGCTATATGGGGTTCATTATTCTGTATGGAGGACTATGTGGGGCCCATTATTCTGTATGGAGCTCTATCTGGGGCAAATGTTTCTGCATAGAGGACTATGTGGGGCCCATTATACTGTATGGAGGAGTATGTGGGTCCTGTGACTAGGTTGTCCCTCAATTTTCTCTAATTTTTTAATTTGTCTCTGTTTGACATCCCTGCTGTCACGGCCAGGTGTACGGGCAGGCCCAGGAGGTGGATCCACTGGACCGAACTCCTAGATGGTAGGAAAGAGTCCGGCAGCTGGAACACTAGAAACAACAGAACAGTCCTTGCACACGGGAATAGCGGAGAAGTCCCTGGGACCACGGAGTTACGGGTGGTAGTCCGGGTGACGCAGCTCAGGTTCGGAAGCCGAGATGATGTCAGGCGGGGTCCGGAACCTTGGGAGCAAGATGACGGGTCACCGCAGGGATCCGAGATGGTGCGGACTGTCAGGATGGCAGATGGACAGCGTTCGGGGTTCAGGATACGGCAGACTGGATGGCGAGGCAAGCACGGCTCTACAAAGAGAGATAGGTGAGTACATGCACTGAAACACCAGGAGACCTGACTCCTAGCTTAGGGAACACGAAGATCAGGCCCCGCCCCCTTGGACAATACACCCCTTTATACCCTGTACCTGATTAGCCTCATTACCTGTTAATGGACGCTGGCCCTTTAAGAAAGGGTCAGTGACCGCGCGCGCGCCCTAATGCGCATGCGCGCAGCCCGGGTGCCAGAAGCCAGGGAAGGAGGCTGAGAAGAGGACGCAGGGGAGCCGGCCAGGGCCTGGGAAGCCGTCGGGCGCCGCGATCGGGGACCAGGGGGCCTGTGAAGGACGGGGACCGGAGGCTGGAGAGCGGGGAGCGTGGCAGGTGAGCCGGGGAGTGGGGCTGAGGACCCGGGGAGCGGAGCAGAGGACCCGGGGAGGGGAGCCAAGGACCCGGGGAGCGTGACAGTACCCCCCCCCCCACGCCCCCCTCCCCGCAACCGGGACATGAAGGCACGGATCAGAGGAGTGCCCACGTTCTCCCTGGGCTCCCAGGACCTATCCTCAGGACCATACCCCTCCCAGTCCACCAGGAAGAACTGTCGGCCTCGAACAGTCTTCATGGCCACGATATCCCTTACCGCATAGATGTCGTCATCGGCAATAGGTGGAGGAGCCGGACTGGCAGCAGCGGAGAAGGGACCAAGGACAACCGGCTTGAGCAGGGAGACGTGGAACGAGTTGGGTATCCTCATCGTGGCCGGGAGCTGCAGCTTGTAGGAGACCTCATTGATCTTGCTGAGGACCTTAAACGGCCCGATGTAGCGAGGACCCAGCTTGTAGGAAGGTATCTTCAATCGGATGTACTGGGAAGCAAGCCAGACCAGGTCACCAGGAGAGAAACACGGAGGGTCCAGACGCCTCTTGTCAGCGTGTTTCTTCATCCGCTGGGAAGCGCGTCCTAGGGACGCCTTGACAGAGTCCCAAATGGTAGCGAAGTCACGGGCTACAGTATCAGCCGCAGGGACATCCGAGAAGGGGATATAGGCAATGGAACGGAGGGCTGAAGTCCGTAAACGACATGGAAGGGAGATTTGGAGGACGACTCACTGATATGGTGGTTATGTGAGAATTCAGCCCAAGGCAGAAGCGTGGACCAGTCGTCGTGATGGGCGTTGACATAGTGACGTAAGAAGGATGTCAAGATTTGATTGACCCTCTCCACTTGGCCATTAGACTGGGGATGGTAAGCAGAAGAAAAGTCCAGAGTCACTCCCAGATGCTTGCAGAGCGCCCTCCAGAAGCGGGAGGTGAACTGAGTTTCTCTGTCGGACACGATGTGGGATGGAAAGCCATGCAAGCGGAAGATGTGATGTATATAGGCTTCCGCGAGTTCCTGAGCAGAGGGCAGTCCGGCCATAGGGACGAAGTGAGCCATTTTGGAGAACCGGTCCACCACGACCCATATGACTGTGTGTCCGGAGGATAATGGCAAGTCCGTAATAAAATCCATCGCTATGTGTTGCCACGGAACTGTGGGTATAGGCAGAGGCAGAAGACGGCCATAGGGCAGGTGTTTGGGCGTCTTGTTCCTGGCACAAGAGGAGCAGGCAGAGACATAAGCAGCGACGTCCGTGCGAAGGGATGGCCACCAGTAATGGCGTACAATCGCACCCCATGTTCTCTTCTGGCCTGCATGACCGGCTGTTTTGGAGGCATGACCCCAGTGTAACACTTTTTGCCTGTCAGTTTCAGAGACGTAGGTCTTTCCGGGCGGTATCTGGGCCAGAGTGACAGGGGCCACCGGAATAATCTTGCTAGGAGGGATGATAGGTTGGGTAGTCTCTTCCTCCTGCTCCATGGGCACGAAAGACCTAGACAAGGCATCAGCGCGTACATTCTTGTCCGCGGGTCTGAAATGGAGCTGGAAGTCAAACCTGGCAAAGAATAAGGACCACCTGGCTTGCCGTGGGTTCAGTCGCTGGGCGGACCGCAGGTATTCCAGGTTCTTGTGGTCCGTGTAGATAATCACGGGGTACACTGCTCCTTCCAGGAGGTAGCGCCACTCCTCCAGAGCCAGTTTGACCGCCAATAGTTCTCGGTCACCGATGGTGTAATTACGTTCCGGCGCTGAGAAGCTCTTGGAGAAGAAACCGCAAGTCACCATCTTGCCGGAGGAGGATTTCTGCATGAGCACTGCTCCAGCTCCCGAGGAGGAGGCATCCACTTCCAAGGTGAACTGGCGGTTTAACTCCGGACGGTGGAGTACAGGAGCGGAGGCAAATGCTCGCTTCAGGGAGCAAAACGCGGCGTCGGCCGCAGGTGACCAATCCTTTGGATTAGCCTCCTTTTTGGTCAAAGCGGAGAGAGGAGCAGTCAGGGCAGAGAAGCGAGGGATAAACTGGCGGTAGTAGTTGGCGAATCCCAGGAACCGTTGGATTGCCTTCAGTCCAGAAGGAGGAGGCCAGTTGAGTATGGAGGAGACCTTCTTTGGATCCATCTGCAGTCCAGTGCCCGAGATGATGTATCCCAGGAAAGGGAGAGAAGACTGCTCAAAGACGCACTTCTCATATTTGGCGTAAAGACGATTCTCCCTCAGTCTTTGCAGAACCAGCTGTACGTTCTCTCTATGGGTCTGGAGGTCCGGAGAGAAGATAAGGATGTCATCCAGATAAACTACGACACAGACGTAGAGGAGATCCCGGAATATGTCGTTCACCAATTCTTGGAAGACTGCTGGTGCGTTACACAGGCCGAAGGGCATCACGCAGTATTCATAGTGCCCATCGCGAGTATTAAACGCGGTCTTCCATTCGTCCCCAGAGCGGATACGAACTAGGTTGTAGGCACCCCGAAGATCCAGCTTGGTGAACACACGGGCTCCTCTGAGCCGGTCGAACAATTCGGGGATGAGCGGCAGAGGATACTTGTTTTTGACGGTGATCTGATTCAGACCCCGGTAGTCGATGCATGGGCGTAGGTCACCCTCTTTCTTCTTCACGAAGAAGAAGCCTACTCCCGCAGGAGAGGAGGATCTCTGGATGAATCCTTTTGCCAGGCTCTCTGTGATGTAGGTGGACATGGCTCTGGTTTCGGCCGGAGACAACGGATATATCCGTCCTCGAGGCGGTGTTGTTCCTGGGAGCAGGTCGATGGCACAATCGTAGGGACGGTGTGGCGGAAGTACCTCAGACTCCTTCTTGTCAAAAACGTCTGCGAAGGACCAATAGGCCGAGGGCAGTTCCGGTAGGTTCTCTGGAACCGGAGGTCGTCGGATGGGTTGTATGGACTTCAGACATTTCTCATGACAGGCAGAACCCCATCGGGTGATTTCGCCAGTACCCCAGCTGACTGATGGTTCGTGTGTCCGCAACCAGGGAAGTCCCAGCAGGATTTGATGGGACATGTGTGGGAGGACGTAGAGAGCGATGTTCTCGGTGTGCAGGGCACCGATACGCAGTTCGACCGGTCTGGTGACCCAGGAGATGGTATCAGATAGGGGTCTCCCATCCACAGAGGCAATCACGAGGGGCTTCTCGAGTAGAGTAACAGGCAGCTGGTACTTGTCCACCGTGGCCTGCTGGATGAAATTGCCTGCTGCTCCAGAGTCGAGGTATGCCTCAGCCGTGAAGCGTGTCTCTCCCGTTGACACTTGCACAGTCCACATAACCGGGTCTGAGAGAGTCCCAGCACCTAGGGTGGCCTCTCCTACCAACCCTAGGCTTTGGAGTTTCCCGGCCTTTCCGGACAGGAGCGTAGGAGGTGAGTGTCCTCTCCGCAGTAAAAGCAGAGGCCCTTGGCGAGCCGCTCTGCTCGACGTTGTTCAGATTGCCGTACTCGGTCGATCTGCATGGGCTCGTGGACGGGAATCCCAGCTGTTGATGACTGCGAAACGGAGGGCTTCTGTGGAGGAGGGGAATGCCGTACCGGACGTCTCTCCCGAGACAGCTCTTTGGAGCGCTCCTGAAAACGAATGTCCACTCGAGTTGCTAGGGCAATCAGGGCATCTAGGGTGGAGGGCACGTCACGACCCGCCAACTCATCTTTGATGCGACTCGAGAGTCCTTCCCAGAAGGCGGCTGTTAGGGCCTCATTATTCCACCCGAGTTCAGAAGCCAACGTGCGGAAACGGATGGCGTATTGGCCCACCGTCAGTGTTCCTTGACGTAAGCGGAGGAGAGATGAAGCAGACGCAGAGGCGCGTCCCGGCTCGTCAAAGGTGCTGCGGAAGGCCTGCAGGAACTCTTGAAGATCCTTGGTCATGGGGTCCTCCTTCTCCCACAACGGGTTCATCCACGCCAGTGCCTCGCCCTCCAAGTGAGACATGATGAAGGCGACCTTGGCTTGGTCGGAGGCAAACAGATGTGGCAGCTGCGTGAAGTGGAGGGAGCATTGGTTTATAAACCCCCTGCAGGTCTTGGGATCTCCGGCGTACCGGGGTGGTGAGGCCAAACGCAGTCTGGAAGCATCCGAAGAAGCGGCCACGGGAGCGGGGGACGTGGCTTGACTAGTGACGGCTTGGGATGTTGTAGACGTGACTGCTGCTTGTAGCGTGGTCAGGCGGGTGTCCACGGAAGTCATGAAGTTTAGCATGCGGGTCTGGACCTCACGCTGGCGTTGGAGTTCCTCTTGCAAGGCCGCTAGTGCTGCAGCGGGATCCATGGCCTGATCTTACTGTCACGGCCAGGTGTACGGGCAGGCCCAGGAGGTGGATCCACTGGACCGAACTCCTAGATGGTAGGAAAGAGTCCGGCAGCTGGAACACTAGAAACAACAGAACAGTCCTTGCACACGGGAATAGCGGAGAAGTCCCTGGGACCACGGAGTTACGGGTGGTAGTCCGGGTGACGCAGCTCAGGTTCGGAAGCCGAGATGATGTCAGGCGGGGTCCGGAACCTTGGGAGCAAGATGACGGGTCACCGCAGGGATCCGAGATGGTGCGGACTGTCAGGATGGCAGATGGACAGCGTTCGGGGTTCAGGATACGGCAGACTGGATGGCGAGGCAAGCAGGGCTCTACAAAGAGAGATAGGTGAGTACATGCACTGAAACACCAGGAGACCTGACTCCTAGCTTAGGGAACACGAAGATCAGGCCCCGCCCCCTTGGACAATACACCCCTTTATACCCTGTACCTGATTAGCCTCATTACCTGTTAATGGACGCTGGCCCTTTAAGAAAGGGTCAGTGACCGCGCGCGCGCCCTAATGCGCATGCGCGCAGCCCGGGTGCCAGAAGCCAGGGAAGGAGGCTGAGAAGAGGACGCAGGGGAGCCGGCCAGGGCCTGGGAAGCCGTCGGGCGCCGCGATCGGGGACCAGGGGGCCTGTGAAGGACGGGGACCGGAGGCTGGAGAGCGGGGAGCGTGGCAGGTGAGCCGGGGAGCGGGGCTGAGGACCCGGGGAGCGGAGCAGAGGACCCGGGGAGGGGAGCCAAGGACCCGGGGAGCGTGACACCTGCCCTATACTATACCATCTACTGTATTCATAGGTGACGGGAAAAGATGGTGAGCGATGGCCCGGCTATTAAGGCTATGTTTACATTTTGCACTTTTGCTGTGTTTTTTTGGCATCATTATTAATGAGTTTGCTGAAAATTAGGAAAACTGCTGCTTTTTTTTTCTTTGAAAGAACACTAAGTAGTGTGCACATAGTCAAAGGGGTGGAGTAGGCAGTTTTTCTCTTTAGTTAAATTTGCCTAAGAAATAGGTCATTATACAGGAAAGAATGTTTCCTAACATTTTATCCATTAAAATCTATTTTATTATTGTTTTTTCCTGTGAGTTCTTTGAAGGGGCGTAATACTCTGACAACATTGTTCCCAGCAGTGATCTGGGAGTCATAGATGAGCCCAGGCATCTTCACCCTTCTGTTCCCATTCCATTTCAGCAGTGTTTCCATCAAATTTGGTGATTTCCAGGCCCCCTCAGATCTCCCAAGCGGTCTGCTGTAAAAATATTCAAGTTTCCCATTGATTTTTATTATGCTCACTACTCGAGACAAGCACCTGACCATTATATATTACTCAGCTCGAGTAACGAGCACCTCAGTGTTTTAGTGTTCACCCATCACTAGTCATAACATCATAACATATGTCATGGCCTTATGGGACTTGAAACCGAGGAAAAGAATGAAGGGAAGGCCTGAGCCAGAGCTAGTGACTTAGGGAGCCGATGAAGGATCAATGGAGAGCTGTAGTAAGAGATGTTGGTATATGCAACAGTTGAGGACTTCTTTGTTTGTGTGAAGGAGGACTTTATGCTGATCTAACAGTAAATGGCAATGTTCTGTAAAGTTTACTTTCTCACTGTATTGTAAAAAAAGAGTCTTTTGTACTTCCTGTTTTTTTTTCTCCTCCTGGTGCAGTGTTGAATGACTGCATATTTACCTTATGTTCGGAGAAGTAAAAGCTTGTTATCCCATGTAATCTGCTCTGTGAAGTTCCTTCTGCAATTGGGAAGCTGGAAGCTGTGCAACAATAGCTACAGGTGAGGGATAATGAGAGGGTGATGTTTTGTTAATTTTGAACACCATAATTGCCTACACCATGTGAATCTAGCAAGATGGATCCTAACTGATGCACATAAATTGAATACCAAAATATATTGTGGGGTGTTTTAAATTATTTGATTCTTCTTATGCTTAGATAGGAGCTCAGTCATTTATAAGTTCCATTTTTCTCTTGAAACAGACAAAGCCTTGATATAAAGGACCTTCCATGTGCACTTGACTATTGATCAATCTGAATTAAAGTTCTCCTACTGTTTTGTTTTTACAGTTTCTTTGGAGACTTATTTGTCTTTTTGATAACAGACTAGAGAGAAACCCTGTGTAACCTAATAATATACTCACATGATTGAGACATTTTTCAACAAACTGTCTGAAGTCCGGTTGCTGTAGTTCCTGCAATTATTTTTTCTTATGAAGCCCCTCACACTGTTTGAGATATCATTGTATGGAGAAGAAAAGGTAAAGACTACCACATGTCCTCATGTGTGCAGGTTGCTTTTTATCAAAGAGTGTGGGCTCTCACAGTTTTTCCTAAGGAAACTGAAAAGACAAATGAAATGAATGATATCTAAAGGACCTCCAAAGCCAATTGCTGCAACCAATCCAACAACAATTTGGTTATGAATAGTGATAGGTGAACCCAAACTGTAAAGTTCTGGGTCTGTACCGAACAAAACGAATTCATGCACACGTTCCCGAATAGGAGCTTTCTGGGAAACTCTTGTTACAGTTTGGGTCCAGGGGCTGTAAAAAAAGCACATTAGTAAAAAACATTTTGATTATACTTAACGATCCTGTGACGCGTCCTGCAAACTCTGTCTCCCAGCCGCTTCTGCTTATTTATTTTTACATTACTGTGATGTTAGGCAATCACAGGCCCTGCACAGAGAATGGGCATCTGTGATTGCTAAACATGACATCACTTGACAAGTTACGTCATACCTGTCAGGAGCCCTTACATTCTAGCATCTACCTAAGCTTTATGGCTGTGTGCAGTTCCTGACAGATACGAATGTATGAGCTGCATTCAGGTTACTCCAACAGGCAATCACAGACCCCCCATTCATTGTGTCGGGTCTGTCATTGTCTGACATCACATTATTGTTAAAATAAATAAATAATAAAAAAGTGACATAGCGCTCCGCAATATTTTTGATTCTCAGCGCAGATAAAGTGGACGTCTACGGGCTACCACCCCCATCTGCCTGGCTTTACCTTGGCTGAAATCTAAATACAGGGAAGCCCATTAATTTTTTTTAAATTATTTAAAAAAATAATTACAAAAAAAAATGTGTGGGCTCCTGCCATATTTTGATCGCCAGTCAGGTAAAACCAGGCAGTTGGGGGCTGGAATTCTCCGCAACCCGCAGCCAACCCTGGAAATGGTGCATTGTTTCTTAGCGCCATTTCCAGGTGCTTTACCCGGCTTGTCCAGCAGCCCTGATGGCGGTGGCATGCTGGATAATAAAGGGGTTAATACTAGCTTTGACCATCAGGAAACCCCCCAGACCTGAATCCCATTGAGAACTTTTGGTCCATCCTTAAAAAGTGGGTGAACAAACAAATACACAGAAATTTTGAAGCACTGATTAGATAAGCATGGGTTGTCGTCAGTAAGCTAATATCCAGAATATCAAGGAGAAGGGCAGAAATCTTGAAAAAATATAAATGATGTGTGTTTTAATAAAAGCTTAAAAATATGAAATGCTGATAACGATAAAGTGATTTTAAAACACTAAAGCAGCAAACCTGGAGAAAACCAAGATTTGTCTCCATCTCAAAACTTATGTCCATGACTGTACAAAGCTTTTCAGAGCAAGACTGACCAGAGAACCTTGGCACCACTGGAAAACTGTCTGCAATCTCATGTAGCAATTTCTAGACAAAAACTAAAGGGTCTACACAGTCAAATTTTACCTTGGTATGGCACTAATAAAATCACTTTTGCTTTCCAGTAAAGAGGCCTGTGGGACAGTTGACCAAAACCAAACATTTGCCACCACAACTAATCTCCAAGTGTCTTCCAAAGTGGGAAACTTTTGTAAGTGAGGAAATGCTTGTAATTAAGAGTAATTAGAAAAAGAAGTGTATGTGTTAAGCACTATAGATGCTGACACCATGTTCTCCATTAGGCCTCTTTCACATGTCCATGTTTAGGGTAGATGGGGTGTCAGTTTCAACATGTTCCGGAGACACGGACACATATATACCCATTAAATTCAATGAGGTTGATCATATGTCTGTATTTCACACCGACCGTGTGTCCGTTTGGAGCACACTTGTGTCCGTGTGCTCCACATGACGACATGTCCATTTCTGGCCAGCAAAAATAACAAAACCAACAAAAATTTTTATTATTATGCACTGAATAGCACAAACGTTTCAGTCGATAACAGACCTTACTCAATGTACCGTGGTGATTCAGTGAGCGGTATCCTGGGAGAGGCTGGCGTTTATCTTAACCTTGCGGTGTCCACCACTGAAGTGAGCATGTCTGGCTGTCAGCACAGATGTCACATGGACCTCACACTAATGTGATCCATGTAACATCAGTATGCCACATACCGGAGGGCAACCAAGTCACTGAAAAAAAGAGGATTTTTATACTTACCTGTCTCCGGCGCTTCTCTCTTTGGTGCTGCTGTTGGTTCCGGGTTCTGCTCATTATGCCTCATGAATATTCACTGTACTGACCAGAAGCAAGCATGACAGCAGTGCCGTAAGTACACAAGTTCATGCTGTTCATGTGCTATCCAATGTCACATGGATAGAACTTGATGATACACACACACTGACACACAGATGGCCAACGAAACTCCACAACGAACAGTGCAAAACATTTGTGGTTTGCATGGACGTGTGAAGGAGGCCTTAGAGAGAAAGGCATTACCACAAGGCTCTGACAAGGTTCTCAAATGCTAAGTAAGAAAAAGAAAATCGCTAAAACGAGTGTCATGATTGACTCCTGGCTCAGCTGGAGCTGAGCCTTTTTTTTAGTTTCCCTTCTGATGCAGGTCACGTTAGGGGTTAATCCTTTCTGCCTTGTTCTGGAGGTCAGGCTGCTTTATTAGGGCACTGTTTCTCTTGGACTTCGCCAGTGATATTTCTGGCTCTGCTGTGTTCTGCTCTTGAGTGACCTGTTGTCTGCCCTGCCCCCTCCTGACCTCCGTGTTCACCTGACCTGTTAACCTCCTCTGTTGTCTGTTTCCATCAGTGTCTCTCCCGCTGTCTCCCTGTTCGTTCCTTATCTGTTTACCTTTATTCTGTCTTGTCTTCCCACTCCCCCTCGCTTCTAGGCTCTGATTTCCTGGCTACTGACTATTTGCTTCCCTCTGACTACACGTAGACTTTGCCCTTGTGTACTTACAAGACCTCATGTTGTGACACGGCTTTCTGACGATTCTACTGCCATCTGGTGGGGTTGACTAGTATTACCTCTGCTAGGGAATTCCCTGCTCATACGTTTCCTCCACTTTTACGCCCCCTAGTGGTTTACCAGCTAACTACCTTCTCAGATAGTTTCAGGAATCCTCTCAGTCCCCCATTACTGCGCTGTACTGCTATTGTACATCTTAGAGTATAGCGTGACAACGAGCACGTTTTGCTGTAGGCCTTGCCAAGTGTCTTATAACAACAAAACAAAAAACAAACATCTGTTAATCTGTTAGGTAGCATCACACACTGGAAGGATAAGAAAAAAATATTTTTGAGCTCAATTTAGACATTCACCAAAAACCTGTATAACATATCAAATTTTGAAATCAGCCATTTGTATTTATGGAGGGCTTTTTTGTTCCAATTGAAATAGTTTTTTGGCAAAAGCAGAAAAAAAATTAGAGAAGCAAAGGACAAACTATATTCTTTTACATCAATATATATAGTATATATTGGTTTAGAAAAATTATGTCTAGTGTTTTTTAAATATTGGTGTAATGTTTCGAATTTATACCTGTTTTTATTTATTAGCTATTAGTTCTAGTGTGACGCCCCTGCACTAGTCAGGGTGTCACAGGGGGAACTGCACTCCTGTCCTTATAGTGCAGAACCCACCCTCCTTTGTTCCAGGTGCCACCTAATGATATTACTAACATCAGCATGCAAAACCCAGTCACACACACCAGTGGGTAGGTCTAGTGGAGAAAGGGCCGCCAACCTAGGAGTCAGGCAGACTGGTGGGAGGTGACAGAACAGTTGGCCTCAGGGGAGCAAGGAGAGAGGAGTGAAGTAGTAGCTCTCAAGGGGAGAGAAAGCTGGGGATTTGGAGCTCCCAGGACAGCGAAGCAGCAGCCCTCATGGTGTGAGGGGCTGAGGAGTAGAAGCTCCCGGAAGGTCGGACTAGACTGGAATACAGCAAAGCAATATCATTGGGAGTGGACACATGGACAGGCTCCCCTCCTGAGCGGCAGCGGTACTCTAGGACTTTTGGTTTAACTACAGTCTGTGTGTCTTTCCAAAGTCTTTCCAAAACAGCACCAACCTCATCCAGCACCATGATTACCAACCGTGAGTTCCCTGCTCCCTGCCTTCCAACCTTCCAAACCTACATTCCACGGCTTCCCCCACACCGAGCCCCGGGGTATCCCCCCTACCCATCGAGGGTCACAACACCTGGCTGCCCAATTCCATCATCCCCGGGTACTCCCATCAGCAGTGGTGGTACTCCTAATTACCACATACTACGGGTGGCATCACGGACTCTATAAAATCCCTTGTAAATAACCCCCTTCATTTGAGTGGCCGCATGACCCCCGAGTCCGGAGACCCTCGAGCCACTGAGAACCCGGATCCGAGCAGCTCGGCTGCTGCCACGGGGGCGGCACATTAGTACGGTAATTTCTGAACATTTTTCCCAGCTCCCACCCCCAGGGAAGCAGGAAGCCCTGAGTTAAATAGATAAGAGTATTTAGGAGCAGAATATTCAGTCTATAGTATACAAACCATGACTAAGGTGTGTTATCCAAAACGTGTAGGTGCAAGAATTTACTATTTTATCTTGCTTTACGATTATATTCGATCTGGCACTTTTGGAGGTTTAAAAAAAACAAAAAAAAACTGCATTTTTTCACAACTTTTGCATTTTTTTTTTTTCAATTTATGAAAAAAATGACATATAAGCCTATATAATTTATCACCTGAAAAAGCCTTTTTACTCTTTCAAAAATAAAAAAGCAACTAATTTCCAGGGATATATACAATTTTTAGAAGGTTATATAACCTGTTTTCTAATGCATCTTTGATGACATCTTTTTGGATGCCTTTAGCTTTGGCGTCGGCATCTTTTTGCTATATTCTATATAGAAAATTATAGTGACTTCCAAGCAGAATCCACCATAAGAATGGAAAGGCCACTACTTATAGACACTTTATGGCTTTTGAAGCCTAAAGCTGAATAAAGAAGTGGCAAAAGATATGTGCACAGCAAGTTGTTTTGACATTGTAGTGTCTTTGTAGTGGTTTTTTATCACTTTTTTCAGCTGGATGCCAGGTGGAATCTGCAGGGTAAAAA
This sequence comes from Anomaloglossus baeobatrachus, assembly GCF_048569485.1. Lineage (NCBI taxonomy): Eukaryota > Metazoa > Chordata > Amphibia > Anura > Aromobatidae > Anomaloglossus > Anomaloglossus baeobatrachus. Next base: position 81,570,500 of record NC_134356.1, on the reverse strand, counting down.
TATCATGTGGGCACACCTTTAAAGGGAACCTGTCACCAGTTTTTCCCTTATGCACTGCGGCC